>NC_091259.1:26383636-26686666 GCF_042477335.2 Ovis canadensis | reverse complement strand
TTAAATTAAGATTGTACACAAACTTAGTGCAAGTATATGGGCTTCCCTGGTGTTTCAGATGGTAAAGAATCTGCCTGCTGGGTTGGGAAGATCCCCTGGAGGAGGACATGGCAACCCACTCCAGTATATTTGCCTAAAGAATCCCCAAGGACAGAGGCGCCTGGTGGGTTACATTCCATGGGGTCACAAAGGCTCAGACACAGCTGAGCAACTAAGCACAGCACAGTGCAAAGATATACCAAATATAGCATGGGACATATTTACACTAAAAAATTATTCATTGTTTATCTGAAATTCAAATCTAAATCAGCATCCTGTATTTTATCTGACAAGCTTATCCCCAAGGAAGTTTGAAACAGCAAATAATGCTGTAAAAGGCTATGTTCAATGAACAGCGTCTTAGTGTCAACAACTGGGAGGTCAAACTTCATCCAAAAATATGAATCTTCAACAGTAGGAGGAAAATATCCATCAGTTCAGTTCAGTCGCTCAGTCGTGTCCGACTCTGCAACCCCATGAACCACAGCACACCAGGCCTCCCTGTCCATCAGCAACTCCCGGAGTCCACCCAAACCCATGTCCATTGAGTCGGTGATGCCATCCAACCATCTTATCCTCTATTGTCCCCTTCTCCTCCTGCCTTCAATCTTTCCCAGCATCAGGGTCTTTTCAAAAGAGTCAGCTCATTGCATCAAGTGGCCAAAGTATTGGAGTTTCAGCTTCAACATCAGTCCTTCCCATGAAGACCCAGGGCTGATTTCCTTTAGGATGGACTGATTGGACCTCCTTGCAGTCCAAGGGAGTCTCAAGAGTCTTCTCCAACACCACAGTTCAAAAGCATCAATTCTTCAGCACTCAGCTTTCTTTATAGTCCAACTATCACATTCATACATGACCACTGGAAAAACCATAGCCTTGACTAGATGAAGCTTTGTTGACAAAGTAATGTCTCTGCTTCTTAATATGCTATCTAGGTTGGTCATAACTTTCCTTCCAAGGAGTAAGCATCTTTTAATTTCATGGCTGCAATCATGGGAATTCTCAAATGAGTCTTCAACCCCAGATCAAAATAATAAAAGGGTTAACTATTCCATTCCTATGTAGATCTGATCCTTGTGGAGAGTGCCTGGCTATCTTCAGCTACTAAGAATCTTCTCAATCAACATTTCAATCATCATCATCTCTCTCTCTCTCTCTGTCTCTCTCTCTCTCTCTTCCAAACACACACACACACCTACATACACACACACAGAGCCTTTGTGTGTGTGTGTATGTAATAGAGTTCACTGAGGGTTTATGAGAGGCACATAAAGACAGTTAACTTCACCACAATACAAAAACTTAAAATTGAATGTTACACATTCCTGTCATAAACCATCTTGGGGCACTGTATCTATCATTTTGCTTCTACCTTCTGGGCTTCCTCTCCAACATTCTCTTCATATCTAATAATAACTTTTTACTTCTTATGTTGATTTACCTTCTACTAAACTACCACTTCAGTGTCTCGCCTTTTGTTCAGCTTATCAAGGTATCTCTCTAAAGAGTTTCTTTCTTAAAGAGAAATTCTGGTCACAGTTTTAAGATAATAATTCGTTTCAACTAGTTACACATAATAGTCAGAAATCTACATTTTCCTCTGTGGTCTAGTATGTGAATTATCAAAATCCTTTGATTTTGTGGTAACAGAAAGTTTGAGTAAAACCAACACTATTTCTTCTTGCAGTCAGTTTTCCAGATCTTTTTTGTGTACATAGACTATATGTCTGGTGTACAATAAGTTCTTAATAAACATTTAATGAATTTAATTCAGTGTAATACAACCTGCTTGTGTACCATGGAGAGCATAGAACAGATATATGAGAATGAGCCAACAGCAACAAAAGCAGCCAGTTTATTCAAAAAAATTTGCCACTACCTGCCCTTAGGAGTAAGTTACTATTCATGCTATTTAGTATTCTTGAGGGAGAGGGTGGGATGATTTGGGAGAATGGCATTCTAACATGTATACTATCATGTAAGAATTGAATCGCCAGTCTATGTCTGACGCAGGATACAGCATGCTTGGGGCTGGTGCATGGGGATGACCCAGAGAGATGTTATGGGGAGGGAGGTGGGAGGGGGGTTCATGTTTGGGAACGCATGTAAGAATTAAAGATTTTAAAATTTTAAAAATAAAAAACTAAAAAAAATAATAATAATAAAATAAAATATACTTAAAAGGTACCTTTTGAAGCAAGCTCAGGAAGAATATATCTCTGTCCTTTGAGATTTCACATTTACAGATGTATCACCCAGAACGTCTCAAGAGGATACTGAAAATAGAAGTAATTAAGCCATCGTCAGTTAGATTCACCCATTACCCACATCTAATCAACGTATCAAAATTTTCTCTATTTAAACAAAATTGAGTAACATCCTAATTGCGCTAGAATTTTTCAGAGTTTCTTTATGATTCATTCTTGTCTTAATAGGATTTGTTGTTGTTCAGTTGCTAAATCATGTCCTACTTTTTACGGCCCAAGTACTGTAGCATGCCAGGCTCCTCCGTCCTCCACTATCTCCAGGAAGAGAGTGTCCACTGAATCAGTGATGCTATCTGGCCACCTCATCCCCTAACACCCCCTTCTTCTTTTGCCTTCAATCTTTCCCAGCATCAGGTTCTTTTCCAAAGAGTCTGCTCTTCCCATCAGGTGGGTCAAAATATTGGCGCTGTCAGTCCTTCCAATGAATAGGTTGATTCCTGTAGAATTGACTAGTTTGATATTCTTGCAGTCCAAGGGACTCTCAAGAATCTTCTCCAATACCACAGTTCGAAACCATCAATTCTTTGGCGCTCAGCCTTTTTTATGGTCCAACTCTCACATCCATACATGACTACTAGAAAAAACAGCTTAGACTCTATGGATCTTTGTTGGCAAAGCAATGTCTCTGCTTTTTAATACATTGTCTAGGTTTGTGATAGCTTTTCTTCCAAAGAGCAAGCATCTTTTAATTTCCTGGCAGTCACCATCTGCAGTGATTTTGGAGCCCAGGAAAAAAGAAGTCTGCCACTACTTCCATTTTTCCCTATTCTTTTGCCATGAAATGATGTGACTGGATGCCCTGGTCTTAGTTTTTTGAATGCTGAGTTTTAAGCCAGAGTTTTCACTCTCCTCTTACACCTTCATCAAGGGGCTTGTTAGTTCCTCTTCCATTTCTGCCATTAAAGTGGTATAATCTGTATATCTGAGGATGTTGATATTTCTCCTGGTAATCTTGATTCCGGATTGTGAGTCATCCATCCCAGCATTTCGCATGATGTACTCTGCATATAAGTTAAATAAGCAGTGTGACAATATACAGCCTTGACGTACTCTTTTCCCAATTTTGAAGCAGTCATTGTTTCACGTCTGGGTCTAGCTGTTGCTTCTTGACCTGCATACAGGTTTCTCAGGAGACAGGTTATGTGGTCTGGTATTCCCATATCTAAGAATTTTCCACAGTTTTTTGTGATCCACATAGTCAAAGGCTTTAGTGTAGTCAATGAAGTAGATTTTTTTTTTTAATCCCTTTGCTTTTTCTATGACCCAGCAGATGTTGGTAATTTGAAATCTGGTTCCTCTGCCTTTTCTAAATCCAGCTTATACATCTGGAAGTTCTCTCTTCATATATTGCTGAAGCCAAATTTGAAGGATTTTGAGATTAATCTTGCTACCATGTGAAATTAGTGCAATTGTCCAGTAATTTGAACATTCTCTGTCATTGCCTTTCTTTGGGACTGGAATGAAAACTGACCTTTTCCAATCCATTCAGGTATGACCTATATAACCTAAATCAAATCCCCTTTGATTATACAGTGGAGGTGATAAATAGCTTCAGGGGATTAGATCTTGTAGACAGAGCGCTTGAAGAACTATGGATGGAAGTTTCTAACATTGTACAGGAGGCAGTGAACAAAACCATCCCAAAGAAAAGAAATGCAAGAAGGCAAAGTTGTTGTCTGAAGAGACCTTACAAATAGGTGAGAAAAGAAGAGAATTGAAAGGCAAAGGAGAAAGGGAAAGATACGCTCAACTGAACACAGAATTCCAGAGAACAGCAAGGAAAGATAAGAAAGACTTCTTAAGTGAACAAGACAAAGAAACAGAGGAAAGCAATAGAATGGGAAAGACTAGAGATCTCTTCAAGAAAATTGGAGATACCAAAGGAACATTTCATGCAAAGATGGGCACAATAAATGACAGAAATGGCAAGGAACTAACAGAAGCAGAGGAGATTATGGAGAGTTGGAAAGAATACACAGAAAAACTGTGCAAAAAATGTCTTAATGACACAATGACACAGACAAACATGATGGTGTGATCACTCACCTAGAGCCAGACATCCTGGAGTGTGAAGTCAAGTGGGCTTTAGGAAGCATTACTATGAACAAAGCTAGTGGAGGTGATGGAATTTCAGCTGAGCTATTTCAAATCTTAAAAGATGATGCTGTTAAAGTGCTGCAACAATATGTCAAAAAATTTGGAAAACTCAGCAGTGGCCACAGAACTGGAAGAGGACATTTATCGTTCCAAGGAATGCATGCATGTGCTAAGTTGCTTAGGTCATGTTCGACTCTGTGGGATCCCATGGACTGTAGCCTGCCAAGCTCCTCTATCCATGGGATTCTCCAAGCAAGAATACTGGAGTGAGTTGCCATTTCCTTCTTCAGGGGATCTTCCTAACCAAGGGATTTGATCCCATCTCTTATGTCTCCTGCACTGGCAAGCAGGTTATTTACCTCTAGTGTCACTTCTGACTAGTGCTGTGTCTTTAAATTTCACGCTGCAGTCATCATCTGCAGTGATTTTGGAGCCCAAGAAATTAAAGTCTGTCACTAATTCCACTTTTTCCCTTTCTATTTGCCATGAAGTAAAGGGGCTGGATGCCATGATCTTAGTTTCTTGAATGTTGAATGTCAAGCCAGCTTTTTCACTCTCCTTTTTCACCCTCATCAAGAGGCTCTTTAGTTCCTCTTCACTTTCTGCCATTAGAATGGTATCATCTGCATATCTGAGGTTTTTGATATTTCTCCCTGCAATCTTGATTCCAGCTTATGATTCATCCAGCCCTGCATTTCGTATGATGTACTCTGCATAGAAGTTAAATGATCAGGGATAATTATTATAATAATCAGCCTTGTTGTACTTCTTTCCCAGTTTTTAACTAGTCAGTTGTTTCATGTGCAGTTCTAACTGTTGCTTCCTAACCTGCATACAGTTCTCTCAGAAGACAGATAAGCTGGTCTGATGTTCTCTTCTATTTTAGAATTTTCCACAGTTGGATTTTTTTGAAGGGACAGAGGATTCAGAGATCAAATTGCCAGCATTTGATGGAGAAAGCAAGATAGTTCCAGAACAACATTTACTTTGCTTCATTGACTATGCTAAAGCCTTTGACTGTGTGGATCACAACAAACTGTGGATTGTGGAAAATTCATAGGACTAACTTAAAATAACTTTTTTTGCAATTGTTCTCATTGAGAGTTATTTTACTTAGTCAATATCAACTCTAAAAAACACTCCTACTAGAATCTTGCTATGGTCTGAATGTCTGTGCCATCCCGAAGTGCATGTGCTGAAATTCTAGCCTCCAACATAATATTTGAAAGTAAGACCTTTGGTGAGTAATTAGGTCTTGATGGTAAAGCCCTTATGTGTGAGATTAGTGACTTTATAAAAGAGACCCCAGGGAGCTCCTTCCAACATTTGAGGAGACAGAGGATGAATCAGCAAGCAGGCCCACACTAGACACTGAATCTGCTGGTGTCTTGATCTTGGAATTCCCAGGCTCCAGGAGTGTGAGAAATAAATTTCTGTTGTTTATAAACTGACTAGTCGACAGTACTTTGTTACTTTGCACCCAAACAGACTAAAACAAACCTTGAACTCCCAGCAAGTCATACATAGTCCAACCTCTAAGCTATTGATTACCATGAATCCACCTGACATTTTGTCAACCACCTCTCACCCCCAAAGGTACTCATTCCCCTTTTTGCTTCCCAAATCTTTATTATACTTTCATCCTAGCATTATGAAATTATATTGTAAGTACTTATAGCTAGCTTCTCTCACTGGATTATGTGGTTTCTGAGAGTAGATATAATACTCTTTTTTTGTAGCTCTATCCCCTAGTACAATGCTTGAAAGAGGTGTTGCAGTTGCTTAACAAGTGCTTGCTGACTAAATCAATCTCTTGCCTAGCAACTTATGGAAGAGATGAAAGAACTGTAGAATTATATTGGAAAGAATTAAATAATTTTTTTAATTTCTATTTAATGTCTATTGCATAAAAGACAACTTTAAATATTCTGTTAATCTACCCTAATCTTTCATCCAAATTAGAATTCAGGGCACTCTGCTCCACACATGAATTGCCCAGTTTATGAGAATACAGTAATTTTTTTTTAATTTTAAAAATTTTACAATAAAATTGGTTGTTCAACAGTAAGTGTTCCAGGCTCTTCTTGGTCCCCCTGAGTTCTAAACAGTTCAATGTAATGAAGGAAAGAAGCTGGAGATGTGATAAGCAAGAAGGCTGACAGGGGTCTAGCTTCGATCTGCCCATGGATCCTCTTTATGAAAATATACCTAAGTCCTGGCAAAGCTGAGAATCAAAAGAGGAACCCTTAATGGAGGACCCTATAGGGAATCCCATCCTTTTCCAGAATCCAAAATATTTTAAAAGAAAAGGGAGACAGGCCAGAGCTGTCTGGTAGAGGGTATAAGAGAGTAGATATTCTTCATTTTTTCAAGCATGTCAGTACTATTCCAAGTCAGTTCTTTGTGGAGGAGACAAATTCCTAATAGTCTGGGGAAAAGTTACCAGCAAAGAGAAGATATTTTTAATCAGTTGAACTTGAAGGTGGTCATCATATAAATTTCTTTGAAGAGATATCCATAATCAACAACAACAAAAAAATAGTAGAAAAGGACTGAAAATTCTTTGAATCATCAAGGGACCATTAAGATATTTAGTCAGCCTCCATTATGACTACATCTCTGCCTCTTCCTTGGCCATCCAAATCCTACCTACTTGTCCAGTTCTAGTGTGTTTCATCTCTTCATCTAAACCTCCACAAAATTCATCTAATATCATGCAACATCACTCCGTTCTGATTTGGATGAGTCTAGGTTATTATTCTAGCTGCCCACTCTCCTTTAAAGTTGAACATTCTGAATCCGCACACATCAAGCCGCCTGTATTGTACACACTGGTACAGTACCAAGTGTTCCCTTCAACTAATTTAGTGAGTGAACTTGATGTTCTCAGGATGCGCCTCCATCTGCAAGTAAGACTGCCAAGTTTGCATCTTTGGGCAACCTATTTCTCGGAATCTTAGTTCTCTCAGTTGTTAAGTGAAAATAATTTTATCTATTTCAAGTATTTTGCTTATGTTTAAATAGGATATAACACATGAAAAGTACCTGGAATTTAGTAACAGCTCATAAAATCTTACTAATTTGATAAAAATTAATAAGTTCTATATTTTGTATTAGGAAGCCTTGTTCTTTCTACTAAGGGTCCATAAAATTTTCCATCTTGATGACTTTGTTCTTTCATACTCTCTTCCTTCACAATTAATATCAAAATATTCTCTTATAATCTCATCTCTTTATCTCTGAGATCCCCCCCATAAAATATTATATGGGAGTAAAACGTCAGTAGAAACCAGTTCTTGTCTGTGCTCAAGCATTTATCAATTCTTCTATAGGAAAAGTTTTTAAAGTGTTTAAATTGCTGAAGATTGAACTGCTGCTCTTTTCCTGAGTGGCTACCCAACAGCTCAAAGAGCCTACCCCTTGACACCATATGTGAAAGAGTTGCTTTCATTACTGAGGTCTGAAGCTCAAAACGTCTGAGGCATTTGTAAGTGATCCTTCAAGTTATCCACTTGCTAGTATCCATGTCAGCCTTGTTCTTGTTTCAACTGGCAAAAAAGAAATTCTATAAGGGCAGTATGAAGAATGGTCCCCCAAAAGGTCCAGTTTTTAAATTTTTTTACTTTTTAACAGCTTTAGACTACAGAAGAGTTGCAAAAATAATAGAGAATTCCAATGTTCTCTTCAACTTGCTGATGTATTAATTTCATACAACCATAGCACAATCATCAAAACTAAGAAAATAACTTTGATACAATACTATCAATATTAACAAGGCTTTATTCAGATTTTACCAGTTTTTCGCTAATTTCCTTTTTCTCCTCAGAGTCCATTCCAAGACCCCATATTGTAGAGACATTACTTTGCCAACAAAGGTCTATATAGTCAAAGCTATGGGTTTTCCTGTAGATATATATGGATGTGAGAGCTGGACCATAAAGAAGGCTGAGTGCTGAAAAACTGATGCTTTTGAACTGTGGTGTGGGAGACTCTTGAGAGTCCCTTGGACTGCAAGGAGATCAAACCAGTCAATTCTAAAGGAAATCAATTCTGACTATTCACTGGGAGGACTGATGCTGAAGCTGAAGTTCCAATACTTTGGCCACCAGAAGTGAAGAGCTGATTCGTTAGAAAAGACTCTGATGCCAGGAAAGATTGAAGGCAAGAAGATAAAGGGACAACTGAGGATCAGATACTTGGATGGAGTCACCGACTCAATGGACATGAGTTTAAGCAAGTTCCAGAGAAGCCTGTCATGCTGCAGTCCATGAGGTCACAAAGAGTTGGACATGATAGAGTGACTGAACAACATCATGTCTCCTTAGTTTTTGCAATCCTGTGCCTGTTCTTCAGTCATTCATGACCTTGACATTCTTTTATTATTACTATGATGTATAATTGATTTACAATGTCTTAGTTTCAGGTGTAAAACGCAGTGACTCACATGTCTATATTTTTATATTTTATATTTTAGAGTATATATATATATATTCTTTTCAGATTCTTTACCCTTATATGCTATTATAAAACACTGAATATAGTTCCCTCTGCTACACAGCAAGATATTGTTGTTTACCTATTTTATACATACAGTGGTGGTATGTATGTGTTAATCTCAAGCTCCTAATATATCCCTAGTCCCATTTCCTTTTTAGTATACGTAAATTTGTTTTCCATGTCTGTGTCATGATCTGGAATTTCTTGGAGAGTATTAGGACTGGTCAAGTGTTTTGTCTCTCAGTTTAGGGTTGTCTGAAGGTCCATCTAGTCAAAGCTATGCTTTGACTATATGGACTATAAAAAAAGCTGAGTGCCAAAGAATTGATGTTTTGAACTGTGGTGTTGGAGAAGACTCTTGACAGTCCCTTGGACAGCAAGGAGATCCAACCAGTTCATCCTAAAGGAAATCAGTCTTGAATATTCATTGGAAGGACTGATGCTGAATCTAAAATTTCAACACTTTGGCCACCTGATGCGAAGAACTTACTCATTTGAAAAGACCCTGATGCTGGACAAGATTGAAGGCAGGAGGAGAAGAGGATGACAGAGGATGAGATGATTGAATGGCATCACCAACTCAATGGACATGAGTTTGAATAAACTCCTGGAGTTGGTGATGGACAGGGAGGCCTGGCGTGCTGCTGTCCATGGAGTTGCAGGAAGTCGGACACAACTGAGTGAACTGAACTGAACTGACAGCTTCTCTTGTTTAGACTAAGTTTATTAATGTTTGAGAAGAAGGCCAGAGACAGAATGGGCCTTTCTTATCCTAAAATACAGTACATGTTGCCTATACATGTACAGTACATGTGTTGTTACTGGTGATATTAATTTTGATAATTTTGTTAAAATGGAATGTGCTCAGATTTTCTAGTTTTGTTGAAAGTTTATGTGTAACTAGTAAATATTCTCCTTTCTTCTGAGTAAATATTAATTCAAAAATATTTCTTCTTCTCTGATTTCAATATTCATCTGTGGCTCTTGTCTACAGAAATTATTACTGTGCTGCCCTCTTCATGATTTTCTACAACCCTCATTCTTTCTACACCTATCAATTGGAGTTTTTTGTGAGGAATTTTCCTTTTATTTTTTACTCAGCTATGTATATCAGTATGTACTTATGAATATTTTCTTCTTTGAGTTATAATCCAATTAGTTCAGTTCAGTCAGTTCAGTCACTCAATCATGTCTGACTCTTTGTGACCCTATGAACCACAGCACTCCAGGCCTCCCTGTCTATCACAAACACCCAGAGTCCACCCAAACCCATGTCCATTGAGTTGGTGATGCCATCCAACCATCTCATCCTCTGTCATCCCCTTCTCCTCCTGCCCTGAATCTTTCCAAATATCAGGGTCTTTTCAGATGAGTCAGCTCTTTGCATCAGGTGATCAAAGTATTAGAGTTTCAGCTTCAACATCAGTCCTTCCAGTGAACACTCAGGACTGATCTCCTTTAGGATGGACTGGTTGGATCTCCTTGCAGTCCAAGGGAGTTTCAAGAGTCTTCTCCAACACTGCGGTTCAAAAGCATCAATTCTTCAGTGCTCAGCTTTCTTTATAGTCCAACTATCACATTCATACATGACCACTAGAAAAACCACACCACAGCCTTCACTAGACAGACCTTTGTTGACAAAGTAATGTCTCTGCTTTGTAATATGCTGTCTAGGTTGGTCATAACTTTCCTTCCAAGGAGTAAACGTCTTTTAATTTCATGGCTGCAATCACCATCTGCAGATTTTGGAGCCCCAAAAAATAAGGTCAGCCACTGGTTCCACTGTTTCCCCATCTATTTACCATGAAGTGATGGGACTGGATGCCAGGCTTTGGCATAGTCAATAAAGCAGAAATAGATGTTTTTCTGGAACTCTCTTGCTTTTCTGATCATCCAGTGAATGTTGGCAATTTGATCTCTGGTTTCTCTGCCTTTTCTAAATCCAGCTTGAACATCTGGAAGTTCACAGTTCACATATTGCTGAAGCCTGGCTTGCAGAATTTTGAGCATTACTTTACTAGCATGTGAGATGAGTGCAATTGTGCAGTAGTTTGAACATTCTTTGGCATTGCCTTTCTTTGGGATTGGAATGAAAACTGCCCTTTTCCAGTCCTGTGGCCACTGCTGAGTTTTCCAAATTTGCTGGCATATCGAGGGCAACACTTTCACAGCATCATCTTTCAGGATTTGAAATAGCTCAACTGGAGTTCCATCACCTCCACTAGCTTTGTTCGTAGTGATGCTTCCTAAGGCCCACTTGACTTCACATTTCAGGATGTCTGGCTCTACATGAGTGATCACACCATTGTGATTATCTGGGTTGTGAAGATCTTTTTTGTACAGTTCATCTGTGTATTCTTGCCACCTCTTCTTAATATTTTCTGTTTCTGTTAGGTCCCTACCATTTCTGTCCTTTATATAATATAATCCAATACTACTTTTATATTTTTGTATTGTACAATAATACAATAACTATATAGTATAATCCAATATTACTCTTATTTATTTTGTTGTGCAAATTGTTCCAGCTTTGACCATTGCAAGTTGTTTTAGGTAGGTTCCAGTGTTAATTTTAATATATCTCATCTTTGTTTGTAAGCACCTATTAGCACTATGTCAGACCATTTTTCCAAGGACAGCAGCCTCAATTTTTTCCTAACTTGTTTAATATAATGAGTGCACCTAATGTTCTTGGATTGATGGCACTAACCTACAAGCATTACTGCACTAGAGAAATCACTTACCCTTACAAATCTAGTTGTTCCTCCCAGCTTAATCACATAGCATTTTTCATCTATTTCTACTGGAATATACCTCAAATTGCATTCTAACCATTCGTTTGCATTCTTGCAGTTTCATCTAGATTCCTCAAGCCTGGGGCTTTCTCTTTTTCTTTTATTCAAAACATAATAATTGAGCATTGCTATCATTGGAGATATAATAGTGAATAAGACAAATCCAGTGGGAATACCAGACCATCTTTCCTGACTCCTGATAAAACCTGTATACAGGTGTAGAAGCAACAGTCAGAATCAACCATGGAGCAACAGACTGGTTCCAAACTGGGAAAGGAGTACGTCAAGGCTGTATATTGTCACCTAGCTTATTTAACTTACATGTAGAGTACATCAGGAAAAACGCTAGGCTAGATGAAGCACAAGCTGGAATCAAGATTCCTGGGAGAAATATCAATAACTCAGATATGCAGATGACACAACCCTTATGGGAGAAAGCAAAGAGGAACTAAAAGCCTCTTGAAGGTGAAAGAGGAGAATGAAAAACTTGGCTTTAAACTCAACATTCCAAAAACTAAGATCATGGCATCTGGTCCCATCACTTTATGCCAAATAGATGGAGAAACAATGGAAACAGTGACAGACTTTATTTTCTTGGACTCCAAAATCACTGCAGATGGTGACTGCAGGTATGTAATTATAAAAGACACCTCCAATTAAAATAAATAAATTTATATTTTAAAAAAAGATGCTTACTCCTTGGAAAAAAAGCTATGACCAGTCAAGACAGCATATTAAAAAGCAGAGACATTACTTTGCCAATGGTGGTCCATCTAGTCAAAGCTATGATTTTTCCAGTAGTCATGTATGAATGTGAGAGTTGGACCACAAGGAAACCTGAGTGCTGAAGAATTTATGGTTTTGAACTGTGGTGTTGGAGAAGACTCTTGAGAGTCCCTTAGATCGCAAGGAGATCAAATCAGCCAATCCTAGAGGAAATCAGTCCTGAATATTCTTTAGAAGGACTGATGCTGAAGCTGAAACTCCAATACTTTGGCCACCTGATACAAAGAACTGACTCACTGCAAAAGACCCTGATCCTGGGCAAGATTGAAGGCAGGAAGAGAAGGGAATGACAGAGGATGAGATGGTTGGATGGCATCACCAAGTCAGTGGGCATGATTTTGAGCAAGTTCCAGGAGTTGTTGATGGACAGGGACACCCGGCATGCTGCAGTACATGAGGTCACAAAGAGTTGGACACAACTGATCAGCTGAACTGATGTAATGTTTCCCTAAGCTACCTTGACTTTCATGATTTAAAAACAAAAAAAAAAAAGGAAATGTCTTGAGGAAGAGTAATAATTACTATATATATTCATGTTGCAGTATAGTCTTTATGTTGGATACATATAGACAAAGCTCAGCGTTTATATATTTCATATAGGACAGATCGAAAATTATATAAGTAATGGGAAAGAGTAAATTCTCTTTAAGAGTGCAAAAAAATCTCTACCTTAGAAGAGAAATTTGCTACAGAAGCTACACAAACAGCAAACAGTCAAACAACCTTATGGATTCCTTCTGTCAAACCTAGTTACCCAAGAGCCTAAGGCAAGATACTTCTTGTAGAAACCAATAGTAAACTTTAAATGTAGCAGACTTCCAAACCCCTAACACTTTAGTCTTTATCACAGGAAACAAAATAGAATCTGACTTTTTAATATAATATCATCTTTAAACACTTAGAGAATTCCTATATTTTAAGTTATATGTAGTGTACCTAAATCTAGTAAGGGAGAATAGACTGCCAGTTTATAAAATAAAATCTGAGCTACGCTTCATTTCTCAAGGCTCAATTACAAAGGTTTGTAAGGAAGAAGCTGCATCACTATTGTTAAGTGATTACTTCCCTCTGAGAATGATATGTGTGGATTTTCATCAAGTTTCTTTACCATTGATTCAAATTTGCTTATGAGGAAACTTCCCTTGAACAAATAAGCTATTATTATTATAAGAAAGTTTTTTGAAAAGTGTAGAACTAAGATCAAATGTACCAAAAAATTTCCTTATGTGTGTGTTGAAAATGAATAATCCTAGACACCATCTCATACCCAAATGAATCTATATTTTTTAAAAGATGATTCCTTTGCACATCAAAATTTGAGAACCACTAAAATATAGGCAAAACTCTGATGACCTTCATCTTTACCTAAAATGTGTGAGTGTCAGAGCATAGAGAACAGAAAATGATGTTGGCAAATAGTTCAAAGCCCCAGAGAAATTGTTATGTATTTACATAATGTAGTAGCAGTTTCTTCTGCATAAGATAGAATAGCTAGTAAAACTAGACTTATTCTCCTGCCATAAACAATTATAAAACTGGAAAAAAAATATATAAGACAGCTGTTGTCATGCATTAAATGATGAGACACACAGGGCCAGAGTTCTTGAGCAAAGGAATACTCAGGTAAAACCTATATTCACCCAGGATTTCTGCCTGGGGGCACTTTTCAGAGCAGAAAGTATAGTGAGGTAGAGACAAAGTACAGAGGAACTGTCTCACTGAGCTGCAGAAGCAGACATCAGGGTTTATACTAGCTGAAGTGACTGGATTTTGTGGGACAAGCTATTAGAATACGTATCTAGATATCAATATAGCTACAAAGTTTGGCCAATCTCAAGCAAGATAAATAGAAATCAAAACCATTCCTAGTTATTTAATAGCCAAGCTGCTGAAAACCAAAACTAAAGAGACAAGTAACTTAAATGTCCATCAATAGAAGCATGGATAAAGAAGTTTAGTACATACATGTATACGTATATATACACTTTAGTACATACTAAACTTAAACAGTACTAAACTTAAACTGTGTATATATATATATATATATATATATATATATATATAATGAAATATTACTCAACCATAAAAAGGAACACATTTGAGTCACTTCTAGTGAGGTAAATTAACCTAGAGCCTGTTATACAGACTGCAGTAAGTCAGAAAGAGAAAAACAAATGTCATATACTAACACCTATATATGGAATTTAGAAAAATGATGCTAATGAACCTATTTGCAGGGGAAAAATAGAGATACTGACATAGAAAACAGACTTGTGGATAGAGTAAGAGAAGGAGAGGGTGGGACAAATTGAGAGAGTAACGTTGAAACATATACATTACCGTATGTGAAATAAATAGCTAATGGGAGGTTGCTATATAACACAGGGAGCTCAACTCTGTCCTCTGTGACAACCTAGAAGGATGGCATGACATGGAAGTAGGAAAGAGGTTCAAGAGGGAGGGGACATATATATACTTATGGCTGATTCTCTTTGTTATATGGCAGAAACCAACACAATATTGTAATTATTCTCCAATTAAAAATAAATTTAGAAATAAAAACTAATAAAAAAAAGACTGTAATGTAAGTTGAGGATACACATTGTAATCTATAGAAAACTCATTGTCAAAAATACAGTGGAGTATAGCTAAAATATGAATAAAAGGAAAAATATAATACTAAGAAATGTTTAGTGTATGGATATGAGAGTTGGACCACAAAGAAAGCTGAGCAGTGAAGAATTGATGCTTTTGAACTGTGGTGTTGGAGAAGACTCTTGAGAGTCCCTTGGACTGCAAGGAGATCCAACCAGTCCATCCTAAAGGAGATCAGTCCTGGATATTATCGGTTTGGGAATGAAAAAGCGGCAGAGCCACAGATGCTATAGACCAGCTGGCACACTGTGGCCTGTGGGCTGGATCTGCCAGCGCCTGGTTTTCTGTAGCTTGCAAGCTAAGAATGGTTTGTACATTTTTTAATGGTTGAGACATGAAAATTATGTGAAGTTTATATTTTAGTGCCTACCAATTACTTTATTAGAACACTGCTGCTACTGCTAAGTCCCTTCAGTCATGTCTGACTCTGTGCAACCCCATGGACAGCAGCCCACCAGGCTCCCCCGTCCCTGAGATTCTCCAGGCAAGAACACGAGTGGGTTGCCATTTCCTTCTCCAATGCATGAAAGTGAAAAGTGAAAGTGAAGTCACTCAGTCGTGTCTGACTCTTCGCGACCCCATTGACTGCCGCCCACCAGCCTCCTCCGTCCATGGGACTTTCCAGGCAAGAGTACTGGAGTGGGGTGCCATTGTCTTCTCCGTTATTAGAACACAGCCATGTTCATTCATTCATGTATTACCTATGGCCACTTTCACACCACAATAGCAGAACTAAGTGCTTGTGGAAGAGACTGCCTGGCTCATAAAGCCTAAATGGTTTACTATGTGGCCCTTTACAGAAAAAAACTTTCCAAGCCCTATAAACATTAAAAGGATAATAAAGAAATAGTACTTAAAACTTTATGGCAACAAATTCAACAATTAAGATGAAATAAACACATCCCTGAAAAACATAACTAACCAAAACTGACCCCAAAAAAATGTGAATATCTACTAGATATTGAATTTGTAATCAAAAACCTTTCCAAAAAAGTAAATTCCAGGTCCAAAGGTGTCCATATACTAAATTTAATTTCAGATGGATTGCAGCCCTAAATGTGGAGAGTAAAATAATAAAGATATAACATCAGAGGATAGTTAGTATTGGAAGAGTTCTTAACCAGGACAGTAAAAGTACTAACCATAAGGAATAACATTGATAAATTGGACTTTACTCAAATTCAGAACTTATGTTCATCAGAAAATTCCTTTAAAAGAATGAAAAGGCAAGCCACAGATGGGAGAAGATATTTTCAAAATGCATCACTGGCAAAAAGAACTCTTACAAACCATTTTTTTTTTAAAGGCAACACTTTTTTTAATGAGCAAAAGAATTGAACAGTCACTCTACAAAAGAAGAAAAGTAAGCATATTAAAATTGCTATCATTAATTATCAGAAAAGAGCAAATTAAAAATACAGTGATAAAAATCTATTGTTTGCAACTTAACACCTTGTATCAAACATAATCAAATTTTCTTTGACTTCTACTTCTACTTCTCCATTCTTAACTATGTAGATTGGATAGGAATCAACTCAACCTTAACTCGAAGGCTAGAACTTGATTAACCTTAGCCAATTAACATACCCCATTTTCTGGCTGCAAAGTTTGGTATGAACATGAAACCCAATCAGAACCAGTGAAATATGAAACTACAACTTGAAGTTACAGTTTCAAGCAAAGGAATTTTTCTTTCCAATTAGAAATACCAGCAGAGGTTGTTTCTTTCTTTCTTTTTTCTTTTTCCCCCTAATGGATAGCCAGTGAACTAGTACAATCAAAAAGGGAGAGCCTAGAAGATCAAAGTGAAAAAAAGAGTTGATTGTAAAGGTGAGTGGGATAGGAAAGATGAAGAGAAAGTTTCCTTGTTGTTGTTGCACATAGCTATTAGGAAGGTGGATCAAATCTCATCTGAAGCTACTCCCACCCATGATCTTTTTATATATGTCAACCAGCAAATTTCCTTTATTATATAAGCCACTTTCAGTTGAATTTTCAATGGCTACAACATATAGTCCCTAATGTTGATATAGTTACCATATTTTAGTGCTTGCTAATGTAGCAGAAAACATGCTCAGTGCTTTGCGTCCAGGGTCCCCTAACCCCCAGAGCTGTACCTGCTGCACAGCAGGAACTGAGTGGCTGGCAAACAAGTGAAGCTGCTCCCCATCGCTCCCCATCCCTCACACTACCACCTGAACCACCCCCTACCCAGCCTTGTCCATGGAAAAATCGTCTTCCATGAGACCCATCCCTGGTGCCAAAAAGACCGGGGACCTCTGCTTTACACACACAATCCCAAAACTCTAACATACTGAGACAGGCATTATGACCTCTACTTTGCAGATGAGTCAACCAGGAAATGGAGATGCTGAGTGGTCAGGAGACTGACACTCAAACATACAGCTGCCTCTTGCTCCATAAAACCTGTGACTCAGGAGAGCCCTGCCAGGCGATGACAGAAACTACATCAGCATTTGAGCTGCCTACTCATGGACCTGGAGAGCTAAGAGTCACATAAGGAAGAGCCTATGAGCATTTTATTATTATTTCAAAGTAAACAACAAATAATTATGAATTTACCTTTATTGCGGTTGGGACATAGACTTGGATTACTGTAATATTGAATGGGTTGCCTTGAAAATGAACCGAGATCATTCTGTCATTTTTGAGATTGCACCCAAGTACTGCATTTTGGTGTTTCCTTGGTGGCTCAGACAGTAAAGAGTCTGCCTGCCATGTGGTTCCATCCCTAGGTTGGGAAGATCCCCTGGAGAAGGAAATGGCAATCCACTCCAGTACTCTTGCCTGGAAAATTCCATGGACTGAGGAGTCTGGTAGGCTACAAGTCCATGGAGTCACAAAGAGTCGGACACGACTGAGCGACTTCACTTTCACTTTCACTGCATTTTGGACCCTTTTTCTGACTGTGAGGGCCACTTCATTTCTTCTAAGGGATTCTTGCCCACAGCAGTAGATATAATAGTCATCTGAATTAAATTCACCAATTCCAGACCATTTTAGTTCACTGATTCCTAAAATGTCAGTGTTCACTCTTGCCATCTTGTTTGACCATTTCCAATTTACCTTCATTCATGGACTTAACATTCCAGGTTCCTATGCAATACTGTTCTTTACAACACTGGACTTTACTTTCATCACCAGACACATCCACAACTGGGCATTGTTTCCACTTTGGCTCAGCCTCTTCATCCTTCTGGAGCTATTTCTCCACTCTTCTCTAGTAGCATATCGGGCACCTACCAACCTGGGGAGTTAATCTTTCAGTGTCATATCTTTTTGCCTTTTCATACTGTTCATGGGGTTCTCAAGAGAAAAGTGCTGAAGTGGCTTGCCATTCTCTTCTCCAATGGACCACACTTTGTCAGAACTCTCCGTCATGACCCATCTGCCTTGGGTGGCCTTACACTGTATGGCTCATAGTTTCATTGAGTTATACTAGGTTGTGGTCCACGTGATCAGTTTGGTTAGTTTTCTGTGATTGTGGTTTTCATTGTCTGCCCTCTGATGGATGCAGGTAAGAGACCTGTGGAAGTTTTCTGGTGGGAGGAATTAGCTGTGGGTAAAACTGGGCCTTGCTCTGCTCTCGTGGGCAGGGTCATGCTCAGTAAATCTTTAATCCAATTTTCTGCTGATGGGTGGGGCTGTGTTTCCTCCCTGTAGTTGACTAAACTATGGTAGGGGTAATGGTGGTAATGGCGACCTCCTTCAAAAGGACTTATGCCCGCATGCTGCTGCTCCAAGAACTGTTTTAGTCAGTGCCCCTGACCCTGTGGCATGCCACTACTGACCCACACCTCTGCCAGAGACTCCTGGACACTCACAGTGAGTCTGGCTCAGCCTATTGTGGGATCACTGCTCCTTTGTCCTGAATCCTGGTGCACACAAGGTTTTGTTGTGCCCTCCAAGAGTCTGTTTTCCTAAGAATTCTCAGTCCTTTTGCCGATCCCAAGGTTGGGAAATCTGTTGTGGGACCTAGAACTTTTGCAATAGTGTGAGAACTCCTTTGGTATAATTGTTCTCTAATTTGTGTGTCATCTGTTTGGTGGCTCTATAGTGGAGCTAATGGTGACCTTCCCCAAGAGGACTTGTGCCACGCACTGTACCTCCCAAGTCTGCTGCAGCTAGAGCCTCTGTCCCCATGACAGGCCTCTGCTGACCCCTGCCTCTGCAGGAGACACTCAAACACTCAAAGGTAGGTCTGACTCCATCTCTTGTGGAGGTCACTGCTCCTATCTCTGGGTCTGGGTGTGCCCAAGGTTTTGTTTGTGCCCTTTGAGCATCTCTGGCAGGTCTGGGGTCTGATTCTAAACGTGACTTTGCCTCTCCTACCATCTTTTTGGGGTTTCTCCTTTGCCCTTGGACATGGGATATCTTTTTTTGGTGGGATCCAACATTCTCCTGTCAATGGTTGTTCAGCAGCTAGCCGTGAGCTTGGTGTTCTCACAGGATAAGATGAGCACACATACTCCTACTCTGCCATCTTATGGGAGAGGGAGAGGAAAAGTATTTAATAGACAGTTTGAGGGAGTTAATTTTTTTCTTTATTTTAAACTCTTTAATATTAAATAGCTCAGGGGAAGAAGTAGACTAGAGCTGTCCTGCTTTTGTGGCCCAAAGAGAGGCATGACCTACTCTGCGATACACTCAATGTAAAGGACACTAGATAGCTAAGACATAAATTACAAATCATGGACTTCTACTGGCTGCCTAACCACAAGACAGAGAAAGAAAAGACCCCAGTGGCTCCTGCCAATTCCAGCATTGCCCCACATTATTTGTTTAATCATCTCTG
Source organism: Ovis canadensis (assembly GCF_042477335.2). Taxonomy (NCBI): domain Eukaryota; kingdom Metazoa; phylum Chordata; class Mammalia; order Artiodactyla; family Bovidae; genus Ovis; species Ovis canadensis. The sequence goes on along the minus strand of NC_091259.1, from coordinate 26,666,714 downwards.
GATACTTTCAAGCCTCCTCATAGCACTGCCTCTAATTTTTCCTAAGTTACTTCCTAAGTGTAATGTTCTGAGAGTATCTAGTACAAGCTATGCAAAAGCTGGTTCTGTTATGCAGAGGCAGAAAAAAAGAAATGTCAGCTTTCCAGCTTCCCTCAAAGATTCTGACAAATAGCAAAGGAGGTGGCATTCAGTTAGTAAGAATCAAGCAATTTCCTAGGAATTTTTTTTCTTTAAAAAATTTTTTTTCTTTTTTTAACTTTACAATATTGTGTTGGTTCTGCCACACAGCTAGGAATTTTTTATTACTAAAAATAAAATGTAAATCCTTATAATATCACTATTAGAAATAAGTACTCTTATCTCTAAACATTTTGTGTATGTATGGTTTTCCTTGTTTTTCACCAAAAAGCATGGAATAATACAGTACTTCAAGCTCAAACATTATTGGGCATCCGTCATATCAATAAATAGGCTCTTACAACATGATACTATTGACTAGGTAATCCATTACGCATATATTATGATAATCAATTTAACCAGTCTCATTCTGTTGATGTTCAAATCATCTCCAAATTTTAAACCTGCTATGGAGAAGGCAATGGCACCCCACTCTAGTACTCTTGCCTGGAAAATCCCATGGGCAGAGGAGCCTGGTAGACTGCAGTCCATGGGGTCGTGAAGAGTTGGACACGACTGAGCGACTTCCCTTTCACTTTCATGTATTGGAGAAGGAAATGGCAACCCACTCCAGTGTTCTTGCCTGGAGAATCTCAGGGACAAGGGAGCCTGGTAGGCTACCGTCTATGGGGTCGCACAGAGTCGGACACGACTGAAGCGACTTAGCAGCAGCATGTTGAACATTTTGCAGTGTAGTATCTTTACCCTTGTCAAATTATCTCCATGGGATAAATGCTTAAAAGTCAAATTTCTGAGTCAAAAAATAAACATTTTTAAAGCTTTTGACATGTACTCACTCTCTGGAAAATTTGTACAAATTCATATTTATAGACTCAAACTTGAAAGTTCACCTAGCCACTGATTGCCCTAAATACTTGTTCCCCATCAGTGCTCTTCTGTAGTTTGCCTTCATTCTTAATAGAAGGGAAGTTGCTCTCTATAAATCTTTTCTTAGTTTATTGATAAACTTGATTGTCAAACCCACACATGCCAAAGACTGTCTTTATACTCCTTCTTCATAAAATAGAAACCCACATTTCCTGAGTGTTTAAAAATATTAAATAGAGATATATTAGATGCAATAGATTTTCAATAAATATTTCTAATGAATAAACGAATGAATGGAGAATAGCTGGGTTTAACCCAGATCTATCTAACTCTAAAGACATTGTTCTATACATAACAAATGATGCCTGCTTGACTCATACTGAGTCCTGCTTCTGGAAATGACCTTTGATGCACAGGAAGAACCCCACATCTAACTAATCTGATCAGATCATCTCCTGGAAATCTGAATGGGAGAGAACTCAATCCTCAGAACTGGAACACATTGATTTCCAAACTCTGGAGAGATCTACCAAGTCCTAGGGTGGGATCCCCAGAGATGCCCTCATTTATTAACTTTTTTTACTCTTCTTTCAGTCTCATGAAATACCCCCAGGAACTTTTCATTATTTTTCTGTTTTTAGCTTAAGCTAGCCAACGTCTGTTTTTATTGCCTCACAACAAGCAACCTGAAATATTAACTAGAACCTAGACTGTAACTCCAAGTGATGGCAAGGTCTTAAGAAAAAGATTAACCCTTCACAAAACCCTGGGAGCCCCTGATATGCAGACCTGTCTCAAAAATAAGAACCAGTTGCTGGTAGCAGACTGCTGATAGCAAGCTTCCAGATGTCTTGTTACCAGAAATTCCATGAAAATGTGGGCATAAAAGTGCATAAATTTCAGACATCACAGAGGGCTTGTGCTTTCATTGTTCTTTTCCCATATGTTACAAAAGAACAGGCTGTGTAGCTCTGGGTGTGTGGCAAGCTGCAACAGTAGCTAAGTGAATTTTCTTATCAAAGAGCCTGGAGAAAGTTAAAACTGTTTCTTTGAAACACTGCAGGTATAGCTCATACCTTCTGGAAACTAATTATGAGAACTAAATGTCCTTGAATAAACCTGCCAAAAGTGAAAAGACTTGGGCTATTACTTCTTTTTAATGTTTTATGAATTTTTCAAACAGCTGTAGGTTTGTGGAGATTGCAGTTGAAACCACTGGAAACTGGGGAGTGAAATAATTTAGACTAAAAGAAAAAAAAAAGGCTTTATCCTCTATCAGATCCATCTTATGCAGCTTCTTCCTTCAAGGCATTTTCTTGGGTATATTCTCAGAAAGTATGTAATAATGATGCTTTACTTTCCCCTTTCTAATAAGCTCTTCAACACCAGCTCTTCCCAACCCACTGAGGCTCTTCAGAATCTGACTCCACCCTCCATGTCCAATCATGCGTCCCCTTGAATAAATTTTATGCTACAACTAGGCTCCCATCCCTCTTCATCTCCATTTTTCCCTCTCTCCTTTTAATGTTAGTCACTTCAGTCATGTCCGACTCTTTGCAACCCCACTCCAGGCCCTGTCCATGGGATGTCCCAGGTAAGAATACTGGAGTGGGTTGCCATTTCCTTCTCCAAAATATCTTCCTGACCCAGGGGTTGAACCTGGGCCTCCTGTATTGAAGGCAGATTCTTTACCATCTGAGCTACCAGCAAAGCCCTCTCTCCCTTTCCTTTATATTAATCCTCCCTCATTATATTCTCACCTGTCCTGAAAATCCATTAAGATCCAACTCAAGCCCTCACCCTCCAACCTCCTTAGTCACAATGCTTTCACTTGTTTTAGAATTTTGTGGTAGATACAAACTCTCCAGGCCCCAAACTCAGACATCTAGAAATAGAAATCATTTTACTTTTCTGTAATTAAATGTGATTTCTAGCTCAAGCTCCCAGTCTAACTAGAGGTAGTAATTCGATTGTAATCACATTTGTTTCTTCTTACTCAGATCATTTCTGCATTTTCAGATTCTTCTTCTTCCTAGGATCGCATCTAAACTCCAAGCAGCCTTGCACAATGTTTAGGTTGAAGTATGGATGAGGAAAATCTTATTGCCTTGGCATTGTCCACTCTTTATTTATTCTGGCATCTGCTGAGACAGCCATCTCCCCACTGACCTGGCATCAGAGTCTTTCCCTACCTACATCTTCTTTGAGGCGTGAGTTTCCAGGTGGTCTCTCGTTCTACAGACTAACTCAACATCCTATGCTGCATTTTGTCTTCCTGGCCAGGTCTGCTGGTTCATATTCTCAGTCTCTCTAGGGTGATAAACAACTGAGTGAGGTGTGTCAGGCCTCTTTGACTAGACATCCCCCACAGCCACCTCTCCACTAATGCCTCTTGCCCTGAGACAAGAGAACTCTGCTAAGATTGATGACTCCCGAGACTCCAAACGTATAAGCAAGACTCACCCAACTTCTGCTCCCTGACCTTCCAATATACATGATGATTCTATCGTCCTCACCCAGACCAGTGCAGGCTACACTACCCCTTATCAGAAAACTGCACCAGTTTCTAACACTATCCTTCTTCTCCAAGGAAGAGTTTCTCTCGTCTGACTTGGAAAAACAGGTTTTCGCAGATTCTCAGTCTTCCAAATCAAAATTCTATGTCTGAGTCCTTCAGGGCTTTGATTTTTGAGATGGAAATAATTTTTGTGTTTTTATCTACTGTCTCTGCCATGAAGTTTACAAGTCTGCTGTGGAACACAAAAGCTGAGTATTGACCCATTCCCTCCCTGAAAGTTTAGGTTGCCTTAGCTGCCACCTGAAATAAATGGATAGGTTTAAGTACACAGGGAAATATCAGGAACAAAACACAAAGTAAACAAATAATTCAGAGCAGAAAATAATACTCTGTGTCCTTCCCATTCTTGACTCCTGCCCAAAATGCCAGTCCGCCATCATTTATCCCCTCATACCTTCATTCTCTGTGCTTTCTTCATTCCAGTTGCAACGCTAATACTCCAACCCTCCCTTAGTTTTTTCTTCTATATCCCACAGTATTCCCAGCTTCTTCTCAAAACACTCCTCCTCTGTCATGTCTTGACTGAAGTCTGGCTCCTCCACAGGCATGCTGCTGCCCCTTCAGTCTCCACATGTCAGCTATCTAACAGGATCACTACCAGAACCTCTTCCTCCTACTGCACTGCTGAACACCAACATTCATCCCTTCTACTCCTAACTTTGACATCATTAAGACATCCAGACAAAAGACTCTCCACTTTCTACCACACTGTCAGTTTCACATTCTTCCATAGCCAACTTGGACATTGTGATCCATTATTTAAAACACTTTCTGGCATAACCCCCTATCCAGGTTCAACCCAGCATGGGCCTTTTCTGCTAGAAAATAGAAGTATCATTCCAACCCTGGAAGGTACTTAGGCTGCTAGGCAATACACTTTAGTCCACAGTTGGCTCTATCTTTTAATCCCCAACAGCTACATTACAGTACATCTTTCTACTGGTCTGTTTCTCAATGAGGCTTTGAGCTCATTATGAGCAGAAACTGATTTTTCAGTTCTGTATCCTTGAAGCCTCCCAGAGCCTTGTTCATTGTTGCTACTTAAAACATTTCAACTGAGTGAATTAGGAGACTTCTAAAGCTTTTTCAGCTCTAAGATCCAGTGACTATGAAACCCTATCTTTAGGCACTGGCTTTGCCCAGACCAAACTCTTTCTTCCAATCCTGAACTCTACATTCAGAAAAAGCTCTGCTTACAGCTCCAATGCCACTGCAAATATTCAGGAATTTCAGGGCTCTCCTGCCAGAGGGAGAGTTCACAATGTGGTATGAAGATCAAATGAAATATGGATGCAAACAGAAGCATATTCCTTATAAAGAAATGTGCTATCTTCCACCCCACAAATTCCAAGACTATCATAACCAAACTGTCTGCAAAGGACATGTCCCTTATTTGTCTCTGTCTGATAAAAGCAGTAAAGTTTAAACCAATCAAGTTGATTAAGTATATACAATTTATATTATTATAAATATATGCTATATGGGAAATAGATGGGGAAACAGTAGAAACAGTGTCAGACTTTATATTTTTGGGCTCCAAAATCACTGCAGATGGTGATTGCAGCCATGAAATTAAAAGACGCTTACTCCTTGGAAGAAAAGTTATGACCAACCTAGATAGTATATTCAAAAGCAGAGACATTACTTTGGCGACTAAGGTCCATCTAGTCAAGGCTATGGTTTTCCCAGTAGTCATGTATGGATGTGAGAGTTGGACTGTGAAGAAGGCTGAGCGCCGAAGAATTGATGCGTTTGAACTGTGGTGTTGGAGAAGACTCTTGAGAGTCCCTTGGACTGCAAGGAGATCCAACCAGTCCATTCTGAAGGAGATCAACCCTGGGATTTCTTTGGAAGGAATGATGCTAAAGCTGAAGCTCCAGTACTTTGGCCACCTGATGCAAAGAGTTGACTCATTGGAAAAGACTCTGATGCTGGGAGAGATTGGGGGCAGGAGGAGAAGGGGACGACCCAGGATAAAATGGCTGGATGGCATCACGGACTCAATGGACGTGAGTCTGAGTGAACTCCAGGAGATGGTGATGGACAGGGAGGCCTGGTGTGCTGCGATTCATGGGGTTGCAAAGAGTCGGACATGACTGAGCGACTGAACTGAACTGAACTGATACAGCCAGTAAAGAATTTGCCTGCAATGCAGGAGACACAAGAGATGCCTGTTTGATCCCTGGGTCAGGAAGATCCCCTGGAGCAGGAAATGGTGCCCCACTGCAATGTTCTTGTCTGAAAAATCCCATGGGCAATGGAGCTTGGTAGGCTACATTCCAAGGGTCGCAAAAAGTCAGACTCGACTGAGTGACTAAGCACACATATTAAATTATTTGTTGAGAAATAAGCCATGTAAAAATTTTGAGAGAAAAATGTAAAATCAATAGATCTAATATTTCCAGTTTCACTCACTGATAGATAGCATAGTATTGTAAAACAAAATACAACTTCGAGTTGGAGGCTTGGGTTTGTGTTCCTGGGACTATAGACATCCCACTTAATCTCTTTAAACTTTAATTCTCTCCTCCCCAGTGCAGGGTGATACTCAAATATTTACTGACCAGTAGGGCAGAGGAGGCAATGGCACCCCACTCCAGTACTCTTGCCTGGAAAATCCCATGGACGGAGGAGCCTGGTAGGCGGCAGTCCTTGGGGTCGCTAAGAGTCTGGCACGGCTGAGCAACTTCACTTTCACTTTTCACTTTCATGCATTGGAGAAGGAAATGGCAACCCACTCCAGTAATCTTGCCTGGAGAATCCCAGGGACGAAGGAGCCTGGTGGGCTGCCATCTATAGGGTCGCACAGAGTTGGACATGACTGAAGCAACTTAGCAGCAGGGCAGAGGTGCCAACTAATTAGAACCAACACTGGCTGCCATTCTGGAGCTGGGGACAGCACCCTCTTGCTGTGCTAGGCACAGTCCAGTTAGTTATTAAATCCTAGGAAAGATTTGGAGGCAAGGGACCAGAGGAGTTGGGTTGGGATGCTTGAGAAGTTCCAGGCAGTGACTATTTCTAGAGATTTAGAAATATTTTTTTTAATTTTAGTTTTTTATTTTTTAAATTTTAAAATCTTTAATTCTTACATGCATTCCCAAACATGAACCCCCCTCCCACCTCCCTCCCCATAACATCTTTCTGGGTCATCCCCATGCACCAGCCTCAAGCATGCTGCATCCTGCGTCAGACATAGACTGGCGATTCAATTCACATGATAGTATACATGTTAGAATGTCATTCTCCCAAATCATCCCACCCTCTCCCTCTCCCTCTGAGTCCAAAAGTCCGTTATACACATCTGTGTCTCTTTCCCTGTCTTGCATACAGGGTCGTCATTGCCATCTTCCTAAATTCCATATATATGTGTTAGTATACTGTATTGGTGTTTTTCTTTCTGGCTTACTTCACTCTGTATAATCGGCTCCAGTTTCATCCATCTCATCAGAACTGATTCAAATGAATTCTTTTTAACGGCTGAGTAATACTCCATTGTGTATATGTACCACAGCTTTCTTATCCATTCATCTGCTGATGGACATCTAGGTTGTTTCCATGTCCTGGCTATTATAAACAGTGCTGCGATGAACATTGATGTGGAGAAAAGGGAACCCTCCTACACTGTTGGTGGGAATGCAAACTAGTACAGCCACTATGGAGAACAGTGTGGAGATTCCTTAAAAAATTGCAAATAGAACTACCTTATGACCCAGCAATCCCACTGCTGGGCATACACACAGAGGAAACCAGAATTGAAAGATTTAGAAATATTTTGAAGTTTTAACAGAAAGTATAACCACGCTGGTATGCACCTGCTAAATATCAGCTCTGCTTCTATCCTTCTGGGATAGTACTTCCTGAGGCTTCTCATGTGGAAAAGGGAAACTCTGATAACTCCTTTCAAGTTGTCTTGAGAATTAAATGAAGCAATTTTTATGAAAGAAAAAGCCTATTCCCGTTTTAGACATGATAAAGTGAAAGTGTTAGTCACTCAGTCATGTCTGACTCTTTGCAATCCCATACCTACCGTGTTTGATAAATGACAGCTAAATGAATGAATGAATAAATGAAAAGAATCTGTTCTGCCTTCTTCACAAAGTTTTGGGTTCTTTTGTTTGTTTGTTTGGTTGGTTTGCTTTTGCTTTTGTAGTGGCAGGTTTAATAAGCAAGGGAACTTATATTCAAGGCTTGTCTTGGGTAGCTGCAAGATGCGTAGATTCCCAAACCTACCACCGGAATGTTAAAAGTTTACATAGAGGCCTTAATTAGGTTCATTCACCCTTACCTGAATCCTTAACTGGCTTGAGTGCTTAAATGCATCTCCACAACACATTGCTCTCGCAAGGCAGTGCCCTTGAAAATGGCTCCCACAGCTGGAATTATGGGCAGAATGTACATCCAAGAACAGGGGAGGGATGAGGAGCTTCCGATTGCCAGGGTCCCACCATTGTGGGACTGTCATGTCCTCTTGACAACCTCCCCAAACATTCCACCCCATCGTGACCAGCTCTTATAATCCCACATGTCCTCCTCTTCTGTAATGTGCCCTGAGTAGTCAGCAAGGGGTTTCATCAGCATGGAGGTGATTCCTTCGATGGCTACCTGTCTGCATGGGAGACAGATGCCACAGCAACAAGATAGGCACATGCAAGAGAAAACACTCATTGGAAAAGACCCCGATGCTGGGAAAGACTGAAAGAGGGAGGAGAAGTGGATGACAAAGGATGAGATGATTGCATAGCATCACTAACTCAATGGACATGAGTTTGAGCAAGCTCCATGTGTTGGTGATGGACAGGGAAGCCTGGTATGTGGCAGTCTATCGGGTCTCAAAGAGTCGGACATGACTGAGCGACTGAACTGAACTGAACTGAAGAGATAACACAGAGTAAGATAATGATTCCTGATGTGAGCAACATTTTTTCCACCAAGAACCCCATGATCTGAACCACTGATTTAGTTAGGGCCCTAGACTGGGGGTCAGACTACTCAGGGCATTCACTTGTGTCCTCGTGTGATTTAATAAAGATGACACATAAGCAGACTCATCAGGTATGGACATACAACATTTTATGTAGATAATGGCACAGGTGCTTCCTTGCCAGGCAGTAATAATGTCCACGGTCATTTATTTTAAAAGACAGTTTTTTCATTAGAGACATTTCTGTGTTCAGTGAAAACAGGTTTTGCTAGTTATCATTGAAGGCTTATTGGTTCTTAAAGGTTTTTAGAAAGGATAATTGAAAAATGTTAAGCAGGTCTGTGGGCCCTGATTGTTATTTGCTGTCCCCTGGAAACGCATTGTTCTTACCAGAAGCTCTACAATATTCACTGAGACTCTCCCTACATACACCCCACACCTCAAACTATAGAAAATCAGACAATACCTTCCAAGCAAGGTATCTAAGGTTCCAGTGCTTTTGGATTCACCATATCATTTAGCAGGCAGCGTTTTGAGAGCCTTTTTTTATAGTTTGGATTCTCTATATCTTCTCCCAACCTCTGTATCCAGTAACAGGATTGACAACTCCCTCAAGAGTTAGTGATAGTGTCTGACAAGGAGAAAACTGAATAAGCAATCATCAAAATTAGTGTGTCTGCCAGCTGAGTGACTCTATTAAGGGAGAACACTCAGAGTGTGCCTGAATAGCTTACCCTATGTCCCTGGTGAATTCAGGTAATTTGACACTACCCACATCCAGGAGTTTTCAAGGTTAGCTGAATGGAAGTAAGAGGGATTTACCATCAAGAAGAAACTGTAGCCATTTTACAGGTGAGTAAGCTGAGACCCAGAAAGGCATCATTTGCCTGAAGCCATATGGCCATGAAGTGGTGAATGAGTTTAACCTCAGAGAGCCTGCACTGGTTTCAGAATGCCCAAACTGTCATGGCAGCCCACACCAGTACTCTTGCCTGGAAAATCCCATGGACGGAGGAGTCTGGTAGGCCACTGTCCATGGGGTCACAAAGGTTTGTTTGGACATGACTGAGCAACTTCACCTTCACTAAACTGTCTCCCACTAGACATCTTGGCAAGCACAGGCAGCAAACAGATAATTAAACGCAAGAGAGACTATCTGCTGCTACAGCCAATAATCTATACAAATAAAGCCGTGCACTTCCAAGTAAAAGGTGATATTGCTAAAAATGGGATTCTAGAGACTCCTGAGTCTGAGCCTTCAGCAGAGATGGGAAAGTAAGCAGCCTATTTAGACAAAAACTGGCTCCTGTGTTCCAAAGACCTCCACTTGAAAGACATGGTCCTAATATGTGTGTGTGTACGTGAGTGTGTGAAATGATAAAAATTCCCAGGCCCCAGTTCCCACTTTTCCATCTCTGTTTCAGAGTAAGGAGTCCTGTAACTACATTTGGGAAGCTGAAGAGGTCTCATCTGGTAAACTGTAACAATTACAGACCTTCTGAGCCCAGATCCCATCCCTGGAGCATTTAAAGCCTAGTCCCAAGAAGAGGATGGAAATGCATGCAAAACTTTTAGGGTCTTTGCACTTCTCTTTTTCTGAAATACTATTCTACTAGATATTTTCATGGCCTGCTCATTACTCAGTTCAATTCTCAACTCAAATGTCACTCCCCAGAAAGGCCATTTGGGATAGTCATATGTAATAGAATCCCTCTCACATTTTGCATCATTACTCTGCTTTCTTTTTCCTTTGGAATATCTATACTATCTAACACTATTTGATGTCTTTGTGCATTTTGTATTATTTACTTATTGATCTTCCCCCATTGTTGTATAAGCTCTAGTAGGGCAGAGATGCTGGTTTTGTTCATGGTTGGATCACCTGTGCTAGAACAATACCTGACACACAGTGGACACTCAATAAGTATTTGTTGAATAATAAAAGCAAAGTTGGCAATGCCTGCATCTGTGACCACACAGGTAAAAGCAGAGATGTCGTAAAGGCCAAAGAAAAGCAAATGCCTAAAAACAGGAGCCAAATCTTTTCACATTTATGATCCTTTTCACGAAGTGATACTGTCTGTTAAGGGAATTTTTGCCATGTCCAGACTCATCATGTAAAAACATTTGGGGAGCCAACCACCTCTTACACTGTCAACCCAGGGTTACAACCCAGAATACAATCTGCTACAACAGTTTTCTTCCTATAGTACATTTTTAAGGTTGAAAAGCCAAAGAAGTGCCAGTTTCAAAACAAATGGTACTGTCTAGGCTGTGATCGAAAGACCACTGGACTGAGATGACAGATTCCTGTGAAATCAATGAGACTCAGGTCTCATCCCACATTGTTTCACCACTTCAGATGTCACTTCCTCTTCTCTACCACATGCAGTTGAGAAAACTTCCCTGACTCCACCATGCCTACACTTAACCCTTACAGGATGTTTTCAAAGTTCTGTTACAATATTTCATAAATATTGGATGGATTGATACATGGATGGATGGATGGATGGATAGATAGATGAATGGGCAAATAAGAGATTAAGGGCTTGAGCAAATTAGTTAACCACCATGTACTTCAGTTGCTTTACCTGTAATATAGCTAGATTATATGACCATTTTACCCAAGTAGCCTATGTAATAACAAATTTTGGAAATAGCTGTGCAACCTTTAGTTGTTTTTAGCATTTGTTTTGTATCATTATTCAGTTTTTAACTCTATGTCATATTTGTCCAGCTAAATTCAAGTATCTTAGACTAGGGCTCTATATGCATGCTCAGTCCTGTCTGACTCTGTGACACCATGGACTGTAGCCTGCCAGGTTCCTCCATCTATGGAATTTTCCAGGCAAGAATACTGGAGTGTGTTGCCATTTCTTACTCCAGGGGATCTTCCCAACCTAGGGACTGAACCCGCATCTCCTGAATTGGCAGGGAGATTCTTTAGAATGATTCACCTGGAAAGTCCCTGTATAAAGCACATCTTTTAACTGTTGAAGTCTAGCAGAGCACTGCATAGTAGTGGTGGTTTTATTTCACATTGTCTATTTATTTATTTGTTGTTGCTGTTGTTGTTGTGCTGGGTCTTTGTTGCTGCACATGGGCTTTCTCTAGTGGTAGCAGGTTGGGGCTATACTTCCTTGCAGTGCATGGGCTTCTCATTATGGTGGCATCTCTTGTTGTGGAACACAGGCTATAGGCACAGTGGTTTCAGAGTCGCAGCATGCAGGCTCAGTAGTTGTGATGCACCAGCTTATGCTCCATGGCATGTGGAATATTTCCAGACCAGGGATTGAACCCATGTCCACTGTATCAGCAGAAAGATTCCTATCCTCTGTCAGTTCAGTTCAATTCAGTCCCTCAGCCATGTCTGACTCTTTGAGACCACATGGACTGTAGCACACCAGGCTTCCCTGTCCATCACCAATTTGCGGAGTTTGCTCAAACTCATATCCATCGAGTCAGTGATAACATCCAACCATCTCATCCTCTGTCGTCCCCTTCTCCTCCCACCTTTAATCTTTCCCAGCATCAGGGTCTTTCCAATGAGTCACTTCTTTGTATCAGATGGCCAAAGTATTGGAGTTTCAGCTTCGGCATCAGTCATTCCAATGAACATTCAGGACTGATTTCCTTTAGGATTGACTGGTTGGATCTCCTTGCAATCCAAGGGACTCTCAAGAGTCTTTTCCAACACTGCAGTTCAAAAGCATCAATTCTTCAGTGCTCAGCTTTCTTTAGTGTCCAACTCTCACATCCATACATGACTACTGGAAAAACCATGGCTTTGCCTATACAGACCTTTGTCGGCAAAGTGATGTCTCTGCTTTTTAATATTCCCTCTAGGTTTGTCATAGCTTTTCATCCAACGAGCAAGCATCTTTTAATTTCATGGCTGTAGACACCATCTGCAGTGATTTCAGAGCCCCAAAAAATAAAGTCTGTCACTGTTTCCTTTGTTTCCCCATCTTTTTGCCATGAAGTGATGGGACCAGATGCCATGATCTTAGATTTTGGAATGTTGAGTTTTAAGCCAGATTTTTCACTCTCCTCTTTCACTTTCATCAAGAGGCTCTTTAGTTCTTCTTCACTTTCTTCCATAAGAGTGGTGTCATCTGTATATCTGATGTTGTTGATATTTATCCTGACAATCTTGATTCCAGCTTGTGTTTCATCCAGCCCAGCATTTCATATGAAGTATTCTGCATATAAGTTAAATAAGCAGGGTGACAATATACAGTCTTGACATACTCCATTCCCAATTTGGAACCATGTCCAGTTGTTCCATGTCCAGTTATAACTGTTGCTTCTTGACCTGTGTATAGATTAGTCAGGATGCAGGTAAGGTGGTCTGTATTTCTATCTCTTTAAGAATTTCCCACAGTTTGTTGTGATCCACACTGTCAAAGGTTTTGGTATAGTTAATAAAGCAGAAGCAGATGTTTTTCTGGAAGTCTCTTGCTTTTTCCATGATCCAGTGGATGTTGGCAATATGGCCTCTGGTTCCTCTGCCTTTTCTAAATCCAGACTTAATACCTGGAAATTCATGGTTCATGTACTTTTGAAGCCTGGCTTGGAGAATTTTGAGCATTACTTTGCTAGTGTGTGAGCAAGTGCAGTTGTGCAGTAGTTTGAGCATTCCTTGGCATTGTCTTTCTTTGGGATTGGAATGAAAACTGACCTTTTCCAGTCCTGTGGCCACTGCTGAATTTTCCAAATTTGCTGGCATATTGAGTACAGCACTTTCACAGCATTGTCCTTTAGGATTTGAAATAGCTCACCTGGAATTCCATCACCTCCACCTTCTTTGTTCATAGTGATGCTTCCTAAGGCCCACTTAACTTAGCATTCCAGGATTCCAGCAGGGGCTCTAGGTGAGTGATCATACCATCGTGGTTATCTGGGACATGAAGGTATTTTTTATACAGTTCTGTGTATTTTTGCCACCTCTTCTTAGCATGTTCTGCTTCTGCTAGGTCCCTACCATTTCTGTCCTTTATTGTGTCCATGTTTGCATGGAATGTTCCCTTGGTATCTCTAATTTTCTTGAAGGGATCTCTAGTATTTTCCATTGTATTGTTTTCCTCTACTCCTTTGCTTTGATCACTGAGGATCTCCTTGCTATCTTTGGAACTCTGCATTTAAATGGGTATATCTTTCATTTTCTCCTTTGCCTTTCACTTCCTTTCTTTTCTCAACTGTTTGTAAGGCCTCCTCAGACAACCATTTTGCTTTTTTTGCATTTCTTTTTCTTGGGGATGGTTTTGATCCCTGCCTCCTGTACAGTGTCATAAACCTCTATCCATAGTCCTTCAGGCATTCTGTCTATCAGACCTATTTGTCACTTCTACTGTATAATCATAAGGGATTGATTTGTTTTAGGTCATACCTGAATTGTCTAGAGCTTTTCCCTACTTTCTTCAATTTAAGTCTGAATTTTGCAATAAGGACTTCATGATCTGAGCCACAGTCAACTTCCAGTCTTGTTTTTTCTGACTGTATAGAGCTTCTCCATCTTCGGCAGCACAGAATATAATCAATCTGATTTCAGGATCTGGTGATATCTATATGTAGTCTTATCCAGTATACCAGGGAAATCCAGACTAGCTGTGTTTGCTGAAAATACTGATGCATGAGACTGGTGGTAAACAATGCTAATTCCATCATTCTTCCTCATGTCAACCTAATAATTTAGAAAAAGAATATGAGAGATTATGTCATGTAAGGGCATGGGCTCTGGTGCACATTGCCTGTTTGGATCCCTTCTTTGACAAGTTAGTTCCTATAATCTGGTTATGTTCTTATTTTTCTGTATCACAGTTTCCACATCTGTTAAGAGAGACAATAATAATACCTATCTTACAAGGTTGTTATGAAAGAACAAATGCCTGACATATAACAGTTGCTGCTATCATTACCATGGGCATAAGGACATATTCACAGTTCAGTCATTCAGTCATGTCCAACTCTTTGTGACCCCGTGAATCGCAGCATGCCAGGCCTCCCTGTCCATCACCAACTCCCAGAGTTCACTCAAACTCACGTCCATCGAGTTGGTGATGCCAACCAGCCATCTCATCCTCTGTCGTCCCCTTCTCCTCCTGCCCCCAATCCCTCCCAGCATCAGAGTCTTTTCCAGTGAGTCAACTCTTTGCATGAGATGGCCAAAGTATTGGAGTTTCAGCTTTAGCATCATTCCTTCCAAAGAAATCCCAGGGCTGATCTCCTTTAGGATGGACTGGATGGATCTCCTTGCAGTCCAAGGGACTCTCAAGAGTCTTCTCCAACACCACAGTTCAAAAGCATCAATTATTTGGCACTCGGCCTTCTTCACAGTCCAACTCTCACATCCATACATGACCACTGGAAAAACCATAGCCTTGACTAGACAGACCTTTGTTGGCAAAGTAATGTCTCTGCTTTTGAATATGCTATCTAGGTTGGTCATAAGTTTTCTTCCAAGGAGTAAGCATCTTTTAATTTCATGGCTGCAGTCACCATCTGCAGTGATTCACAGGTGTGTCCCTTTTTCTTGCTGCCATCAAGATCTACTCTCTTAGGACCCCACTAGCACAGTGGCATGATGTTGAGAAACAAAGCTTTTATTTTATTTTATTTTATTTTGTACCAAAAACCATTTTAACCATTTATCATTTATTTATTATGATTATTATTTATTTTTACTTTACAATATTGTATTGGTTTTGCCATACATCAACATGAATCTGCCACAGGTGTACGCATGTTCCCCATCAAAGAGACTATGCATGCACAGTGATATGACAGCATTCCCTAGACAGCATCTGCTGAACCCAGTGTCTGTCTGACTGCCTCTTTGAGCTCACATGGATTGCTCACATGAGGGCTTATTTGCCTTTACAGTGCTGGTTGTCTGACCTCTTAAAAGTTTAGTTCTTTCCGCCTTCTCTCAATCCTCCATAACTCCATAAATAAAGCATCACTATGCATCCATCAGGTTCTAGGTACTAAAGACATGAAAATGAGAAATACATGATCCCTGCTCTTAACTAGCTCATAGACAAGTTGAGTAGGCAGATACGTACTTAACTCACTAGTGGAATGTGATGAGACATAATGGGGGAATGAAGAGTATTTGGGGAACAGGGAGGAAGAAGTCAAAAACCATCAGCAAAGCCTTACTTTTTAGGTTCTAAAGATCACAATTTTATGGCTTTTAGGTTTAGTAAGAGGACAATAAAATATGCAATGTCAAAATATGCTAAAAATTCCAAATCCTAATTATAGCAAGTCAGTGGCATAAATCTGTATAAGCTTCCTATAGATCACTGGCCAAGGTTGCACTGCACACATACATGGCAAGACTCCACGAAGCCTGCCAAAGAATGGCCATCACAGATTTAAAAGCAGAACAAAGATACTAGAGGCTACACAGTTCTAGAAGACAATGGTACTCTGGCCCAGTCAGAATGGAGACTCACCAACATCCCATTCACTGAAATTCCAGAAAGGTCTAGGAGAAAGGAACATACCCTAGGGTTAGATCTAACCTAGACCTGCACTGACCAACGCAGTAGCCACTAACCACACACAGCAATTTAAATTTCAACTAATTAAAATTAAATAAAATTTAAATTTTATTTTGTCAGTCTTACTAGCACATTTCAAATGCTCAAGATTTAAATGTGACTAGTGGCAACCATAGCAGACAGCAGAGATATAGAACATTCCCATCATCACAGAAATGTTCATTGGATAGCCCTCCTCTAACAAAGCTGAAAACTAAGCCTGAAAGATGAAGGAAAAATACTCAAAAATTAGCTACCACAACACGCTTTAAAGGACAGCAACATAACCCTGTCTGTTTATAATGTATGATCCGCAATATATAGCAAACAATAAATAATCTTGACATACAAAGAAGCATGAAAAGGTGAACCATAAGCAAGAAAATAATACAAAGAAAAAACAGAAGTTGGAATCTTCAGACCAATGGCTTTAAGGTAGCTATAAATATCTTCAAACACTTAAAGTATGGTCTTAATCAGTAAATGAATGGAGAGTCTATTTTTTAAGAAGAATAAAAATAAATTTAGAATTCTAAATTATGATATCTGAAATGAAATGTACACTCAATGGGATAAACAACAGTTTGGAAATAACAAGAAAATGGATCCGCAAACTTGAAGACGATCCCTAGAATTAACTCAAACTGAATAGAATAGGGGGGAGAAAAAGATTATAACAAATGTGAGTATTCGTGCTTCCTGTCCTTCTCTAAGATTTGTCATTAATTATTCTTTGCTAAACTTGTCAAGTTTTCAACATCCGCCGAGTGTCTTTTCATATGTTCAAATGCTCCATCATATAACTGCCAACTCTTAATGACTAAGAAGCTAATTTGCTGAACAAAGTGAAATCTCAGCCAATTTATAAAGGTTTACATTAACAGTCTATACCATAGTCACATTAAAAAAATGTTGGATTTTTATTAAATTAGGAACCTTTCTAAAGATTATCAACACTATTGATTTGATTCACTCTGCAACTTAAAACAAGATGAGGGACTTTCCTGTGGTTCAGTAGTTAAGACTCCATGCTTCCAATGCTGGAGGCAAGGGTTTGATCCCTGGTCAAGGAACTAAGTTAAACAAAGCTGCACTCATTTCATATGCTAGCAAGGTAATGCCTCAAATCATTCAAGCCAAAGCAAGAGTTCATGAACCGAGAACTTTATAGATATACAAGTTGGATTCAGAAAAGGCAAGGGAACCAGAGAACAAATTGCCAACATCCATTGGATTATACAAAAAGCAAGGGAATTTCAGAAAAACATGTACTTCTGTTTTATTGATTATGCCAAAGCCTTTGACTGTATGGATCACAATAAACTATGGGAAATTCTTCAAGAGATAGGAATATCAGAACACCTTACCTGCCTCCTGAGAAATGTGTATGCAGATCAAGAAGCAACAGTTAGAACCAGACATGGAACAACAGACTGGTTCCAAATTGGGAAAGGAAGACGTCAAGGCTGTATATTGTCACCCTGCTTATTTAACTTCTATGCACAGGACATCATGCAAAATGCTGGACTGGATGAAGCACAAGCTGGAATCAAGACTGTTGGGAAAAATATAAATAACCTCAGATATGCAGATGACACCACCCTTAAGGCAGAAAGCGAAGAGGAACTAAAGAGCCTCTTGATGAAATTGAATGAAGAGAGTGAAAAAGTTGGCTTAAAACTGAACATTCAAAAACTGAAGATCATCACATCCAGTCCCATCACTTCATGGCAAATACATGGGGAAACAATGGAAACAGTGACAAAATTTATTTTCTTGGGCTCCAAAATCACTGCAGATGGAGACTACAGCCATGAAATTATAAAAGATGCTTGTTCCTTGGAAGAAAAGCTATGACCAATCTAGAGAGCATATTAAAAAGCAGAGACATTACTTTACCAACAAAGGTCCATCTAGTCAAAGGTATGGTTTTTCCAGTAGTCATGTATGGATGTGACAGCTGGACCATAAAGAAAGCTGAGTGCCAAAAAACTGATGCTTTTGAACTGTGGTGTGGGGGAAGACTCTTGAGAGTCCCTTGGACTACAAGGAAATCAAAACAATAAATCCTAACGGAAATCAGTCCTGAATATTCACTGGAAGTACTGATGCTGAAGCTAACCTCCAATACTTTGGCCACCTGATGCAAAGAACTGACTCATTGGAAAAGACTCTGATGCTGGGAAAGACTGAAGTAAGGAGGAGGAGGGGATGACAGAGGATGAGATGGTTGGATGACATCACTGACTCAATGAACATGAGTTTGAGTAAGCTCTGGGAGTTGGTAATGGACAGGGAAACCATGGGGGTTGCAAAGAGCCAGATACAACTGAGCAACTGAACTGAACTGAACTGAAAGGAAAATGATTGACTTTATTTTACCTCAACTCTGCACTAATTTTCTCTAAGAATCCTAGATATGTACTGCTTTGACTTTATTTATAAAGTCAAAAATCATCACATTTATATAAACATCTGTGTTTGTGTTCAGTCACTCGTGTGTTTGACTCTTTGCAGTCCCATGGACTGTAGCCAACCAGGCTCCTCTGCCCATGGAATTTTCCAGGCGAGAATACTGGAGTGGGTTGTCATTCCCTACTCCAAGGGATCTTCCCAATCCAAGGGATTTAACCCACATCTCTTGTGTCTCCTGCACTGGCATGGAGATTCTTTACCATAATACCACACGGGAGGCACTGATGTTCATATCTCATCATCAGAATTCACATCACATTTTCCTTCCTGGTGAGCCCTCAAGACCTTTCATTAAAAGGCATGCACACAAGCCCTAGCCTACCTCTTCTAACCACTATCATCAGAGCTCACTGTTTTATTGTATAATCCAAACACCACTGACTTAAAGCCTAGCTTCAATCTGGCATTTTGGCAGGCAGTCTTCTCTTACATCCTGGCCAGTCCCAGATCAATGGAGGAGCCAGAGAGTCAGGTGCCCAGTCTGATCAGTATACAAGGGACACTAAAGCATAGGGAATATAGAGACACTGCGATATCAGCTTCCACAGGGACAGTGTAGTCCATCTTACATTGAATAAGGCAGTATCCTCAAGTTAAAATTTCAAAGGTACTGCTGGCTGTTGCTGACTTCCCTGCCTTGACTATTTCCACAAGATACATATACACATTACCTGATGTGACTACAGTAATCTGAAGCTGGAAATCCCATCAACACTGTGTATTGCTTTTTGCCACAAATGACTTATTTACCATTAACTGTATTGTAAACCTTGTGGTATGATTTTTAAGAAGTTGTCTGGTTCAGGAAGTTCCAAAAGAAAAATAAAGACAAAATAGGAACAACTAACAAGTGAGAAATAATTTAGCTACATAAAGCCCAGGGGAAAAAATATTTCAAAATATTTTGAATAAGATTTAGCAAGAATTTCTATGTAAATTACTCCCATGCTTAATGAGTCCAAGTGACTAAACCTATCATGAGTGATATGAAAACCTAGAAATTGGGACTTCCTTGGTGGTCCAGTGGCTAAGACTTTGTGCTTCCAGTGCATGGGGCATTGATCTTATCTCTGGTCAGGGAACTAAGATCCCACATGCTGTGTGACACAGCCAAAAACTTTAAAAAAATTTTTTTAATAAAATTTTAAAAATTAAAAAACCTATAAATGAAAGATAAACCAAGTAAGTTAAAATATTAGGTCACATTTGGTGCAATGAATGCAATTTTGGACATAAAAGAACACACATAAAATTTTTCTTAGCAAAATCTAAGTGCGCCCTTCCCCCTGATAAAAATGTTGAACAAGTATTTTTAAAATGGTGATTTAAAGCAGTTTCAAATTACTAGCCTGTTTTTGGCATTCAAATGGATTAGTCTATCCTGGGTCCTGGCTTATTCTGTTCCTCTCTTAGAGTCAGAACAAACTGAGAGGAAAAACATAGAAGTCAGGCAGATGAAGGTAAAAACACTGATTTTTTTTTTTTAACTGATAAAGCTGCTCAGACAACACTGGAATCAAGTTGTCTTTCTCACATCTTAGCCCTGAATTAATCCTATGCACCCAGTTATTGGCAGAGACAGACCAACACAGGCCTCACTTAAAAAGCAAAAGGCTTCTAACATTAAGTTTATCTCTTAACCAGCGGAGAGCAAACACTTCTTCCAGTAGGAAGATCCAAACACAAGAAGAGGAAATGTATGCTCAGCTATTCTCTCAAACTCCTCAGTCAGCAATGTGTTCCACTACCTTGAGGGGCACTTAGAGAGATCAGTAAAGATTCTGATTTAGTAAGTCTGAGAAGTGGCCTGATTGGGATTTTAAGAACTTGCCAGAAGACTCTAATGAGCAGCCATAGTCAAGAACCACTGCATTCATCCCAGGTTCAAACAAATGAGTGGGGAGGAGCTCAGAAGTCCATCCCATCCCCATGAGGTCAATCTCCCAGTGCCAACCACTGCTTCTTTGTGGGTTCTTCTCAGGCCACTCAGTTTAACATTTCACTTTCCAAGAGCTCTGAAATGGGTTTTTTAATCTGATAATAAATTAAATATTATTTAATAAATTAAATGATTTATTGTTTTATTTATTAAATATTGTTTAATGTTTATAAATTTATTATTTAATGAATTAAATCTGCATTTAATAACCTGAAATGCAGTTTATTAATCTGATTCATTTCAAAGCTAAAGAATTCATTCTCTGTTCCACATCCATCCCAAATTTGCCCAGCTGTAAAACATAATATAGCACATCAGAGGTTCTGCAATGTTATTATTAACAACATAAAATACTACAGTCCATTCAAAGAAATAAATGTCCCCAAATCTAAGTAGAAATTATCTCCAAGTATGACTTCTGCAAGGAGAAATTAATGTTCAAAATATATTTCTTCATAAGTTAAAGGCCAAACTTAAATTATCTTGCCTTTTAAAATTTGAAATCAAAATAATTGTAAATCTATATGATTATTATATTATAATTCCTCTGAATTTTTAATGTTGCTCAACCTCGAACTGGAGGATTTGTGATGCCTGGATAGAATTTGGATTTTTCAGTAGCATTGCCTTGGCTCTTGCCCATCGTATGAATTTAATTTTCTCAGACCCTCCCAAGTTGAATTAAGTGGCAAGCCCTCATGTGTTATAAGTAGAGTCCAAACAGTCAGTAAGACACATAAAAGTATCACAGAGCTAGTTTCAAAATATAGCCCCTAATATGATTAATCTCTGCATTTCTGTATCTCTGGATCTGAGTACTTAGTGTTACCACAGTCCATAGCAAAGTCTGTACTAAAAAGTGAAAACAATAGACAACAAAAGTCTCTGCGTGCAGCCTTACCAGGATACCATTTAAAACCTCCCACTGGGAGGCTAATTTGGACCCTATGTATTTACTTACCTAAGGGGAAATCCCACCTCCCGCATATACTGTCTTTTCACTTGAAGAATGGCATTTGAGATATCTCGCAAGAAATAACTGTTACTGCAAAGTTTCAGATATCTACAATGATGACACTATCAGTGAACAGATCTTGTTCGAGGTATTTGTTGTTGTTGTTGTTGTTTTTCTGCATCATTAAGGAGCTCTAAATTTTCCTTTTTCTTTTGAGCACTGTGTCTGAGGATCTGTGGGCAGATAAATACAACCTAGGCTTCCCCAGTGGCTCAAAGGTAAATAATCCTCCTGACAATGCAGAAGATGAAGGTTCAATCCCTGTGTTGGGAAGATCCCCTGGAGAAAGGAAATGGCAACCCACTCCAGTATTCTTGCCTGGAAAATCCCAATCCAGGGGTCACAAAAGACTCAGATATGACTGGGCAACCAAACAACAACAAAGTTAACCTACAAAGGAAGCATCCAGGGAAGATATTACCAGCCCAGGCTGAAGGGGTGAGAGAAGGGAGCAGGGAGAAAAGCTACCCAACAGAGAAATGCAGCCACTGCCAAACTGTAACTGGGCAGGCAGGGAGTCGGTGAATAAGTACCATAGCCCCTCTCTTACTCTCTAATCCTGCTGGGCCTTCCATTGGCTGGACTCAACCAGATCAACAGGGTAAAGCAGTCTCAGTGATAGAGGTTGTCCTCCAGAGCAGGTCTGGAGAATGGACAGTGGATCTGAAGGAGTAAGCAGAGAACACTGAGTGCTCCTCTATATTCTATCGCCATCTGTTATTCCCCTATCCTTTTCAGGAAGGCTCAGTTGAGTTCCTAAATGTTCAAGCTACATTTTTAAGGACACCCTTTCCTGTTTTAACACAGGTAGTGCTAAAACGTTCCTAGAATCTGCCTCCTCTCTTCTTTCCTTCTACTTTCCCTTTGATTTCTGGCTCAGACATATGATTTTGGAAAATACTCCTTCAGATTCTGTCTTGCACATTTTCCTATAGCAAGAAATAAGAAATCAAAACAATCTGGGTCTGTTACAATCACCCACTGTTCAAACCTTCCCACCTTCAAAGCATCACTGTGTGGGGTAATTTCATTCACAAGGGACAGATTCTCTCATCCGGTCAACCCAGGCCTGAACTTCATCTATTATTATCTGCTTGCTCCCATTTGCAGAGAAGGCAATGGCACCCACTCCAGTACTCTTGCCTGGAAAATCAATCCCATGGACAGAGGAGCCTGGTAGGCTGCAGTCCAGGGGGCCACAAAGAGTCGAACACGACTGAGCGACTTCACTTTCACTTTTCACTTTCATGCATTAGAGAAGGAAATGGCAACCCACTCCAGTGTTCTTGCCTGGATAATCCCAGGGACAGGGGAGCCTGGTGGGCTGCCGTCTATGGGGTCGCACAGAGTCGGACACGACTGAAGTAACTTAGCAGCAGCAGCAGCTCCCATTTAATATTCCCATTTTTTTTTTCTGTGACGTCTCTTAATATACTAGTCTCTTATACTTCTTGGCTATGTCCCCTCAAGGTGAAAGCAACATCCATGGCATTTTGAAAGTTTCCAAATCATTCTTCTTCTTAGTAATAGTCTCTCGAGTAGGGTTTTCTATAATCTCTTTGGAACAGCTATCCCAATGTGCAAGGACGGTTACCCATTTCTCTTATGTTGGAGTCTGTATTTCCACCTCTAACTGTTTTGTCCATCATGTTCTGGATTCTGGCATCTTCTGAAGAGTCATTTCAGTTTTCTCCCAAAGACATTGTTTCTCTTACCTTTGTTGTACCCGGCACTGTTTCTGATTTAGTAACATCTGAAATATTTCCCTCTTTTCTAAAACCCCATTTAAGAGAAATTATCCCCAGGCTTATTTGTTTTTTTCCCTTTCATATCTGCCTCTCCTGGCTTTCAAATATCTGATTTTCTATGTCATTTCTTCTAGCTTGGCATCTACATTATAATACGTATACTGAGGAAATCTCTCCTTTACCTAGCTTAAACATATTGTCCTCTATTATTTTACTTTGTCACTTCCCTTGCTCCTGTTCTGATAATAAAAATGTAATATATTTTTCCAACTACTCTTATTCCCCCTTGATTTCATGAGTCAATCTGATTTCTAGACAGCCAAGAAAACTGAGTTAAAGCCTTTTCAGACTTTGCATCTGAGATCATTTCATTGAGATAATTTCCTAATTTTTACATACTTTTTGTATTTGTTTATTCTAAAAATCTGTTGCTATTATATGAGTCTCAGAAATGTGAGGCTGTGGCTCCTGGGAGATCCAGTAAGACAGGAAGACAAAAAGGTGCTGGCTGCTGAAGGCTACTGTGATTAAAACCACATCTATACGGCAGCTCATCCCATGGCAGGGGACTGTTCTACATACTTTCCAGTCCCAGTCAGGTAACAAGCCTGGAAGAATAGAACAAGGGGGGGAAATAATCTAAACAATTTGTCTCTAACTGTTGAAGGACAGTGAAGTCAGTCAGTCTAGAACCTAAATATCCAAAGCAGCTTAATGATCAGATCACTTGACTCTACCACCCTGCACATGTGAAACTATCATGAGACATGACCCTCACAGCCCTGTGCTGTGCTTAGTTGCTCAGTCATGCCCCACTCTTTGTGCCCACCAGGCTCCTCTGTCAATGGGGATTCTCCAGGCAAGAATACTGGAGTGGGTTACCATGCCCTCCTCCAGGGGATCTTCCCAACCCAGGGATCGAACCCATGTCTCTTGCATTGCAGGCAAAATCTTTCACTATCTGAGCCACAGTCTAGAGGATAGTCCTTCTCTCACTATAGAAAACTGGGCCAGGAAGAGGAAACAGAGAGGTAAATCCTTTTTCACATTGGCTCCTTCCTATGGCAGCAGGAATGCAATGAACTAAGCCCTCAGAAGCAGTAGCTGCATCAGCGTGGACCCAGAGGGGTTGACAGGGCCTCAGTCTGGTCACACGAAAGCTTTGTGGGGCAGAGGAGGGGCCATTAGCTGTCTTGTTCCTTGGAAAATGATAGCTATGGGTCACCCTGAGCCAATAGCAGCTGGGAAACAGCCCCCTTAGCCCTTAGAACCAGATACTTGTCTAAGTCTGCAGACAAGCTTGCTGCCTCCCCAAGGCTCCCCATTCGCACAGAGGCTCAGAGTGGCCCTCAAAGTGTGGTCCTCATAGGAGCAGCAGCACCACCACCTGGGATTCCCAGTGAACCTAAATCTGCATTCAAACAAGACTCCTTAGGAGCTCTGCTTCCTAGGCTGAGGTTGATAAATGTGGGGGTTGGAAGGAAGGGAAGGACAGAAAGAGAACCAGAGGCAGAAGTGCCTAGATGTGAAATCAGACTGCTTTTCAGTGATTCAGGTCAAGCCTGCTGAATGCTACGAACACATAAAACTTGTTTTCAATCCATGCTGCATCTCTGAAATTTCCATTTTTGAGAGTGTGTTCCTGAATCTTTGTGTGAATTTGACAAGCTAGGATTTCTAATCAATAATCAAAATATTCCACTACATTCCAAGAAGCCAAACAGGAGGCAGTGAACAGCCACAGGAAATCAATAAACAAACGAAATCAGATTTCCATCCCAGGAAGCCTGCCATTTTCATTTTGCCAATTCAGGGTACTTTCTCACATCCTCCACTGCCTCACTGACTCTGAGTGAGTCCCCAGCCCTGATCCCTTCATGTCTGAGATGAGGACATATAAATAGATCTCTGTGCTCCAAGGATCAATAAATCACAATACAGAGCTTATCACTCCCCATTCAGCACCTCACTATCTAGTTTAATTATAAAGATGTTTATTTCATCAGTGAGACAACTTCCTGAAGATATTCTTGATCACTCAACATAAGCTTTAAAAGGCAGAAGCAATTTTAAGGGAGGTGAACAGTGTGTTTTTTTATCTCTTTACCCAAGGCAACTCCTGATACCTTCAAGTGAGCATAAACCATGGAAGTCTTGGTTAACCACCAAGATAGGACACTTGTGATGGGACAGCCATCACTTCTCCTGTGCAGCCCTGGGAGGAAGCTGGCCTTCAGAGGCAACCAAGAAGGCTGATGAAGCAGTTAGGATGCACGGTCAAATCTGTGAGGATGCTAGTAAGGGTCACACAGAGAAAAGGTGGATAATTCATATATATCCTTCTCAGGACTGTGCCCAGCCCAGCCATTCAATGGCTGAGTGTGTCATTTCCCAGAGAAGAGGGATCACCTTGCATAGGAATGGCAAACGTATCTGTCCTACAGATGTAAACAGATGGGAAAACATGGAATCTTTAGAAGTCAGATTTATGTGTGACTCTCAATTTATTACCTATGGGGATTTTTCCCATTAGAGAAATATAAGTTCGGGGGTTTTCAAGGTGGCAGAGGATGAGGAGGATGTGGAATTCATCTCTCCCCCACAAACTCATCAAGAATACATCTACACTTGGAAAAATTCTCACAGAGAATCTGCTGAACACTAGCAGAGGACCTCAGACACCTATTAATAAAAAGATAAGAAAGATCCCCATAAAACCAGGTAAGATGAGAAAAAGAAAAAGGGAAAGGGAAGAGGATAAGAAGAATGATGGGACCTGAGCCCCTGGCATGGAGCTGAAGGTGAGGAGAGGTTCCTGCATCTGTGGAAGCCCCCTTACCAGCAGAGAGTTCAGCTAGAATGGAAGGGAACTTCAGGGGCTCAGAGGAGAGTAGTCTGTGGCAGGCAAGACAGAGCAAAACCTATGCATATGGTTCATGCTACAACCCTGCATGCCCCAGCTGGAGATGGGTGTCCACTGGTGGTCATGGAGGCTGAGTACTGCAACGTGGGGTTTCGAGAGCACACTAGGAAAGCGACTGCTGTTGGCCGTGAGGAGACAGTCTGAGGGGATGGGAGTGAGAAGTTCTGCAACTGGGAATGCTTGTGAAGGAAGCTCAGGCCATCACAGAAAAAAAACACCATTGTTGAGTGGTGCACAAAAGACAGGGCCACCATCGTAGGCTCTCTCCTCCCTCACCACCCCCTGCTTCCATAGACACTAAGGAAGGCTCCTGCTGGAGCTGGCTTGCATACCCCCAGCTGCTGCCTCCTCTCACTCCCTTCCCCCAGCCTGGGTGACGTGCTCACCCAGGTCACCACTTGATGAGCACTTGTGGTTCAATCCCTTCCTCAACACCCTCCTGCCTGGGTAGTCTGTTTGCCTCAACTACCACTTCAGCTCCTTTCTGCCTGAAAGGTCTGTGGGCCCTGGTAACCTCTGGAGCAGATTCTGGTGTGAGGAACACATGCAGAGATGGAGCTGAAACCACAGCTGAGCCCCAGAGATGTATGGCTAAGGAAGAAGAGCTGAAATTTCTCCTCCTGGCTGCACCAACCACAGAGTCACACCTCTGCAGACAGATTCCTAAATTCAGAACCTGTGAAACATCCAAAAGTGCAAGTGCTTCTGCAGCTGAGACGGGTCTGGCTTTAGCAGCTTTGTAGACATGTATGCTCAGGGGTACAACTGAACAACAGGTGAAAAGGGCCACAAAAGAGCACATTTCACAGATGAACATCTCCAGAGGAGGAATATTCAGTAGCTGCTATTCCAACAGGAGTGCTCCAATTCCACCCATCCCACATTGCAGATAAGAAGCACAGCTAGGAAATAGACAAACAACTAGGGAGCAGACTCAGCCCTTGACAGGGCAGGGATAACCACAGGGCAAAGAGAAGGTCCCGCTCAACATCCAAGGCTGGCTCTGGTCACACAACACCAAACACCCTCTCAAAGGGGTAACAGCACAAGTCTCTGGAATAACCTCACCCCACCAGGAGGCAAACACCAGGAGCAAGAGGAATTATGATCCTTCAGCCTGCAGAAAGGAGACAACAAAACACAGTAAGCGTGACAAAATGAGAAGACAGATAAATACTTGCAGAAGAAGATACAAGAAAAAAACCTGCAACGACAACTAAATGAAGAGGAGATGGGCAATCTATATGAAAAGGAATTCAAAGTCATGAGAGTAAAGATGATCCAAAATCTTGGGAAAAGAATGGAGACACAGATCAAGAAGATACAAGAAATGTTTAACAAAGACCTAGAAGAACTAAAGAACAAACAGAGATGAACAGTACAGTAACTGAAATGAAAAAATATACTAAGAGAAATCAGTAATAGAATGACTAAGGCAGAAGAATGAATAAATGACCTAGAAGACAGAAAGGCAGAAATCTCTATCATGGAACTGAATAAAGGAAAAAGAATGAAAAGAAATGAGGTCAGTCCCAGAGACCTCTAGGAAAACATTAAATGCATCAATATTCAAATTATATGGATCCCAGAAGAGGAAGAAAAGGAGAAAGGGCCTGAGAAGATATTTGAAGAGATTATAGTCAAGGGCACATGGAACATTCTCCAGGATAATCACATCTTGGGTCATGAATCGAGCTTCAGTAAATTTAAGAGAATTGAAATAATATTAAGTATCTCTTTTAAACACAACACTATGAGATTAGAAATCAATTGCAGGGGGGAAAAAAGCTGTAAAAAACACAAACACATTGAGGCTAAATACAATGTTACTAAATGACCAATGAATCACTGAAGAAGTCAAAGAAAGAATCAAAATCTATCTAATGATAAACAACAATGAAAACACGATGACCCAAAACCTATGGGATGTGACAAAAACAGTTCTAAGAAGAAACTATAGAGGGAGAGGGGTTCGGGGTTGGGAACTCATGTACACCCATGGGGAATTCATGTCAATGTATGGCAAAACCAATACAGTATTGTAAAGTTAAAACAAAAAAAAATTTAAATTAAATTTTAAAAAAAAAGAAACAAGAAAAACCTCAAATAAGCAACTTAACCTTATACCTAAAGCAAATAGAGAAAGAAAAACAAACAAAACCCAAAGTCAGTAGAAGGAAAGAAAGCATAAAGATCAGTGCACAATATTGGGGTACATGTGTCCTTTTGAATTATGTTTTTTCAGAGTATATCCAGGAATGGGATTGCTGAGTCATATGGTAGTTCTGTTTTTAGTTTTTTAAGGAACCTCCATACTATTCTCCATAGTGATTGCATCAATTTACATTCCCATCAACAGTGCAAGAGGGTTCCCTTTTTCCACACCATCTTTAACATTTATTGTTTGTAGATTTTTTAATGATGGCCATTCTGACTGGTGTGAGGTGTTGTCTCATTGTAGTTTGATTTGCTTTTCTCTAATAATTTGTGATGTTGAGTGTATCTTCATGTGCCTCTTGGCCATCAGCATGGCTTATTTGGAGAAGTGTCTATTTAGGACTTCTGCCCATTTTTTGACTGTCCCCCCCCCCCTTATTGAGCTGCAGGAACCATTTGTTCATTGCAGCACTATTTACAATAGCCAGAACTTGGAAGTAACCTAAATGTCCATCAACAGATGAATGGATAAAGAAGATGTCGTACATATATACAATGGAATATTAGTCTTAAAAAGGAATAAAACGGAGTCATTTGTAGAGACATGGATGAACCTGTAGTCTATCATGTGAAGATAGAGTGAAGTAAGTCAGAAAGAGATAAACAAATGTCATGTGTTAATGCATATATGTGGAATCTAGAAAAATGGTACAGATGAACCCATTTGCAGGATAGGAAAAGAGACACAGATATAGCAAATGGATGTGTGGGCATGGAAGGGGAGGTATGTGCTGAATTGGGAGATTGAGACTGACATATACACACTACCATGTGTAAGATTGATAGCTAGTGAAGACCTGCTGTATAGCAGAGGGAGCTTAGCTTGGTACTCTGCAGTCACCTAGATGGGTGAGATGGGGGGTTGGGAGGGAGGTATAAGAAGAGGGGATGTGTGTATACTTGCAGCTGATTCAGTTTGTTGTACAGCAGAAACTAATGCAACATTGTAAGGCAACAATACCACATTTTTAAAAATCAGAGCAGAAATAAATGAAACAGAAACAAAGAAACAATAGAAAAGATCAATGAAACAAAAGCTGGTCCTTTGAGAAGATAAACAAAATCGATAAACCTCTAGCCAGATTCATCAGGAAAAAAAAAGGTAGAGGACTCAAATCAACAAAATGACAAATGACGTTACAATGGACATCACAAAACTACAAAGGATTGTAAGTGACTACTACAAGCAACTATAAGTCAATAAAATGAACAACCTAGAAGAAATAGACAAATTCTTAGAAAGGCACAACTTTCCAAGACTGAACCAGGAAGAAACAGAAAATGTAAACAGACCAATCAAGATACTGAAATTGAAACTGTGATTGAAAATCTTCAAACAAACAAAAGTCCAGGAACAGATGGTTTCCCAGGTGAATTCTATCAGAGAAGAGTTAATACCTATCCTTCTGAAACTCTTCAAAAAAATTGCAGAGGAAGGAACGCTCTCAAGCTCATTCTTTGAGGTCACCATCAAATGGATATTGATGAAAATTACAGACCAGTATCGCTGATGTACATAGACACAAAAATCCTCAACAAAATGCTAGCAAACTGAATCCTACAATGTATTAAAAGGATCATGTCTCATGATCAAGTGGGATTCATCTCAAGGATGCAAGGATTTTTCAACACTCACAAATCAATCAGTGTGATATACCACATCAATAAACTAAGAAATGAAAGCCATATGATCATCTCAATAGATTTAGAAAAAGATTTGACAAAATTCAATGCCAGTTTATGAAAAACACTCTCTGGAAAGCGAGCTTAGAGAGAACCTACTTCAACATAACAAAGCCCATATATGACAAACTCACAAGAAATGTCATCCTCAAAGGTTAAAAATGGAAAGCATTTCCTATAAGATCAGGAACAAGACAAGGATATCGACTCTTGTCACTATTATTCAGCATCATTTTGGAAGCCCTAGTCACATCAATTAGAGATGAAAAAGAAGTAAAAGGAATACAGAATGTAAAAGAAGACTTAAAACTGTTACTGTTTGCAGATGACATAATACTATACATAGAAAATCCTAAACATGCTACCAGAAAACTACTAGAGCTAATCAATGAGTCTGGTGAAGTTGCACAATACAAAATTAACACACAGAGATCTCTTGCATTCCTATACACTAACAATGAAATATCAGAAAGATAAACAAACAGTAGCATCTCATCAAAAAAATGAAATAAAATATCTAAGTATAAACTTACTTAAGGAGGCAAAAATCTTGTACTCAGAAAACTATAAGATACTGATAGGAAAAAAAAAAGCTGACATCAAGAGGTGGAGAGATATACCATGTTCTTGGATTAAAATAACCAATATTGTGAAAATAACTATACTAGCCAAAGCAATTTGCAGATTCATTGCAATCTTTATCAAATTACCAATGGTATTTTTCAGAGAATTAGAACAAAAATTAGAAGAAAAAATTACAATGTGTATACAAACACAAAGACTGTGAATAGCCAAAGCAATCTTGAGAAGGAAAAACCAGAACTGGATGAATCAAGCTCTCTGTCTCCAGACTATACTACAAAGCTAGTCATCAAAGCAATTTAGCATTGTAATATAGACCAAAACTGTAACATAGATCAATGGAACAAGGATACAAAGCCCATAGATAAACTTAAACACGTATGGGCACCTTATTTTTGACAGAGGAGGCAAGAATATACAATGGAGAAAAGAAAGCCTGTCCAATAAGTGTGAAGCCTGTCCAGGCTTTACATTTCTCACATGTAAATGAATGAAATGAGAACACTACCTAAATCATACACAAAAATAAATTCAAAATGGATTAATGACCTAAATGTAAGGTGGATACTGTAAAACTCTTAGAGGAAAGCATAGTCAGAACACTTACATTGCATCAAGATCTCTTTCAATCCACCTCTTAGAGTAATAAAAATGCAAATCTAGCCTTGGTAAATTTTTAAAAATTGAAATCATTTCAAGCATCTTTTCTGATCACAATGCAGTAAAATAGATATCAGTTACAGGGGGGGAAGGCTATAAAAACCACAAACATATGAAGGTTAAACAACACACTTTCAAATAACCATGGAAGAAATCAAAAAAGAAATCAAAATACTCATAGAAACAAATGATAAAGAAAACACGACAATCCGAAACCTCTGGGATTCAGTGAAAGCAATGACAAGAGGGAAGTTCATAGTAATACAAGCCTATCTCAAGAAACAAGAAAAACATCAAATAAACAACCTAACTTTACACCTAAAGCAACTAGAAAAAGAAAAACAAAAAAGCCCCAAAGTTCACAGAAGGAAAGGAACTGTAAGCATCAGAGGAGAAATAAATGATAAAGGAACAAAGGAAATTATAACAAAGATCACCTAAATTAAAACCTAGTTCTTTGAGAAGATAAACAAAATAGACAAACTGTTAGCCAGACTCAAAGGTAAAAAAGAAAAAGAATCAAATCAATAAAATTAATAATGAAAATGGAGAAATAACAACAGACAACACAAAAGATAAGAGACTACTATAAGCAACCGTATGCCAATAAAATGGACAACTTGGAAGAAATGGACAAATTCTTAGAAAAGTATAACCTTCCAAAATTGAACCAGGAAGAAATAGAAAATCTGAACAGACCCACCACAAGCACAGAAATTGAAACTGTAATCAAAAATCTTCCAACAAACAAACGCCTAGGACCAGATGACATTACAGGTGAATTTTACCAAAAATTTAAAGAGTTACCATCCATCCTGCTCAAACTCTTTCAAAAAAATTGCAGAGTAAGGAAAACTCCCAAACTCATTCTATGAGGCCACCATCACCCTGATACCAAACCGAGACAAAGATGTCACAAAAAAAAAAAAAAGCTACAGCCCTATATCACTGATGGGCATAGATTCAAAAATACTCAACAAAATTCTAGCAAACAGAATCTAACAACGTATTTAAAAGATCATACATCATGACCAAGTGGGCTTTACTCCAGGGTTGCAAGGATTCTTCAATATACACAAATCAATCAATGTGATACACCATATTAAAAGATTAAAAGATAAAAACCATATGATTATCTCAATAGATACAGAGAAAGCCTATGACAAAATTCAACACCCATTTATGATAAAAAAAAAAAACTCATCAGAGAGCAGGCTTAGACAGAACATACCTCAACATAATAGAAGTGACAAACATTATCCTCAATAGCAAAAAATTGAAAGCATTTCCCCTAAACTCAGGAACAGACAAGGGTACCCATTCTCACCACTACTATTCAACATAGTTTTGAAAGTCTTAGTCACAGCAATCAAAGAAGAAAAAGAAATAAAAGGAATCCAGATTTGAAAAGAAGTGAAACTCTTACTGTTTACAGATAACATGATCCTCTACACAAAATATCCTAAAGATACCACCAGAAAATTACTTTAAAATTACTAGAGCTAATCAATGAACATAGTAAAGTTACACGATATAAAAGTAATACACAGAAATCCCTATACACTAACAATGAAAAATCAGAAAGAGAAATTAAGGAAACAATACCATTCACCATTGTAACAGAAAGAATAAAATACTTAAGAATAAATTTATCTAAAGAAACAAATCCTAAAAGATGATGCTGTGAAAGCGCTGCACTCAATATGCCAGGAAATTTGGAAAGCTCAGCAGTGGCCACAGGACTGGAAAAGGTCAGTTTTCATTCCAATCCCAAAGAAAGGCAATGCCCAAAAATGTTCTAACTACCACACAATTGCACTCATCTCACATGCTAGTAAAGTAATACTCAAAATTCTGCAAGCCAGGCTTCAGCAAAACATGAACCATGAACTTCCAGATGTTCAAGCTGGTTTTAGAAAAGGCAGAGGAACCAGAGATCAAATTGCCAACATCTGCTGGATCATCAAAAAAGCAAGAGAGTTCCAGAAAGACATCTATTTCTGCTTTATTGACTATGTCAAAGCCTTTGACTGTGTGGATCACAATAAACTGTGGAAAATTCTGAAAGAGATGGGAATACCAGACCACCTGACCCGCCTCTTGAGAAACCTATCTGCAGGTCAGGAAGCAACAGTTAGAACTGGACATGGAACAACAGACTGGTTCCAAATAGGAAAAAGAGTATGTCAAAGCTGTCTATTGTCACCCTGCTTATTTAACTTATATGCAGAGTACATCATGAGAAACGCTGGGTTGGAGGAAGCACAAACTGGAATCAAGATTGCAGGGAGAAATATCAATAACCTCAGATATGCAGATGACACCACCCTTATGGCAGAAAGTGAAGAGGAACTAAAAATCCTCTTGATGAAAGTGAAAGAGGAGAGTGAAAAAGTTGGCTTAAAGCTCAACATTCAGAAAATGAAGGTCATGTCATCTGGTCCCATCACTTCATGGGAAATAGATGGGGAAACAGTGGAAACAGTGTCAGACTTTATTTTTTGGGGCTCCAAAATCACTGCAGTTGATGATTGCAGCCATGAAATTAAAAGACGCTTACTCCTTGGAAGGAAAGTTATGACCAACCTAGATAGCATATTGAAAAGCAGAGACATTACTTTGCCAACAAAGGTCCGTCTAGTGAAGGCTATGGTTTTTCCAGTGGTCATGTATGGATGTGAGAGTTGAACTGTGAAGAAAGCTGAGCGCCGAAGAATTGATGCCTTTGAACTGTCGTGTTGGAGAAGACTCTTGAGAGTCCCTTAGATTGCAAGGAGATCCAACCAGTCCATTCTAAAGGAGATCAGTCCTGGGTGTTCTTTGGAGGGAATGATGCTAAAGCTGAAATTCCAGTACTTTGGCCACCTCATGCGAAGAGTTGACTCACTGGAAGACTCTGATGCTGGGAGGGATTGGGGGCAGGAGGAGAAGGGGATGACCGAGGATGAGATGGCTGGATGGCATCACTGACTCGATGGACATGAGTTTGAGTGAACTCCGGGTGTTGGTGTTGGACACGGAGGCCTGGCGTGCTGTGATTCATGGGGTCGCAAAGAGTCAGACATGACTGAGCTACTGAAATGCACTGAACTGAACTGAAAGAAACAAAAGGCCTGTATATAAAAAACTCTAAAACACTGATTAAAGAAATCGAAGATGACACAAATAGATGGAGAAATATATCATGTTCATGGATTGGAAGGATCAATATAGTGAAAATGCGTACACTACCCAAAGAAATCTATAGATTCAGTGCAATACCTACCAAGCTACCAGTGGTATTTTTCATAGAACTAGAAGAATTTCACAGTTTGTATGAAAATACAAAAAAAAAAAAAAAAACTTGAATCGACAAAGCAATCTTGAGAAAGAATAACGGAACTGGAAGAATCAACCTTCCTGGCTTCAGACTATATTACAAAGCTACGGTCATCAAGAGAGTATGGTATTGGCACAAAGATAGAAATATAGATCAATGAACAAAATAGAAAGCCCAGAGATAAATACATGCATCTATGGACATCTCATCTTTGACAAGGGAGGCAAAATATACAATGGAGAAAATACAGTCTCTTTAACAAGTGGTGCTGGGAAAACTGGTCAACCACATGTAGCAGAATGAAACTAGAACATTTCCTAACACCATACACAAAAATAAACTCAAAATGGATTAAAGATCTAAATGTAAGACCAGAAACTATAAAACTCTTAGAGGAAAACAGACAGAACACTCTCTGACATAAATCACAGCAAGATCCTCTATGACCCACCTCCCAGAGTAATGGAAATAAAAACAAAAATAAAGAAATAGGATCTCAATCTAATTAAACTTAAAAGCTTTTGCACAATGAAGGAAACTACAAGCAATGTAAAAAGGCAGCCTTCAGAATGAGAGAAAATAATAGCAAGCAAAACAACTGACAAAGAATTAATCTCAAAAATATACATGCAGCTCATGCAGGTCAATACCAGAAAAAATTAACAACCCAATCAAATAGTGAGCAAAAGAACTAAAAAGACATTTCTCCAAAGAAGACATGCAGATGGCTAATAAACACATGAAAACATACTAATATCACACATTATTACATAAATGCAAATCAAAACCACTATGAGGCATCATCTCACATGAGTCAGATGGCTGTCATCAAAAAGTTTCCAAAAAATAAATGCTGGATAGGGAGTGGAGAAGAGGGAATCTTTCTACTCTGTTGGTAGGAATGCAAACTGGTACAGCCACTATGGAAAACAGTGTGGAGATTCCTTAAAAAGCTAGGAATAGAACTGCCATAGGACACAGCAATCCCACTGCTGGGGCACACACTTTGAGGAAACCAGAATTGAAAGAGACACATTTAGCCCAATGTTCATTGCAGCACTGTTTACAATAGCTAGGACATGGAAGCAACCTAGAAATGTCCATTAGCAGGCAAATGGATAAGGAAGTTGTGGTACATATGCAGGATGGAATATTACTCAGCTACAAAAAGGAATGCATTGAGTCAGTTCTAGTGAGATAGACAAAACTGAAGCCTGTTATACACAATGAAGTAAGTCAGAAAGAGAAACACCAATATAGTGTATATATGCAGCCATGAAATTAAAAGACGCTTACTCCTTGGAAGAAAGTTATGACCAACATAGATAGCATATTCAAAAGCAGAGACGTTACTTTGCCAACTAAGGTCCGTCTAGTCAAGGCTATGGTTTTTCCAGTAGTCATGCATGGATGTGAGAGTTGGACTGTGAAGAAGGCTGAGCACTGAAGAATTGATGCTTTTGAACTATGGTGTTGGAGAAGACTCTTGAGAGTCCCTTGGACTGCAAGGAGATCCAACCAGTCCATTCTGAAGGAGATCAGCCCTGGGATTTCTTTGGAAGGAATGATGCTAAAGCTGAAACTCCAGTACTTTGGCCACCTCATGCGAAGAGTTGACTGATTGGAAAAGACTTTGATGCTGGGAGGGATTGGGGGCAGGAGGAGAAGGGGACGACTGAGGATGAGATGGCTGGATGGCATCACTGACTCGATGGACATGAGTCTGAGTGAACTCCGGGTGTTGGTGATGGACAGAGAGTCCTGACACGACTGAGCAACTGAACTGAACTGAACTGAACTGAACTTCATATATATATATATATATATATATATATATATATATATATATATGGAATTCCATATATATATGGAATTTAGAAAGACAGTAATGATAATCTAGTATGCAAGGCAGCAAAAGAGACACAGGTATAAAGAACAAACTTTTGGACTATGTGGGAGAATGCAAGGGTGGGATGATTTGAGAGAACAGCATTGAAACATGTATATTACCATATGTAAAATAAATGACCAGTGCAAGCTTGATGCATGAAGCAGGGTACCCAAAGCTGGTGCTCTGGGACAACCCAGAGGCATGAGGTGGGGAGGGAGGTGGGAGCAGGTTTCAGGACTGGGGAACACATATGTACCCATGACTGATTCATGTTAACGTATGGAAAATTCCGTTCAGTCACTCATTTATGTCCAACTCTTTGAGACCCCTTGGACTGCAGCAAACCAGTTCATCACCGACTCCTGGAGTTTGCTCAAACTCATGTCCATCAAGGCAGCGATGCCATCCAACCATCTCATCCTCTGCCATGCCCTTCTTCTCCTGCCATCAATCTTTCCCAGCATCAGGGTCCTTCCCAATAAGTCAGTTCTTTGTATCAGGTGGCCAAAGTATTGGAGTTTCAGCTTCAAGGCACAGAATATTGGGTATCCATCCTAGTAAATAAAATGCCATTTACCACCCTGGTTACTTATCCCTTACAGGAATGCCTTCACTGATTTATACTTCACTTCACTTACATAGGGACTTTGCAAATGAAAACATGCAATAAACATACCCCTCTCCTTTAGGTCAAGGGCAGAAAGTCAGCTGTGTCAGTTAAGGTCTTTCAGTGTCTTTCCCTCAGCTAGAAAGACAAGTCATCACAGTTTTCAAGCTTTCCTTGTCTGTGTGCTTTGGAGGGATTTAGTTATGGGGCTCATAACGAGATCAAGCCAAATCACACAGCTTCAGCCTGTCAAAAGGCATTGAAAATCTTTTCTGGGTGATTTATTGTGGAAATACACATGGCAGGAAAGGAGAAGGAGAATTAGAGGAAACAGAGAAAGCCCCACTCAGCCTGCAGTGCTCAGCTGGCAGGATGCCTGTGGCAGCCACAGCAGCTGATGGACAAGGCTGCCTCAACATGAGGACAAATGGGCTCCTGTGAGAAGGCCACCTCCTGAAAATAAATAATCACTGGGACATCCCCACTCCAAGAAGTGCATTAACACAGAACAGTCACAGCCAGTAAATCCTGGCCAACAAGTATGGCAGAATGGAGCGGGAGTGGGGGGGCGGGGAGGGGGGTGCTGGATTAATTCACAGCTGCTGGCAACACCTGACAGATCAGATAAAATATGAAGTAGCTTAGATTTCCTCCCAAAAGTCAATAGCAGCACCATCACTAATTTAAATGCAGAGCATCCATAGCTAACCAAAGTCACTGCTACAGAGAGGCTTGTGTAGAAGAACATAAATAACCAGAAATTTCAGCATCCCTCCTGTATCTTCAATGTACCTGTAAATATTTTGCCTCTTCTCTCTTGCACCTCCCTCCCTGGACTCAGGGCTTATCTCAGGATAAACTCTGCTTTGTGTAGATGATTCTTTTTTTCTTTTTATGAGGGAGTATGCACCAGTATAACAAGGGGGCACCTTTTGTTGAAAGCAGCACTATCAAATGTAGGCTCAAATAGAAAGCTGTTGCCATTTGTCAATATTGCTATGAAAAAGAGGTTCCAGATTGCACTCCGGGACCCTTGAGGGCAGAGACTCTCTTCCAAGGCTGAAAGCCTGCTGTTTGCCAGACTGGATGCTGAAAACAAACAATAGAAAGATGGAATGCAAACAGCACCCTGCCCCGGGCCCTTAGAGTCTAGTTGGAGAGAAAAACCAGAAACAGAGAGAGAAAATTAGCTTAAAGACCATTGCAGTAAAATGTGGTGCTTGAAATAGGCAAGCCCAGTATGTCCTGGACAGAGGGGGAGTTATGGCAGGGCTTGGCCTGGGAACAGGGCTTGACCTATAGGAAGAAGAAAGGAGGCATTAGCACACAGGCCAGCTCTGATTACCCAAAAGACCTCTACTCAGAAACTCACAGCATGTACCCATTATTTTACTTAACAACATTTGAGACTCTGCAAGCTTTTCTTCTTCTGTTTCTTACTGTTCACCAGGGGAGAGGCACCAGAAACAAGCAGGAGTTGGGGGGGGAGGTAGTTTTCAATTTATCAAAATCAGAATAAAAGTGCCCACTGTTTATTTTTAAGGATTAATTTTTAATAATAAAAATAAAATGACAAAGAAAGTAAATGTAGCTGCAACCCAAAAAGCCCTGTGGGCCTTGAGGTATATAGTAACTGGCCTTCTGGGTTTTAGGACAAACAAAAAAAGTAAATAAAACAAGAATCATTGAAGTGCTGTCATTTGTGACTTGAAATCTTGCTATTTGCAGCAACATGGGTAGAACTTGAGGGCATTATGTTAAGTGAAATAAGTCAGACAGAGAAAGACAAATACTACATGATCTCACTCACTCGTGTGTGTAATCTAAAGAGGTGCTGGGCAAAATGAGTGAATGAGCAAAGGTGGTCAAAAGTTATAAGCTTCAAATTATAAAATAAATAAGGCATGGGAATGTAATGTAAGGTGACTATATTAATAATATTATATTATGTATTTGAAAGTTTCTTAGAGAGTAGAATTTAAAAGTTTTCTTCAAGAGGAAAAAACTGTAATTACACATGGTGATGGATGTTAAGTAGACTTCTGTAGTGAACTTTTTACAATATGTACATATATTGAATCACTATATTATATACCTGAAATTAATACAATGTTATATTTCAATTATATCATAATTTTTAAAAGGTAGAAACTTTCCAGAATTTGGAAAAAGTCAAGATCTAACTTATTTCACTGTTCAATATGCATGTTGCTGCTGCTAAGTTGCTGCTAAGTCGCTTCAGTCGTGTCCGACTCTGTGTGACCCCATAGACAGCAGCCCACCAGGCTTCCCCATCCCTGGGATTCTCCAGGCAAGAACACTGGAGTGGGTTGCCATTTCCTTCTCCAATGCATGAAAGTGAAAAGTGAAAGCGAAGTCACTCAGTCGTGCCCGACTCTTCACGACCCCACGGACTGCAGCCTACCAGGCTCCTCTGTCCATGGGATTTTCCAG
Source organism: Ovis canadensis (assembly GCF_042477335.2). Lineage (NCBI taxonomy): Eukaryota > Metazoa > Chordata > Mammalia > Artiodactyla > Bovidae > Ovis > Ovis canadensis. The sequence goes on along the minus strand of NC_091259.1, from coordinate 26,627,150 downwards.
GCAAGAGTACTGGAGTGGGTTGCCATTGCCTTCTCCAATATGCATGCTAATCTTATACTAATAAATAACAAAACTCTTTTCACTCATTGAACTCCAGAAAGCACTTCACTGGCGACTAATATTGAATTAGTTTCCTAGGGCTGCCCTAACAAAGTACTGAATGACTTAAAACAACAGACATTTATTCTCAGAGTTCTGGAGTCTGGAAGTCAGAAATCAAGGTGTCAGCATAGCTGGTTCCATTTTTAGAGGTTCTGAAGGAGAATGTGGTAGTTGCTGGCAATCCTTGGTGCTGCTTAGCTTATGGATGCATCATTCCAGTCTCTGCCTCCATCTTCACAAGTTTCTCTCCCTCATGTCTCTGCGTCTAAATTTCACTCTTCTTGTAAGGATACCAGTCATTGAGTTAGGGTTTTTGCTAATTCATTATGACCTCACCTTACTTGATTACATCTTTAAGACTATTTATAAATAAAGTCAAATTCATAGGTACCCACTAAGAACGTTAACGTATTTTAAAGGGACATAATTCATGCTACAATAAATACCCACTAACGCTGCCCCTTTTCAACTACTAATCATTTACCAAAGATCAATTATGCACCCCTCCAAATTCAATCCAGGGAAATGTTACCAGCTACCCTGCTTCATCTTCTTATTTTATCCTGAATATTCCCTGAGTAACTCCCACAAGGTGGAAGAACTATGTATCTGGCAGTAAACAGAGAGAGACATGTTCTTTTCTAACCTTTTAGCTGAAGGAATGTGGAGCTATCCACTGTTCTGCCCTCTGAAATAGACGTGTATGTGCGTATCCAAGTGTATTATGCTTGAAGGTAATAAATCTGAAACAGCTCTATTGTGGTTTCTCCATTTGCACCCCCATTTTTCATCTTTCTATAGACACATGGCATTCTAGAACACTGAACGTTCTGAACAAAATGTCCTTTTCTTATTCAGTACCACATTTTAGTAGATAAAAGGTGAATGAAATGCTAAAAGTAACATATAATTTGCTACTAACAAATAGCAGAGGAGTAATGGAGCAATGATGTTTTATAAAGGAAAGACTAATTATAATGGGAACCAAACATAGCAATAACTCAATTTTAATCTTTCATAACAGAAAATGTCACTAACACATCTGGGTGTTTTTGCTTGTTCTTTATAGTAGCTTGAAATAATGACAGTTGGGGAAACTGTTAGGTTTCTACTAAAGTTGTCCCAAAGTTTGATTTATAGTCAGTTATCCTCCATTTGGCAGAAGCTTAGAAGGAAGCAGCAGTAGTGAGACTCTGGCAGATTTTACCCTTGAGGTAAAGATATTAAACAAAAATGAAAACTAATGTATCTTCAGATGGAAGAGTGGTACTTAAAGTTGAGACAATCTTGTAAAATGTTTCTCCTTAAAAATGATTTTATTAGAGCAATTAAAATGTAGAAAGTGGTATAATCTTTTTTAAGTTGTGTAAGAGCTCTGTTCTAATATCCCTTGCTCTCTGGAACTAGATAAATCTATATATAGCTCCCTGGTATATGCTTCACTCATTATCTCTATATATAGAGACCTGTAGATAGAAAATTCACTGTGAACATAGGTCACACTGCATTCAGAGGAGAATTGCATTTTCAAACCTTGAAACTATAAATTCTTTGAATAGTTCAGAGTTGGCCCTGGGAAGTGAGAAGTCAGAGGTGATCTTTAAGTCCCACAGTCATGCATTTATTTATTTGCTCATTCAACAAATATTTACATGTAGTATCCATTACATGTAGACATTTTCTCCATTGTTGTGGGTTCAACAACAACAAAAAGAAAAAGATTTCTATCTTCTAAGATCTTATAAAAGAGGAGAAACCTATAATTCTACTCTTCACTGTTTGGTCAATGATACCACATCTTTATAATAAAAAGAGTTCTTCTAATATAATACAAATGGCTCCTACAGAAGTAAAAAGAGCAAAATTTGAAACATATTGTTTCTCTAAGAAAATGAGAGAATCTTTATAGAGAAGGGAAAGGAAAATGAGGTTTAAACTACATTTAGACCAGTTATGACCTGTAAGGTAGAACCCAGGGGTAATTGGGAAGAAAGTGCCAAAATCAAAAGCCTAGAGCTCTGAGACTAGCCAGAAGGAAATAAGAAGTCAGTTCTTTCCAGGGGTTCTAAACCTGGGTCTGTGGGTTCTCCAAGCATTCATGACAGAAGACAAAATATTCATGGACTTGTTGTCATAGTTCAGTCACTAAGTCGTGTCTAACTTTTTGTGACCTCAGGTACTGCAGCATACTTCTCCGTCTTTCCCTATCTCCTGGACTTTACTCAAACTCATGTCCATTGAGTCAGTGATGCCATCCAACCATTTCATCTTCTGTCCTGCCTTTCTCATCCTGCCCTCAATCTTTCCCAACATCAGGGTCTTTTCCAATGGGTAAACTCTTTGCATTAGGTGGCCAAATATCAGACCTTCAACTTCAGCATCAGTCCTTCCAATGAATATTCAGGGCTGATTTCCTTTAGAATTGACTGGTTTGATCCCCTTGCTGTCCAGGGGACTCTCAAGAGTCTTCTCCAGCCCCACAGTTGAAAAGCATCAATTCTTCAGTGCTCAGCCTTCTTTATCGTCCAACTCTCACATCTGTAAGTGACTACTGGTAAAAAATATAGCTTTGACTATATGGACCATTGTCAGCAAAGTGATTCTGCTTTTTAACATGCTGTCTAGGTTTGTCATAAATTTTCTCCCACGAACAAGCACTTTTTAATTTCATGGCTGCAGTCACTGTCCACAGTAGCTTTTGGAGGCCAAGAAAATGAAATCTGTCACTGCTTCCACTTTTTCCCAATCTATTTGCCATAAGGTGATGGAACTGGATGCCAATATAGTAGTTTTTGGATATTGAGTCCCCTGATGGTTCAGATTGTAAAGAATTCACCTACAATTCAAGAGACCTGGGTTCAATCTCTAGGTCAGGAAGACCCCCTGGAGAAGGGAATGATGACCCACTCTAGTATTCTTGCCTATAGAATTCCATGGGCAGAGGAACCTGGCAGACTACAATCTAAGGAATCACAAAAAGTCAGACACAACTAAGTGGCTAACACTTTCTTGCTCATGGGCTTGGATAGGGATAAAAATTATGTGTTTATTTTCATAAATTTCTGATTATGAGATTTCCTTTCATTATAAAATGTAAGGAACAAATCATAGTAGTTTGAGCAATAACTATCTTTGCCTTTAATAGAAATCATAGATATTTCATATCAGAGTACTACAGATCATTTGAAATAATGTTTATGTTCATTATGACTGTTAACTGTTTATAGTAGTTAACTGGATAAATCACTAGATTTCATTATTTAATGAATGAATAAAGAAACACATATATAAATATGTCACATTTGTTTACATATTTTGATAACTGTTGCTTCAGTCCATTCAGGCTGCTATAGTACAACACTGCTGGGGTCCAGCCCCAGTGGATCCAGGGTGATTCAAAGGTGGGGGGACAGAGTCAACGTCTTTGGAAAAATACATATGGCACAACACCATAGACTGGGTGGCTTATAAACAACAGAATCTAACTTCTCACAATTCTGGAAGCTGGGAAGTACAAAAACAAGGCACCAGTAGTTCTGGTCTTTGGCGAGAACCTGCTTCCTGGTTCACAGATGGCCATCTTCGTGCTGTGTCCTCACATAGAAGAAGGAGGCAAAGAAGCTCCCTGGGGTCTCTTTAACAAGAACATTAATACCAATGCAAAGAAGTAGAAGAAAACAATCACAATGAGGAAAACTAGAGATCCCTTCAAGAAAATTGGATATATCAAAGGAATATTTCATTCGAGGAAGGGTACAATAAAAGACAAATGAAAAGGATATAACTGAAACAGATGATATTAAGAAGAGGTGGCAAGAATACATAGAAGGCTACACAGAAAATGTCTTAATGAACCAGATAACCCTGATGGTATGGTCATTCATCTAGAGCCAGAAATCTTGGAGTGTGAAGTCAAGTGGGCCTTAAGAAACATTACTACAAACACAGTTAGTGGAGGTGATGGAATACCAGTTGAGCTATTTCAAATCCTAAAAGATGATGCTGTTAAAATGCTGCACTCGATGTGTCAGCAAATTTGGAAAACTCAGCAACGGCCACAGGACTAGAAAATATCAGTTTTCATTCCAATCCAAAACAGATGCAATGCCAAAGAATGTTCAAACTAACATAGAATTGCACTCATTTCACATGCTAGTAAGGCTATGCTCAAAATTTTTCAAGCAGTACGGGAACCAAGAACTTCCAGATGCATAAGCTGGAATTAGAAAAGGCAGAGAAAGTGTTCCAATTCAAGCTGGAGGAGTAGAGAATGTGTGCTCATTTCCTCCTGTAAGAGCACCAAAATCACAATTATTTCCTAAGCAACCATTGACAGGAGGACACTGGAACCTACCAAAAAAAAAATGCCCATGTCCAAAGACAAAGAAGCCTTGGCAAGATGGTACGAGGGGCACAATCACAATAAAATGAAATCTTATCCCCACCAGGTGGGTGACCCACAAACTGTAGAAAAATAATACCAAAGAAGTTCTCCACTGTTGTAAAGGTTCTGAACCCCAGGTCAGGCTTCCCAGCCAGGGAATCTGACAAAGGCGCTAGGAATCCCCAGGGAATCTGACCTTGAAGGCCAGTGGGATTTGATCACAGGACTTCCACAGGACTGGGGGAAACAGAGAATCCAGGCTTGGAGGGCACAAAAAAAAAAAAAAATACACTGTGTGCCCCAAGACTCAGAGAAAAGGAACAGTAACTGCACAGGAGACTGATCCCAAAGTACCCACTAATGTTGGAGGGTCTCCTATGGAAGCATGGGTTGACAAGGGCTCACCACAGGAAAAGGGGAACAGGCAGCAGCAGTCTGGGAAGGTCCCACTTGGCTTGGGCCCTCTTCGAGGTTACCATTAACTCTACAATCAAGCCTATAGACTCAAGGCCAAAAATCTACCAAGGAACTCAACCCCACCCATCAGCAGATAATTGGATTAGAGCTTTACTGAGAAAGTCCCTGCCCACCAGAGCAAGACCCAGTTTTTCCCACCACCAGTCTCTTCCATCGGGAAGTTTCCACAAGCTTCTTAGCCTGTTCCATCAGAGAGAAGACAAAAGAAGTAAGAAGAACCACAGTCCCACAGGAACTAAAATGAAAACCACATTACAGAAAGTTAATCAGCATGAAAAAAGCAGAAACTTATGTCCCAGATGAAAGAATGAGATAAAACCCTAGAAAAACAACTAAATGAAATGGAGATAGGCAACACTCCAGAAAAAGAATTCAAAATAGTGATAGTGAAGATGATTCAGGATCCCAGGGAAAGAATAGAGGCAAAGAATGAGAAAATGCTAGAAATGCTTACCAAAGACCTAGAAGAACTAAAGAACAAACAAACAGAGATGAATAATATACTAGAAGGAATCCATAGCAGAATAACTGAGGCAGAAGAATGGATAAATGACCTGGAGGACAGAATGGTGGAAATTACTGCTGCAGAACAGAATAGAGAAAAAAGAATGAAAAAAAAAAAAAAAAATGAAGACAGCCTAAGAAACCTCTGGGACAACATTAAATGCACCAACATTCATATTTTGGGGGCCCCAAGAGGAGAAGAGAGAGAAAGGATTCAGGAAAATATTTGAAGAGATATAGCTGAAAACTTCCCTAACATGGGAAAGGAAATAGTCAACCAAATCCAGGAAGCACAGAGAGTCCCAGCCAGGATAAACCCAAGGAGGAATACACCAAGACTAGCAACCAAACTTACAAAAATTAAAGACAGAAATAAAATATTAAAAGCAACAAGGGAAAAATGTCAAATAACATACAATGGAACTCCCATCAGGCTATCAGCTATTTCTCAACAGAAACTCTACAAACCAGAAGGGAATAGCATGACATATTTAATTTGATGAAAGGGAAGAACCTACAACCAAGAATACTCTACCCAGCAAGACTCTTCTTCAGATTTGATGGAGAAATCAAAAGCTTTCCAGACAAGCAAAAGTTCAGAGAATTTAGCACCACCAAACCAGCTTTACAACAAATGCTAAAAGAATTTCTCTAGACAGGAAACAAGAGAAGGAAAAGACCTACCTATATAAAATAAACCCAAAACAATTAGGAAAATGGTAATAGGATTGATCACACATATCTATAATCACCTTAAATGTAAATGAATTAAAGACACCAACAAAAAGACATAGACTGGCTGTGCAGATGAAAACTTGTGCATATACGCATTTCCACTGACCACATCACTCTGTTTGACCCACCAAATTTTATGTAATTATTTTATATCGTTAGGTTAATTGTGTTCCTGTTATGGCTTGCAATTGTAATTATCTTTTATTTCTTGTCTGGCTATTGATTATGAAAGCTGATAAATATCTTTCACTACTGTAATTATGTAATTATTATTTACCCAGTACTATTGTATCGTGATTGGTCGACAGAACAGTAAAAGAACTCTGTATTACCCAAACTATGATTTAATAGAAAAACCTGTAATAACTTTTTAAAATCCAAATGCATATCAGAATTGTCTTGGAACTTTTTGAAAAATACAAATGTCAGGTATTGCTTTTCTTTTGCTGGAGCTCCAGATATGTTTCTGATGAGCAGCCATGTTTAAAAACAACTGTACCATATGAGGATATTTTATTTTTATTTAGTTTGTTTCACTTTTTCTATTTCATATTCATTACTGCCAATTCATTTAGTTTATATTTTCCAATTTCTCCACCTTGTCTTTTTTTTTAATGTTCTTTCTCAAGCCTTTATGAAGCATCGTAGAAAATCTTTTGTATACATAGATTTTCCAGGCAAGAGTACTGGAGTGGGGTGCCATTGCCTTCTCTGAAATAATATGCATTATAAATATATTTTAGAAAACATGAATTTTGCCTAACTAAAAAATTTATGACATTTTGATTTCACTTGATTGACTTACTATAAATATAATGCTAGATTTCTAATTTAAAAAATAGATATGCAATAAACAACAAAGGTAAACTGTATAGTCTTGTAATAACCTATAATGGAAAATAATTTCAAAAATAATATATGTGTATATTTATAACTGAATCACAGATAAAGAATTCTAATTTTTTAAATTTAGCAATGTTTATCTTTCAGACAGTTCTTCTAAACTAAAAGTGACTTCCCTGGTGGCTCAGATGGTAAAGCATCTGCCTACAATGTGGGAGACCCAGGTTCAATCCCTGGGTTGGGGAGATTATCTGGAGAAGGAAATGGCACCCCACTCCAGTATTCTTGCTTGGAAAATCCCGTGGATGGAGGAGCATGGTAGGCTACAGTCCATGGGGTTGCAAAGAGTTGAACATGACTGGGTGACTTCACTTTCACTTCACTTTCTAAACTAAAAACTGGAAATACTCTGGAAATCTAATAAGAACATATGAGGTACAAAATTTTTAATATATTTGTATAGGATATAATGTTAACAGACATAAAAAATGGGAAACTGATAGTAACACAATAATAGTGTGGGACTTTAACACCACACTTACACCAGTGGTCAGATTATCCAGATGAAAAATTAAGGAAATGAAAGCCTAAAATGACACCTTATACCACATGGACCTAATTGATATTTATAGGACATTCTATCTACAAGCAGCAGGATATAAGTCTTTCTCAAATACAAAAGGAACATTGTCCAGAAGAGATCACATTTTGGGCTACAAATCAAGCCTCAGTAAATTTAATAAAATTGAAATCACATCAAGTATAAAGTATCTTTTTTGACTACAACACTATGAGATTACAAGTCAATTACAGGATAGTAAACTCTAAAAAACAAACACATAGGCTAAACAATATGTTACTAAATAACCAATGGATCACTGAAGAAGTCAAAGAAGGAATTAAAAAATACCTAGAGACAAATGACAGTGAAAGCATGATGATGATGACTCAAACATATGGGATGCAGTAAAACAGTTCTAGTAGGGGAGTTTGTAGCAATAGAATCCTACCTCAAGAAACAGAAAAAACATAAAAGAAACCTAACTTTACACCTAAAGCCACTAGCAAAAGAACAAAAAACAAAGATAGTAGGGGGAAAGAAATCATAAAGATTGGAACAGAAATAAATGAAAAATAAATGAAGAAAAATAAATAAATAAATGAAAATAAATCAATAAAACCAAAAGCTAATGCTTTGAAAAGATATTAAGAAACAAAATTGATAAACCATTAGTGAGACTCATCAAGAAAAAAAGGGCAAAGACTCAAATCAATAAATTAGAAATTAAAATGTAGTTACAAGAGATAATACAGAAACTATGAAACTCTTAGAGGAAAACATAGGCAGAAAACTCTGACATAAAGTCGTGGCAAGATCCTCTTTGACCCATCTCCTAGAGTTATGAAAATAAAAGCAAAAATTAGCAAATTGGAATAAATTAAACTTAACAGCTTTTGATAGCAAAGGAAACCATAAAAAGATGAAAAGACAGCCTTCATAATGGGAGAAAATATTTGCAAATGAAGCAACTGGCAAAGGATTAATCTCCAAAATATACAAACAGCTCATGCAGCTCAAGATCAAAAACCACTCACCCAATCAAAAAATGGGTGGAAAACCTAAATAGACATTTCTCTAAAGAAAACAGATAGATAGCCAACAAACACATGAGAAAATGCTCAACATTACTAATTACTGTGTGTGTGTGTTAGTTGTTCAGTCGTGTCCAACTCTTTGCAACCTCATGGACTATAGCCCACCAGGCTCTTCTGTCCATGGAATTCAGGCAAGAATACCAGAGTGGGTTGCCCTTCCCTTCTCCAGTTACTAATAAATACTAATTATTCAGTTCAGTTCAGTTCAGTCGCTCAGTCGTGTCCAACTCTTTGCGACTCCATGAACTGCAGCCTGCCAGGCCTCCCTGTCCATCAACAACTCCTGGAGTTCACTCGAACTCATGTGCATCGAGTAGGTGTTGCCATCTAGTCATCTTATCCTCTGTCGTCCCCTTCTCCTCCTGCCCCCAATCCCTCTCAGCATCAGAGTCTTTTCCAATGAGTTAACTCTTCTCAGAGAAATACAAATCAGTTCTACAATCAGATATCCCCTCACACTAATCAGCATCATAACAAAATCCACAAACAATAAATGATAGAGAGGGTGTGGCAGAAAGAGAATCCTCTTCCACTGTTGGAAGGAAAGTAACCTGATTCAGCCACTATGGAGAACAGTATGGAGTTTCCTTAAAAAACTAAACATAGAACTATTCTGTGACCCAGCAATCCCACTCCTTGGCATATACTAAGTGAAAATTATTTAAAAAGACACATGCACACCAATGTTCATTGTAGCAGTATTTACAATAGCCAGGACATGGAACAACCTAAACATCTATCAACAAAGGAATGGACAAATATGTGGTACATATATACAATGGAATATTATTTAGCCAAAAATAGAAACAAAATTGGGTTATTTGTACAGAGGTGGATAGACCTAGACACTGTCATACAGGGTGAAGTAAGTCCAAAAGAGAAAACAATTAACTAATATATATGTAATCTAAGAAAATTGGTATAAATATATTATCTACAAAACAGAAATAGAGACACAAATGTAGAAAATAAATGCAAGAGTAATAATGGGGTAAGGAGGGTGGGATGAATTGGGAGATTGGGATTTACATATGCAAATCCCTATATGTAAATCCCTATGTAAATACACTATTGATACTATGTATAATGTAAGTCGGAGAAGGCAATGGCACTCCGCTCCAGTACTCTTGCCTGGAAAATCCCATGGGCGGAGGAGCCTGGAAGGCTGCAGTCCATGGGGTCGCTGAGAGTCGGACACGACTGAGCGACTTAACTTTCATTTTTCGCTTTCATGCATTGAAGAAGGAAATGGCAACTCACTCCAGTGTTCTTGCCTGGAGAAACCCAGGGACGGCGGAGCCTGGTGTGCTGCCGTCTATGCGGTCACACAGAGTCAGACACGACTGAAGTGACTTAGTAGTAGCAGTAGTAGTAGTAGTATAATGTAAGTAATTAACAAGAACCTACTATGTAGCATAGGGAACTCTGCTCTGTGGTGATCTATATGTGAAGGAAATCCAAAAAGGAGGGGATATGTATATATATAAATATAGCTGATTCACTTTGCTGTAGAGTAGAAACTAACACAGCATTGTAAATAAACTATACTCCAATAAAATTTTTTTAAAAGAAAAAAAATCTATAGGAAAGGAAATACCACTACTAAAGATAAGTATATAGTAATTGTTAATGGCTGTGGATCTACCATTTAAATAAGAAAGTATAAAGATTAGAAAATACAACACTGTAAAATCAAGTAAAACTACAATAAACTTAAAAGGAGAGATTGCCCATGCCATGGGACAAAAAAAAAAAAAAAAACAGTAAAAGGATAAACATCAAAACGTAAATATGACATCAGAATAAAACAGGTGGATAGGAATAAAAAATGTACATCTTTTAGAATATGTTTGAAATTAAACTTTGACTATCAGGTTAAAAATAAGCATATATAATTATACATCAACATAACCACATGGAAACCACAAATCAAATTATTTGTGGTATCTTAAATATAACAAATAAATGAATATAACAAAACAGAAACAGACTCACAGATAAAGGAACAAAGTATAAGTTTTTATATATATATATATATATATATATATATGTTTATATATATATAAGAAGGTAACAATGACCCTATATGCAAGACAGCAAAAGAGACACAAATGTAAAGAACAGACTTTTGGACTATGTGGGAAAAGGCGAAGGTGGGATGATATGAGAGAATAGCACTGAAAATTATAAATTACCATTTGTAAAATAGATGGCCAGTGCAAGTTCGATGCATAAAGCAGAGCACTCAAAGTTGATGCTCTGGGACAACCCAGGGGGATGGGGTAGAGAGGGAAATTAGAAGGGGGTTCAGGACGGTGGGACACATGTACACCCATGGCTGCATGTCGATGTATGGCAAAACCCACCACAACAGGGTAGTAATTATCCTCCCATTACAATAAATAAATTAATTTTAAAAATTTTAAATAATAAAAAATAAAACAAATGAATGAATATAACAAAACAGAAACAGACTCACAGATATAAGAACAAACTAGTAGTTTCCAGTGGGGAGAGGGAAGGTAGGAGAGCCAAGATAAGGTAGGGGATTAACAAGTACACACTATTATGTACAAAATAGATAACAAGGATATATTGTACAGAACAGAGAATATAGGCAATATTTTATAATAACTTTAAATGGAGTATAATCTATAAAAATATTTAATCACTGTGCTGTACATCTGAAAATAACATAATATGATAAATCAGCTATATTTCAGTAAAAAGATACAAATATGGAAAAAATATAAATATAAATATACTAGTAATCAAAAGAAAGTCATAATTTTCTGATAGAAAATCAGAAAGTCAAATTTTAAGACAAAATGCATATATACAGATGGTTATTGCTTAATGATTAAAATTTTCAGTCAATAAGGATCATATGTACCAAAAAAATAGCTTCAAAAGATATAAAAATTAATAGAGTGGCAATAAATGTATAAATTTACAATCATACAAAGAGGTTTCAGCATTCTTCTCTCATTTATTAGTAGTCAGACAAAAATTAAATCTTGGTTTGATAGATATTTACAGTGTCATACATCTAACAATAAAAAAATATTACCCTCAAGGTCCATTGACCATTATAAAAATTGCATCAACAAGTAAGTAAAGTTTCAACTTAAATAAAATAGGTCTCCACAAATTTCAAATTATCCATATCCCACAGAGCAAGTTCCCTGGCCAAAACTGTTAAAAGTCAATGTTAAAATAATTTAAGCCTCTTATGAATGGACATGAGTTTGAGTAGGCTCCAGGAGTTGGTGATGGTCAGGGAAGCCTGGCATGCTGCAGTCCAGCAGGTCACAGAGAGTTGGACACAACTCAGTGATTGAACTGAACTGAACTGGTATGACCTAAGTCAAATCTCTTATGATTACACAGTGAAAGTGACCAAGAGATTCAAGGAATCAGATCCGATAGATAGAGTGCCTGAAAAGCTATGGTTGAAGGTTCATAACATTGTACAGGAGGCAGTAAGCAAAACCATCCCCAAGAAAAAGAAATGCAAAAAGGCAAAACGGTTATCTGAGGAGGCTTTATAAGTAGCTAAGAAAAGAAGCGAAAGGCAAAGGAGAAAAGGAACAATATACCCATCTGAATAAAGTCCCAAAAATAGCAAGGAGAGATAAGAAAACCTTCCTAAATGAACAATGCAAAGAAATCAAGGAAAACAATAGAATGGGAAAGACTAGAGATATCTTCAAGAAAATTAGAGATACTAAGGGAATATTTCATGCAGAGATGGGCACAAAAACAGGACAGAAACAGTATGGACCTAACAGAAGCAGAAGATATTAAGAGGTGGCAAGAATACACAGAAGAACCATACAAAAAAGATCTTCATGACCCAGATAACCATAATGGTGTAATCACTCAGCTAGAGCCAGATATTCTGGAGTGTGAAGCCAAGTGGGCCTTAGGAAGCAAAACTACGAACAAAGCTAGTGGAGGTGATGGAATTTCAGCTGAACTATTTCAAATCCTAAAAGACGATGCTATTAAATTGCTGCACTCAATATGCCAGCAAATTGGGAAAAGTCAGCAGTGGTCACCGGACTGGAAAAGTCACTTCTCATTCCAATTCCAAAGAAGGGCAATGCCAAAGAATGTTCAAACTGCCACATAATTGGACTCACTACACATGCTAACAAAGCAATGCTCAAAATTCTCCAAGCCAGGATTCAAATGTACATGAAGTGAGAACATCCAGATGTTTAAGCTGGATTTAGAAAAGGCAGAGAAATCAGAAATCAAATTGCCAACATCCCTTGGATCATAGAAAAAACAAGAGAGTTCCAGAAAATCATCTATTTCTGCTTTATTGACTACACCAAAGTCTTTGTGCAGATCACAACAAACTAGAAAATTCTTAACAATCTGGGAATATCAGACCACCTTACCTGTCTCCTGAGAAATCTGTATGCAGTTCAAGAAGCAACAGTTAGAACCGGACACAGAACAATGGACTGGTTCAAGATTTGAAAAGGAGTACATTAAGGCTGTATACTGTCAACCTTCTTATTTAACTTATATGCAGGGTGCGCCATGCAAAATGCCTCTCTGGATGAAGTACAAGCTGGAATCAAGAATGCCAGGAGAAATATCAATAACCTCAGATATGCAGATGACACCATCCTTATGGCAGAAAACAAAGAGGAACTAAAGAGCCTCTTGATGAGAGTGAAAAAGCTGGCTTAAAACTCAACATTCAAAAAATGAAGATCATGGAATCCGGTCCCATCACTTCATGGCAAATTAGATGGGGAAACAACAGAAATAGTGACAGACTTTATTTTCTTGAGCTCTAAAATCACTGCAGATGGTGAATGCAGCCATAAAATTAAAAGATACTTGCTCCTTGGAAAAAAAGCTATGACTAACCTGTACAGTGTATTAAAAAGCAGAGACATTACTTACCAGCAAATGTTCACTCAGTCAAAGCTATGGTTTTTCTAGTAGTCATGTATGTATGTGAGAATTGTACCATAAAGAAGACTGAGCTCTGAAGAATTGATGCTTTTGAACTGTGGTATTGGAGAAGACTCTTGAGTCCCTCGGACTGCAGGAGATCAAACCAGTCAATCCTAAAGGAAATCAACCCTGAATATTCACTGGAAGGACTGATGCTGCACCTTAAGCTCCAATACTTTGGCCACCTGATGTGAAGAGTCAACTCATTGGAAAAGACCCTGATGGTTGGAAAGATTGACAGCAGGAGGAGAAGGAGACAACAGAGGATGAGATGGCTGGGTGGCATCACTGACCTAATGGACATGAGTTTGAGCAAACTCCAGGAGATGGTGAAGGACAGGGAAGCCTGGCATGCTGCTGTCCACAGGTAGCAAAGAGTCAGACGTGACTGAGTGACTGTATAGCAACAATAATGATTGAAAATTAGAATATTTCTAAATAATGAGTAAGTCAAAGAAGAAATAATGCAAACTAAAACATATATAGAATTTTAAAAAATAATAATACATATCAAATCTTTGGAATGCTAAAATATGAAAAAAATTATAGTTTTGTATATTTATGAGAAAAAGGCAAAACATTTTAAAGTTGAATGTCTATCTCAGAAAACAATTTTAAACAGTACATTTTTTCTAAATGAGACATTCTGGTATCTATTAAGCATATGTCCTGGTGATTTCTGAAATATCTGATTAGAGTCTCACAGAAATGGACAAATCAACAAACCACACTTTTAATAAATATCCTTTTCTTTCAAGAAAAAACAACATGGAAAAGGCCCAAGGAAAGTAAAGAGAGATAAATAATAAATGTAATAGCTGAAGCAAACAATAAAGGAAACACAGATACAATATAGAGAACCAACAAACCAAAAAGATACTTCTCTGAGAATACAAATTAAAAGTTAAACTTCTTAAGTCAGAAAGAGAAAGACAAAGACTGTATATTAACACAAAATATATGGAATTGAGAAAAGCAGTACCAACCGTCCTACATGCAGGGCAAAAAAGGAGACACAGATGTAAAAAACAGACTTTTGGACTCAGTGGGAGAAGGCGAGGGTGGAATGATATGAGAGAATGTGATTGTAACATGTATATTACCATATGTAAAACAGATGACCAAGTGCAAGTCTGATATATGAAGCAGGATACCCAAAGCCAGTGCTCAGGGACAAACTAGAGGGATAGGATGGGGAGGGAGATGGAATAGGGTTCAGGATGGTGGGGGACACATGAATATCTGTGGCCAGTTCATGTTGATGTTGGCAAAAACCATCACAATATCGTAATTATTCTCCAATTAAAACAAATTAATTAGTAAATAAATAAAGGTTAAACTTCTGGTTAAACTAAGAAAGTAAAAAAGAGTGAAGGCACAAATATATAATAGCAAAAATGAAGAGAAAGTTATGCTACAAATAGCAGAAAATTTAAAAGATCATATATAAACTTCAGCTTTAAAACATCTAAAATTGACAAATATCTAGCAAAAAAGAAACTTACCACAAGTGACTCATGAAGAAATAAAAAGCCCACAATCATTAAAGAAGCTGCATTAATAGTTAATGATCTTCCCACAAAGAAAGACAGATAGAATTTCAATACCTTAAACCGCTCCTAGGAAAAAAAATGAATATCCCCCAATTCAAATACATAAGAACATATAATCTTGCTACCAAAATCAGACAAGTACAAGAAAAAGGATAGGTCAACTTTTCTTCTAAACATGTATTCTTTTTAAAAAAAAATAGTACAAAGTGAATCCCACACTGTATATAAAAGATAAAAATTATAATGATTAATTTTATGTGTCAAATTGACTAGGATCAGGAATCCCAGAAAGGTGGTGAAACATTATTTCTAAATGTGTCTGTGATGGTGTTTCTGGAGGAGATTAGCATCTGATTCAGTAGAGTGAGTGAAGAGACTCACCCTTCGCAATGTGGGCAGTCATCATCCAATACAGTGAGGGCCCAGAAGGAACTAAAAGGTGAAGGAAAGGCCAGTTTTCTCTTTCCCTCTCTTTTTGAGCTGGGATGTCTGTCTTTTTCTGCCCTCTGAATTTAGAGTTCCTAGTTTTTGGACCTCTAGACTCCAAGCTTTACACCATTGACTCCCCTGGTTCACAGGCCTTTGTAAACTGAATTATACCACCAACTTTTCTGCTTTTCCACCTTGCAGACAGCAGATTACAGGATCCTTGAGCCTTCATTGGCCTCTGTGAGCCAATTTCTATGATAAATCTCCCCCATATCTATCTATCTATCCATCTATCTATCTACCTACCTACCTATGTATAATGTATTGGCTCTATTTCTCTGGAAAACCTTGACTAGTCCATGCATCATGACTAGTTATAGGCTATTCTGGTAATGAAATTTAACTTTTTTTAATTTAAATTTATTTATTTTAATTGGAGGCTAATAAAACAATTCACCATATTAACAGATTAAAAGCAAAAAATATTTCACCATCTCAATGGAGAAAAGTCATTCAGTGAAATTCAACACTCATTCATAAGTATGAAAAAAGGTGAAAATTGAAGAAAATTTTAACATGTCAAGACTGCCTACCAAAAACATATAGAAAACATTCTAAATTAAGAAACATTAGATGTCCATATACATAAAATCAGGACCAACAAAAATAGCCATGAGTATCATCCTATTTCACTGCAGTAAGAAAATGGGGAGACATTGTAATGACACAGAATGTCAGTTTGTCAAATTAAACTCACAAAAATGAGACCTTACATAGTATCAAATTTTATTATTAATTCAAAGAATAAAGCTAGCCACAAGAAGCAGGTAGATCACGGATAATTTTGACCCTGTTATCAGAGCTTCCCAGTTCTTTCCTCACTATATTATGGCAGAAATCCCTCTGGTCCAGATTTAGGCTGAGTTCTCTCATGATGTATGCTGGACATCACTTACATAAAGGGCAGTGATTCCTATTGTGTAACATCTCTATTTGTACACCAAAAATCACATAGCTAATACTAACATTTTCCACTGAGCTATACTCTATAACCCTATGAATAACTGGCTTGTTTACCATGAACCAAAGGCTGCTGCTGCTAAGTCACTTCAGTCGTGTCCGACTCTGTGCGACCCCAGAGACAGCAGCCCACCAGGCTCCCCCATCCCTGGGATTCTCCAGGCAAGAGTACTGAAGTGGGTTACCATTTCCTTCTCCAGTGCATGAAAGTGAAAGTGAAGTCGCTGAGTCATGTACGACCCTCAGCGACCCCATGGACTGCAGCCCACCAGGCTCCTCCGTCCATGGGATTTTCCAGGCAAGAGTACTGGAGTGGGGTGCCATTGCCTTCTCCGTGAACCAAAGGCATATCCTGCTAAAAGCCGTTCACATATAAGGACTCTTCAAGATGTTTACAAGGAGATTTGACCAGGCCATATCATTCTTTTCTTTTCCTCTCTTCCCTGAATAGTCTGTGTTACAGATTAGCTGCTAAACCTTCCTTTTGCAGTAGCAAAAGGTACAAAACGGGGGGCGGGGTGAAGATTGTCCATGTAAATTACAATTATGAAGGTAGAGACTTTTTACCATTTTGTTAAATTCCTAGAATATAACCTGGAATAGACTCTAGCACTGAAAGGTTGTTGTTGAATCACAACGCCAGGATTCTTGGCCCCCGGAGGAGAAGAATTCAATCTGGGGCCAGAGATGAGGCTTGATCGCTCAGAGCTTTTGTGTAATAAAGTTTTATTAAAGTATAAAGGAGATAGAGAAAGCTTCTGACATAGACATCAGAAGGGGGCAGAAAGAGTACCCTCCTGCTAGTCTTTAGCTGGATGTTATATAGTCACTAGCAGTCTGTTAACGAAAGAAAGGAATGTCTTAAAACTCAGAATGGCACCAGGCCCCTCACCCATAAGATGCTTTTTGGGATAATCTTGGCACCAAATGGTTTATCTTGGGCTGTAAAATGATTAACTTGAATCTTGAAGAAGGGCAGATCACCATACAAATAGTTAATTTACATAGATTAGAGGAACAATATCTGAGTATAACATACTGGTTTATTAAGTAGGTTCTGAGCCAAAAGGCGGAACCGACTTAAAGACAGAGTTTGGGGTAAATGTATCGTACATTAGCATAGCTTAAGATAAACATTTCTATAAGGAAAAGGCATTGGTTAACTTCAGGTGAAACCAGGTGTCACTATGGCAACACAGAATTTTAAGAGAAACCTCCTTTGACATTTGTATAGAGAAGGAAAATATATCACTAGTTTGTTTCCTCCTGCCGCTTAAGAGAGATTAAAATGTCTGACACTTGCAGGCTATTTTCTCTGTTTGGAGACCCCTGGCCTTCCTGCCTGTTACCCTCTCAGCACCCTATAGATACAGAGTATATATCTGTTGAATGAAAGAATGAATTTATTATTAATAAGTCAATGCTTTCTACTTAATTTATTATTCATAACTTAATGTTAAATTCAATATATCAGTTTTTCCAAGTTAATCTATAGCTTCTATGTAACTCTAATCAATATGCTAATATTTGTTAATTTTTGCTTTGTTTTATGGATGCTAATCAGTTCAGTTCAGTTCAGTTGCTCAGTTGTGTCTGACTCTTTGCGATCCCATGGAATTCTGCATGCCAGGCTTCCTTGTCCACCAAATCCCGGAGTTACTCAGACTCATGTTCATTGAGTTGGTGATGCCATCCAACCATCTCATCCTCTGTCATCCCCTTCTCCTCCTTCCTTCAATCTTTCCCAGCATCAGGGTCTTCTCAAATGAGTCAGCTCTTCTCATCAGGTGGACAAAGTATTGGAGTTTCAGCTTCAACATCAGTCCTTCCAAGGAACACCCAAGACTGATCCCCTTTAAGATGGACTGGTTGAATCTTCTAGCAGTCCAAGGGACTCTCAAGAGTCTTCCCCAACACCACAGTTCAAAAGTATCAATTCTTCACTTTCTTTATAGTCCAACTCTCATATCCATACATGACTACTGGAAAAACCATAGCTTTGACTAGACGGACCTTTGTTGGCAAACTAATGTCTCTGCTTTTTAATATGCTGTCTAGGTTGGCCATAAATTTTCTTCCAAGGAGCAAGCATCTTTTAATTTCATGGCTGCAGTCACCATCTCCAGTGGATGCTAATAATCCAATTCTAAAACATACAATAAACAAAAGTCCAAAACAGTCCTGAGAAAGGAGGAGGAGGAAAACACACTGTATGAAAATGCCAGAAGTTATTTTAAAGTTATAGTAATAGAATCATTATGGCATTGGTGCTTGAACAGACAAATAGACCAATGGACGAAGCAGAAAGCTCAGAAAGACAACCATTCATATACAGCAACTTAATGAAAGAGGTGGCCCTGCCAAGTTAGCAGCAAAAGAGGGACTATTTTAAAACTGGCATTCCTACAATTGGTTATACATATAGAAAAAGTTAAGTCTGATTCCTTCTTCCTTCCATAACACAAAATTTAGTTTTAGGTAGATTATAAACTTAAGTATGAAATACAAAACTTCAAAATTTTTAGCTTCAAACAGAGAAGAATATCTCTATGAAGTTAGGCAACACATAAAAGTCACAAAGAAAATGATTGTTGTATTTCACTATGACAAAGTTGAAAGTTTTGTTATGCAAAATATGCTACTTAAAAACTAAAAAAATAAGACAGGCAACACACTAAGGGGATAAAAGAGTTGCAATAAATGTAACCAATATAGGGTTAGTATCCTGAATCTGTAATAAGTTGATGCATTTCAATAAGCCATAATTCAACTGAAAAATGAAAAGTCTGTCATAAATTGATTACAGACATTAAAAAATAAGTCAACTTTGTCAGTAATAAGGAAAATACAAGTTTTAACAGCAATAGAAAGCAATTTTACAGCATCAGAAAGCAAAAATTTAACTATAATAGTATCAATTCTGGTAAAGATGAAGAATAATGGGAACCCTCATACACTGTTGAGTGAGACTGCAATTGAATCCAATCCCTTTGTAAAATAGTTTAATTGCCTGCATGTGTGCTCAGTCATGTCCTACTCTTTGTAACCCCATGGACTGTAGCCCACCAGGCTCCTCTGCCCATGGAATTTTCCAGGCAAGAATACTGGAGTGGGTTGCCATTTCCTACTCCAGAGGATCTTCCCAACCCAGGGATCGAACCTGTGTCTCTTGAGCCTCCTTTATTGGCAGGTGGATTCTTTTACCACTGTGCCATCTAAGAAGCATATTATCTTTAAATCTGGGAAGACTATGAACCACAATTATATCTTTAGAAATATCCTAAACACACATGCACATGTGCGCCAGAAGACATAGCAGTAACATATACAAAAAACAACCAAATGAAAGCAACTCAAATGTACATATCACCGAGGGAATAGATAAATTGTGGCAAAGTAACACTATAGACTATTCTTCAGTAGTTAAGTATAATAAATAAGCTACAGCTACATCACTATAAGTGAATATCAAAAGCAAAATAGTGAAGAAATGGTGAGTCACAGAAAAACACATATGGAATGATATCATCTATCGAAATGGCAAGATGGAATAAATGATAAATCAGAATGATATTTACATCAGGAACTTCTGAGGAAGAACTACTTGCAGGAATCATGGAAGATATGATAAGGAAGTGACATTTTGACTGGACCTCAAACAACTGAGTTTCTAGAAAGAGACAGAGCATATCAAGTGTATGTAATTTTCCCCATTCTTCAGGGAACAATGTAACTGAAAAATGAGACATATGATGGGAAATTGTAGGAGCAAAGATGAGGCTAGACCTGGGTTGAGCTAAGGAGCCAGTTGGCCCTAGCCTCCTCTATTCAAACACACAGTTGAGAAAGTCATATTGTTCATAACCTAAAGGGCTCCCTATTCTTTCCTGCCCCCTTGATCAGTGTCCTGTCCTGAGAGCCTCACTCTCTCACCTCTGCCCAGTCCTTGCTGTGCTCCTCTTCCAACTCTACTTCTATTTCCATCGCTTAAAAATAACAGCAACCAAAAGACTGTTCTATACATCTGTGTCTCTTTTGCTGTCTCGCATACAAGTTTATCGTTACCCTCTTTCTAAATTTCATATATATGCGTTAGTATACCGTATTGGTGTTTTTCTTTCTGGCTTACTTCACTCTGTATAATAGACTCCAGTTTCATCCACCTCATTAGAACTGATTCAAATGTATTCTTTTTAATGGCTGCATAATACTCCATTGTGTATATATACCAGAGCTTTCTTATCCATTCACTCTGTGGGAGAGGGAGAGGGTGGGATGATTTGGGAGAATGGCACTGAAACATGTATAATGTCATATATGAAATGAATTGCCAGTCCAGGTTCAATGCATGATACTGGATGCTTGGGGCTGGTGCACTGAGACGACCCAGAGGGATGGTACTAGGTGGGAGGAGGGAGGGGGTTTCAGGATGGGGAACACGTGTATACCTGCGGCAGATTCATGTTGTTGTATAGCAAAACCAATACAATATTGTAAAGCAATTAACCTCCAATTAAAATAAATAAATTTATATTATAAATAAATAAATTTGTATAAAAACCAAAAAAAAACAGCAACCAATGCTGTTATGATGCACAGCACCACTTCAAAATGCCTGAGAAATAACCAGCAATCTGTTTAAATAAAGACTGCATTGGTCCAGACCATTCAGCAAACCCCTAAAACCTTCATTCTACAAAGAGAAGGCCTTTGTGGGTGCCCTGGGGCATGTCCCTTGATAGAAGACTCCCACACCCAATTTTAGGCACGGCCCCATAAATAAATGCTGTGCTCTCCATCTATGCCCATTCCACATATTTATTGATTGTCTAAAGCCACAAAGAGTTGGGTCTTCAAGGGGCTGGGTAGCCAGTCTCATTACACTGCTATTCCTCCATCCCAATGGCAGTTCTCAATGGTAATAGCCAAGTGTTGGTACATAGGATCCAGAAGTGATTAGCTATTTATTTGCATTTTGCAGAACCACCATTCAGTGCTCACTCAAGCACTAATGCTTTTTTAAAGCAAATGGTAACTGTATTTATTAAAATACTCTTAATTGTGTTGAAATAGTTTATTGTTCAAAGTGATGTTTGATATGTACACAAAAGATCATTAGCAGACTATCAACTGTACTCCTTAAAAATTACCTCTTTATCCATTTCCCTCCAAATTACTGTTAATACATTTAAAAATAAGAGCAGAGAAAATGTTTTGTGCAATATGACTTGAAAGAGGAGCTTTACATGTTACCAGGAAACTGAGTGGGGAAGAAGGCCCTTCTTTTTCCTTTCTATCTCTGTTTTTCATCTAGAAGGTTTTACAGCAAGTAGAACTCATCTAAACAGGAATATGGAGGTCTCTGTTTGTAAGAAAGGTAATATTACTAAGCTCTGATCAAAAGTAGATGATGAATTTTACCTGATTCTACCATATTTTTAATTTATTTTTTAATTGAAGGATAATTGCTTTATAAAATTTTGCTGTTTTCTGTCAAACCTCAACATGAATCAGCCATCGGTATACATATATGCCCTCCCTTTTGAACATCCCTCCCATTTCCCACCCCATCCCACCCTTCTAGATTGATGCAGAGCCCCTGTCAGACTTTCCTGAGCTATGCAGCAAAATCCCATTGGCTATCTATTTTACCTATGGTAATGTACGTTTCCATGTTACTCCTTCCGTATACCTCACCCTCTCCTCCCCTCTCCCCATGTCCATAACTCTATTCTCTATGTCTGTTTCTGCATTGCTGCCCTGTAAATAAATTCTTCAGAACCATTTTTCTAGACTCCATATATACGTATTCAGTTCAGTTCAGTCGCTCAGTCGTGTTCGACTCTTTGCAACCCCATGAATCACAGCACTCCAGGCCTCCCTATCCATCACCAACTCCCGGAGTTCACTCAGATTCACGTCCATTGAGTCAATGATGCCATCCAGCCATCTCATCTTCTGTCGTTCCCTTCTCCTCCTGCTCCCAACCCCTCCCAGCATCAGAGTCTTTTCCAATGAGTCAACTCTTCGCATGAGGTGGCCAAAGTACTGGAGCTTCAGCTTTAGCATCATTCCTTCCAAAGAAATCCCAGGGTTGATCTCCTTCAGAATGGACTGGCTGGATCTATTAGAATAGAATATTTATCTTTCTCTTTCCGACTTACTTCACTCTGTATAATAGGCTCTAGGTTCATCCACTTCATTAGAACTGACTCAAATGCGCCCCTTTTTATGGCTGATAATATTCCATTGTGTATGTGTACCACAACTTCTTTATCCATTCATCTGTCAATGGACATCTAGGTGGCTTCCATGTTCTAACTATTGTAAATAGTGCTGCAATGAAAAATGCAATATGTATCTCTTTCAGTCTTGGTTTCCACAGGGTACATGCCTAGGAGTGGGTTTGCTGGGTCATATGGTGGTTTTATTCATAGTTTTTTAAGGAATCTCCAAACTATCTTCCTTAGTGGCTGTATCAACTTACATTCTCACCAGCAGTGCAAGAGTGTTCCCTTTCTCCACACCCTCTCCAGCATTTATTGTTTGTAGACTTTTTGATGATGGCGATTCGGACCAGTGTGAGGTGATATCTCATTGCAGTTTTGATTTGCATCTCTCTAATAATGAGCGATGTTGAGCATCTTTTCACGAGTTTGTTAGCCATCTGTATGTCTTCTTTGCAGAAATGGCTGTTAGGTCTTTTCCCCACTTTTTGACTGGGTTGAGGGCCATAACTCCTGCAGTGGAGGCAGTCCATGTCCCTGCGCACTTGGTGATGCCAGGGTCCCCACAAGCCAAGCAGCTGTGCAAACTTCACACTCAATGCTCACTGGGACAGAGCTGCCACAGGCAAAAATTGTCTTGCATCTATGCATGCAGGGTTGCTTCAGTCATGTCTGACTTTTTGTGACCCTGTGGACTGTAGCCTGCCAGGCTTCTCTGTCAGTGGGGTTCTCTAGGCAAGAATACTGGAGTGTATTGGCCAATACTGGTTTCCATACCCTTCTAGATCACCATATTTCCTGCTGCCCTAGCTGCCAACTCCCCTGAGTACCTGGTGCTGCCAGAACCCCTGCAATTCAAGCAGCTGCACCACCTCCACATCTGGCCCTCACAGGGGCAAACCCAAGTCCTCCAGGGCAGCCTCAGGAGCAAACCCCAATGGACAACCCACATGCAGAGGTGGAAATAAAACCACAGTTGAAACCCAGGGGCAAAGTGGCTAAGGAAGAAGACCCAAAACCTTCCCACCAGCTGTACAAGCTGAAGATTAAATACAATCAACTAGGCAGATACTGTGTCTATGGAATATATATATATAAATCTCCCACAAAAGAAAACACACTAGTTCTGATAGCTGTGGACATTGGAAGCAAGAACACGCATGAGCAGGACCAGATTAGAATCTGAGCTGCCCCCACAGCAGGTCCAGAGATCAGCACAGTGTTGGAGGGCATCCTAGGGAGGTGAGATGGACTGTGACCCAGCGAGTGGAAAGGACTCTGACAGCAGTGACTCAAGAAAAACATTTATTATTCTTATGTTTTGACTTGTTCTGTAGATTCTTTTGGATTTTTTTTTCTTTTTCTTTTTCTCCCCACCCTCACCCCTGCAGCCCCATTATAGTTGTTGATTCTTCTGGCACTATGAAATCTAATTAAGCTTTTGAGCCTTTTTTTTCCTCAGTCACATTTTTTTATTGTTGTTATAAACCTTTGCCTCTACGTTAGGCTTTTCCAATTCTGTGGAGTTTTCCTTTTTTTCTTCTTTTCTTTCTTCTTCCTTTTTTCCTTTCTCTTTTGTTAATTTTAATTTTTTATTTTTTTAAATCTATTATTATTGTTTCTACATTTATTCCTACCATGTACTTTTGAATGCTTTCTCTTATCTCCAAAAGTACACATAGCTGAGTCCTAATTCAGATAAGTTCCCAGTTGACCCAGGGCCCAGAAATGGAAAAGTGAAGAAGAAGCTAGTGAATTAGTGGGATTTAAGGTATTAGACATCATCAGTATATTACAATCACAGGGTAGATGGAGCTTCTTGAGAGCCAGAATTGGAGGCCAAGCTTGGAGGCCAAATACAGCAATCAGAACATCACATTGAAGGTGGGAGAGAAAGAAGCAAAACTAGGCCACAAAGCACAGAACATTTTCAATATCATTCAAGAGACTTACCAAGCACACTTTTACTTGACTTCATGGTTTGAAATTCTGGTTCTGAAGCGTATTACCTTTTAAACAGACAGGCCCGAAGCTGAAATTTTTCAGAAAAACAAAAGTGACAATTTACAAACAATAAGCTGAGAAACAAAGTGAAATTAATCAATGTGGAACAGGGTGTCTCAAGGAAATGCAAGTTGTTGGCTTCATTAGCATAGTGTTCTAAACACTTCAACTAACCAGCCTTCTATAGAACCCAACACATCAACTATGAGGGTTAATTTTTTTTTTTAAGTTACAAAGTGAGAGCAATTTTTTTTACAAGAGACAGAAACTCAAGAAGAAATGTTGTGTTTCTGTTCAGTCTCTTAGTCATTTCCGACTCAGCAACCCCATGGACTGCAGCACACCAGGCTTCCCGGTCTTTCACTATCTCCCTGAGTTTGCTCAAATTCATGTCCCTTGAGTTGGTGATGTTATCCAACATCTCATCCTCTGTTGCTCCCTCTTCCTTTTGCCTTCAATCTTTCCCAACATCGGGGTTTTCTCCCATGAGTCAGCTCTTTGCAGCAGGTGGCCAAAGTGTTGCAGCTTCAGCTTCAGCATCAGTCCTTCCAATGCATATTCAGGGTTGATTTCCTTTAGGATTGGCTGGTTTGATCTCCTTGTTGTCAAGGGGAATCTCAAAAGTCTTTTCCTGCACCACAATTTAAAAGCATCAGTTCTTCGGTGCTCAGCCTTCTTTATGGTCCAACTCACATCTGTACATGACTACTGGAAAAGCCATAGCTTTGACTACTTGGTCAGTAAAGTGATGTCTCTGCTTTTTAATACACTGTCTAGGTTTGCCATAACTTTCCTTCCAAGGAGCAAGCATCTTTTAATTTCATGCCTGCAGTCATCATCCAAGTGATTTTGGAGCCCAAGAAAATAAAACCTGTCACTGCTTCCACTTTCTCCCCATCTATTTGCCATGAAGTGATGGGACCATGTGCCATGATCTTAGTAATTTTAATGTTGAGTTTCAAGCCAGCTTTTTCACTCTCCTCTGTCACTTCATCAAGAGGTTCTTCAATCAGAAATAGTTTAGGCCAAAATGTCAATGAGGTGTCTCACGGCACCTAATAAAGAGAATACTGAGACCTGAATAACAACTCAAAGCAGCAGCACATGCATGGCCTGGATTCCTCTCGTCCTCTAGTCTGTTTCCCTCTGAGCCTCTGCTTCACTCCATCTCTTATCTCTCAGTATGGACCAGTGTGGAGGAAAGCATGGGCAACAACGGCCCCAGAGTTGTAGGCCTTAAAGCTCTAGACCTCAGAGACTGACTTGCTGCTTTTTCTGATCCCTATTAAAAACACTGGGGAAAAAAACTTTGTGGCCCAGACCCAGTCAGATTCCCAAACGTAGGCCAGTTGACCGTGGTTAAGCAAGCAGGCTACTTGGGCTGGCCCTGCTTGGATCAGTGTCCAACCTTGGACTAGACAATGGTGGTCAAATGGAGAAGGCCAGGAAAAAACATGGCCTTTCTGCAGAAATCTAAAGCTAGAGTAGGGGGCTGCCATATGCTGAGCGTATTAACAGTGAGTAACTACCAAACAAAGTAATAAATAAAACAGCTGTGTATTACTTATATCATAACTATTGGGCTAAGAGCACAATATTTTATAAGGGCCAGAATAGAGAATCATCAGTCCCTGACTAAGTATTGTGTCCTTTATATAATCATATCTAAGAATCATTGCAACTCCCTCTCCCAGATGAAGATGGAGTTTCTAGACCCCCCAGAACTTTCAGGCAGGTGAAGGTATGTAGTTCATGTCACATGTACTAGGATTACTGTGAGCAGCAGGGTAACCAGGAAGGAAGAACTAGCTTTCCTAGTAAATTTAGTTCGCATTCCAACTCCTGGTACCCTGGCTTGGTGACTATGAGCACATCGCCAAAACTGTCTGAGTTAGTTTCCTCACCTGAAAAATAATACATCCCTGGTAAGTTTGTATATAGGTTAAAGATGATGTACATAAAGAACACTATACCTGACAAATGGTAGCTATTGTACAATTAGTATACTGAACGACTCCCTCACAACCTCCACACTTGGCCCCAGGAATGTCTTCAGGCCATGATCCATTTCATACAAACACTTTTCCATGTGAAAGTCTCCTGTCCTACCCTACATACCTAGAATATATGGTTTATATAGACTCCAATTAGGTTGAACTATTAATATAAAAAAAAAGAGGATGAGGTGGCAGTAGTATTTATTTTGGCTTTCCTCACAGATTTACTTATCTGCAATGATGCCAAAACTTATCCAAAATTCTAAGATGACTTTCAGATGTGAGCTAAGAAAGACAGTATAGCTGCACTACTACTGTAAAATATGTATATATGTGTGCATGGGTGTGTTTATATATATGAATATATAGACACATGATTTTACATATGTAAATAAGCAATATTATCATTACATTTTAATATTCAATATATTAATTTTCATATATGTATAGTATAATATTTTATAATTGCATTTTATTTCATTCTTTAATGTGCCAGGGTACTTTTTTAATAATATAAAATTACAATTCAGGAAAACCACATCTGACATCATCTTTGGAGCCAGGGGCATTCAGAGCAAAGTAAATTTCCTCATCAAGATTTCAGAGTAATAATCCCTTCATTTTAGAAACAAGGGAACAGAAGTGCAGCGAGGTAAAATAACTTGTCTGAGGTCTCCCAGCTCAAATATCAAGGTTATATCTGAAGCCTTTTACCCAGCCCAGAGCCTCCCCCAGCCACTCTCCAGCATGTGCAGGCAGGAGGAAGAAGACAGGCTCCCGAGAAGGCCCCAGAGGAGAGCTGAGAGACGCCTGCACGTGGACGGGTACAAAGAAAAGCACCCCACACTCTCATCTGGTCCCTTTCCCTGGCCGGATTTCAGAGACTTGAGAATTATCCATTATTTTTTATTTGAAGTTCCATTAACATGGATAATCAAAAAATAGCTTTCATTAAGATCCCTCAAATAACAACAGTGATAGAACAAATAGCACAGTCAGCATATGATAAAAATGATTGCCGCACTTCTATCTCAATCTCCTGCTTTGATTCACTACATACTGCAGCAAAATCCAAATGCTTGTGACATCCCTGCACTCCCCACTCATTCTCACCTCCCTGCTTTTCCTCCTGATGACCCTGCCATCTGGAATGCCCTTCTGCTCTTTCCTTGCCTCATTCAACCTCGAAGATACAGCTCAGGTACCACCTCCTCCAGGAAGCTTTCCCTCATTCATCTTTGTATGCTCACACAGCATAGTCTTCAGTGAAGGTATGTTAAGCACTTAATATTGAATGGAAGAGGTTTCTCACTGTAATCCAGGACCAGAGTCCTTTTTTTTCCAATCCTAGCCTGTTGCAGCCATCTCAGCATCTCCTCTAACAATGCTTAAGGTCATGTGAATCAGGCTGTATCTGTCATAGGCTGCTAAAGCTGTGGAAATGTCTACTAGAAAATGCCTGTTTTCTTTTCTGACAAAGAAGAAAGGAAGCAGATAGTAAGAAAGCATAGCAGCAGGGGAGACGGGATGATGTGGGCAGATAAATGGCACAACGGCACTTGGGGCAGGAAGCAGCCTAAACAACACAAACGTGCATCTGACCTCTAAACCCACTACTTCTCTCCTAGTTTTCAGCAACCTACCTTAAAGCTCAACATTCAGAAAATGAAGATCATGGCACCCGGTCCCATCACTTCATGGGAAATAGATGGGGAAACAGTAGAAACAGTGTCAGACTTTATTTGGGGGGGCTCCAAAATCACTGCAGATGGTGACTGCAGCCATGAAATTAAAAGATGCTTACTCCTTGGAAGAAAAGTTATGACCAACCAAGATAGTGTATTCAAAAGCAGAGACATTACTTTGCTGACTAAGGTTCGTCTAGTCAAGGCTATGGTTTTTCCAGTGGTCGTGTATGGATATGAGACTTGGACTGTGAAGAAGGCTGAGTGCCAAAGAATTGATGCTTTTGAACTGTGGTGTTGGTGAAGACTCTTGAGAGTCCCTTGGACTGCAAGGAGATCCAACCAGTCCATTCTGAAGGAGATCAACCCTGGATTTTCTTTGGAAGGAATGATGCTAAAGCTGAAACTCCAGTACTTTGGCCACCTCATGCAAAGAGTTGACTCATTGGAAAAGACTGTGATGCTGGGAGGGATTGGGGGCAGGAGGAGAAGGGGACGACCGAGGATGAGATGGCTGGATGGCATCACTGACTTGATGGATGTGAGTCTGAGTGAACTCCGGGAGATGGTGATGGACAGGGAGGCCTGGCATGCTGCAACTCATGAGGTCGCAAAGAGTCGGACACGACTGAGCGACTGAACTGAACTGAACCACTTGGTCTAGGATTCTTAGATTTGCAGTCACTGCCACCAAAAAACAGAGGGCTTAGAAGTGAACTAGACCCATGGCAGCTTCCACATCCAAGATCATTACCCCTTTAAATTATATCCACCCCAAGTTACACCTGGGGCCTCACTGTCCCTAGAGAGAGACTAGAGGGCCAAGTGGAAGTCCTTAAAAGTCTGGGCTCTGCCCTAAGATAGACCTCATGGGGGCATGTGTGGCTTAGAGAGAATACAGCAGGAAACACAAATCTAGCCTGCTCAGGTTGGGTGACCCTGGGCACAGGCTTGTTTCCAAGGCACAGAGGAAGCCCCCATATCACAGAGAAGCCTCCAAATCTGGCTCAGACAGCTCCAGGACAAAATACAGGCCAGCTCTCAATTTGAGTTTTTCTGGTTCTCATCTGTACAGCTTAACAAATCAAGTTTGTTCAAGCTCATTCACTTACAAACTTTGGCTGGGATCCAGTGTCACCAGTTTGAGACCATGGGTCCCCCAGAGCTCATTGCATCTGTGGTCTGTGGTCTTCTATGACCAACAATAGCTCCAGGATGCAATACTAGCTGCCATTTCCAGTCTAGTCATGGTTGCCATGGAGATCACCTCTGGTTCTTTGTGGGAACCAACTGCTAATGCTTTCTGCTAATGGCCCATGGCCTTGACTCTTGGGATACTAGAATCACTAGGCAAGCAGAATACTTGCATTAGAGATTCCTCTCCTTCCCTAGGAGATTAAGGATTGATGAAGGCAGGCAAGGGACAGAGGAGAGAAATGTGCATCATTCTGTTTGAAAAGATGTTTCTATCTCTCCTTTCCTTTGCCAGTGGAGTTTAGATGTTTTTATAAATTTAAGAAAATTAAGAGATACCATAGATACACAGTGGTGAAATGCCTAAGTTCTACACTTGGCTCAGCCACCAACACTGTTTGTGAACTGAAGCAATTTACTCAGCCTCTTTGGGCCCTTTTATCTCATCAATAAATTGAAGAGTTTGACAAAAACTTTTTCAGAGTTCCATAAGATGGCATTTTGATAATTTGTTTTGCTCCAAAATTACAAAATAACTTCTCCTGTACAAGGACAATGATCAGTAAGAGTGGTCAGGTAAAACCACAGGGAAAAGAGCAAGACTGAAAATAACACGTGGTTCAGGTCAGAGGGCAAGAGACTGGAGGAGCCCAGAAGCCAAAGTTCAGGATGGAATCAGGTTTTGGAATCAGGCAAGCTATCAGGGGTCCAAAAACAGACTCGGACCTTCAGTGAGAGATCACAACCAAGGAACAAGGGCATCAAGAAAATCCAGAGCAAGAACTTGTGTCTGAGAGACGTGATGGATTAGAATATGTCTATTTCAAGTCAGAAAATCAGTGAAAAAGTAAAGTGCCAGTTAAAGTTTTGAAAGTTTGGAGACATCAAAAAGAAAATAAAATCCCAATAAATTCTCCTCTAAAACATT
The DNA here is from genome assembly GCF_042477335.2 of Ovis canadensis. Lineage (NCBI taxonomy): Eukaryota > Metazoa > Chordata > Mammalia > Artiodactyla > Bovidae > Ovis > Ovis canadensis. The sequence goes on along the minus strand of NC_091259.1, from coordinate 26,596,432 downwards.
CAAAGTCACATGTGTCCAGCCAGGTGTATTGCAGGCCACTGTAGAAGCTGAGCTGTGGAAAGTGTCTGACAGAAAGTGTCAGCTTGTTTTCCTGATACAGGTTCCTAGAATCTAAATGGACAATTCAAGGGAAATAATCCCTGGAGTAGTCAGTTCAAAACCTATGGCATCAAATGTACAAGAGGTCTATGGTTGAGATGCAGGCATCCTCAGGCTATTTTGTATCACATCTTTTGCTGCCACTGAGATTCTTTTCAAAATCCCAGTCTCTTGTGGCTGGTGTTCTGATTCCATCTGAGTTTCCCACTACTGAAAAACCAAAGAGCTTTATATAGACTCCTAAGGAACATTTCCCCAGGCCTTGGTCTCTCCAAGTACTGTGCATAAAGAATTAGGTTTGTATCCCAGCCCTGCCATTAGCCTGCTTTGGGTCAAGGCTAAGGCACAAAAACATTCAAGCTCTCAGCTTCTGCTTCTGCCCCATGGACTTAATCTTTCCTCCTCTTCCTCTCTCACAGATGCTAGAAAGAGTCAGTGAACCAATACCTGTGAAATCACTTTGAAATACGGTCTTATTGGTGACAAGCCAGCACTCAGAAAATAAGGGGGTTCATTGGAATCAGGGCTTCCAACTCAGCCTGGCTTCCTTAGCCATTTCTATGTCAATTAGCTGTCACTGCTCCTTCCCCTCAAATGATGCAAATTTTAAAAGCTGGCACAAGCTCATCCAGAAATCACATACCTAACCTTCAAACAGACAAGGACAATGTAAAATTGGAAATACAGGAAGATAGCAAGTGGCACTGCTGTCTGTGAAAAATGAGCATTGTAGGAACAGCCTCACTTCTCCCAAAGATGCTCAGTGTTTGTCAATGATTTGTAATGCTTTCACTGAAAAGCTCTCATCCTCATGAACACATTTTGAAGATGGAAATCAATCTCATGATGTAACAGAGAGGGAAAATCTGTTACGAAAAATGAAGAGGAGAAAGACCATCTAATTCCGGAATCCTTTCTACTGAATAAATGGATCCCAGAGAAGTAAGGCCATATCCATATTTTTTTTTCCCTTGCTCTTGCCATTTACTAAGCAGCTGCAAGAGGTAAGATTGAAGAGAGAGGCTGTTCAGCCAGCCCTAGGAGTCTTTCCATCTCAATAATTTAGGCCAGATGCCTTCAGGGGTAACAATCTCCTTTGTCATCTCATCTTAGGGACCTACACACCCCATTCTTAGCATTTGTATTGAGGCAGTTCAGTGTTTGCTGATATAAGATAAATAGCTAAGACCCTCAGAGAAACTATCACAACTATATGCGATGATACAGTGCGCTTAACCACACCAGGGTAGGCTGCCACCATAGCTTTGAGGCCTTTGTGATCTTAAAATAAGGCAATAACACAGAGAGGTTTAATTTAACACCCAGACCAAGACGCATTCTACTTCTGAGACCCTCAGACTCAAGAATAAAGTTACTCCAAGGCCTACTGAATCCCCCCAGCTCATCCCAGAACACACTGCAGTGAGTATCCACACTGCAGTTTGAGCTATCAAGAAAGGGAAAAATCAAGAAGGAGAGCTAAGTAAAGCTAGCAAAGTCAGGGCGGAGGGGGAGACAAGTCTGGGGGTAGGGGTTAGAAAGACACTTCACGAAGAAGATTCCAAGGTTGATGTCCACCAGCACATCTTACACACTGCAAAGTCCCCTTCACTCTTTTCACTCAGAGGTCCACAGCCTCTTACACTGTTCCATTACCTACAGGTTTTCAGAACAGAAGTTTCCTAAAGAATAGGTTTCATTCTGAAAATGGAAGGGTTGGTGTCCAATATCACCACTGTCTCCCTACACCTCATCTTCAAGCCCACTTCAGACTATTCACGTGGGCAAAGAAGCTGTATTCTTTCCCAGTGCCTTCTGGCACTTTGTATGTCTTGGGAGCTTCTCTCCTGAGAAAAACCAGTCCACAGCAGGTCTGGGAGATTGAGATAATGTGAGAGCTCATAGTGGGTCAGTAATTCAGCAAAAAACCAGAAAGCTCTTGGCTGGAGGATGAGAGAGACATCTGTGCACAAGCCAGAAAGAAAGCTCAGTCGCACCTGCTGGACTCAGTCCTCGAGCGTTGACGAGGACTCCTGGCCCTCAGGAGTTGCCTGGCCCTGTACTCTTTAGACCAAGATGAAAAGGTGCTTAGACCTGGGATATCCTCAAATTGCTGCCATGAAAGAGAGGCAAGTGAGCCTGCATGTGGAGAAGGAGCATGTTTAAGAAATGCATGATGACTTCAGGAAAATCAGAAACATCGTGAAGCCATCTGCGAATCATGGTACACCACAGACAAGCATATCAAACTCAAAATGCACAAATAAGCCCAAATAAATAACTGACATAAACAACTTGACCTAAGACAATGACTATACTGTTAAAACTCTGGCCCCTTTAAAATCTACATTCCGGATCTCCACCTTCCAAAAGTTAAACACTAAAGACAAGTGGAAATAACTCAGCCTGACTATCTTCACTATAGTGACCTGCATGCTGTGGGTGCTTGATGTGATTTAAAGGAATTGAATGCACGGCCACAAAACTCATAGCAGCCGTGATCAATTCAGAAGCAAGGAGGGAGAAATTTCTATTTGTAAATAAAGAGAAACTACAATTTTCAGTCATACTCACCTTTTCTAAGAACCTCTGTAGTAAGATAAACAAGGACTTCAGATAGAGATTAAATGTGATCGATAAGTCTACAAATGAAGAGGTCTTTCCAGTAAGCCATTATGAAAGGCTGCTTGAAAAAATTTGAGACCTCTCTCTGAAATAGGTGAGCTCTGTGTTTTAAAATTATTTCTTCCATAGTCAGCAAGGATTCTTTAAGCAACCTCAAAGCAAAGAATAAACCGGAGTAGAATCAAGATCTTGTTATCGTTGTTCAGGTGCTCAGTCGTGTTCGACTCTTTGTTATCCAGTGGACCGCAGCGCACCAGGCTTCCCTGTCCTTCATCATCTCCTGGTGTGTGCTCAAGTTAATGTCCATTGTGTTGGTGATACCATCCAACCATCTCATCCTCTGTCATCCCTTCTCCTCCTGCCTTCAGTCTTTCCCAGTATCAGGTTCTTTTCCAACGAGTTGACTCTTCCCATCAGGTAGCCAAAGTACTGCAGCTTCAGCTTCAGCATCAGTCCTGCCAGTGAATAGTCAAGGTTGATTTCCTTTAGGATTGACTGGTTTAATCTCTTTACTGTCCAAGTGACTCTCAAGAGTCTTCTTCAGCACCACAGTTCGAAAGCATCAGTTCTTCAGTGTTCAGCCTCCTTTATGGTCCATCTCTCACATCCATAAATGATTACCAGAAAACCATAACTTTGACTACATGGCCTTTTGTCAGCAACTTGATGTCTCTGCTTTGTAATACACTATCTAGGTTTGTCGTAGCTTTTCTTCCAAGGAGCAAGTATCTTAATTTTGTGGCTGCAGTCACTGTCCTCAGTGATTTTGGAGCCCAAGAAAATAAAGTCTGCCGCTGTTTCCATTGTTTCCCCATCTATTTGCCATGAAGTGATGGGATTGGGTACCATGATCTTAGTTTTTTGAATGTTGAGTTTGAAGCCAGATTTTTCACTCTCCTCTTTCACCCTCTTCAAGAGGTTCTTTAGTTCCTCTTTGCTTTCTGCCATTAGGGTGGTGTCATCTGCATATCTGAAGTTATTGATATTTCTCCCTGCAATCTTGATTCCAGCTCATTCTTCATCCAGCCCAGCATTTTGCATAAATGTACTCTGTGTATAAATTAAACAGTAAGCAGGGTGACAATATACAGCCTTGACATACTCCTTTCCCAGTTTGGAACCAGTCCATTGTTCCATGTCTGGTTCTAACTATTGCTTCTTGACTTGCACACAGGTTTCTCAGAAGGCAGGTAAGATGGTCTGGTATTCCCATCTGCGATTAAAAAACACACTCCCCAGGAGCCAGCTAGGGCAGACACTGGTTTCAATCAGGATTGTTCTAAAGGTTGTCTCAAAGGAAAGACTAAGCCCAATGTAGAGGGTAACAATGAAATGCAGGGCCAGACAAGGTATGAATTTCTGCAATGGTGTCTGTTAATAGCAAAAGGTTGCAACCTCTGACCCCAGTCCAAACTCCTTTAGTTCTTAGATTCAAGTGGGGCAGGTAGAGATCAAGTTGTCTTGGAGAAAGAATGTAGGTTCTATACCTTGTTCTGAATCCCCACTCCATCTGTGAATAAGTTGCTTTACTCTTTGAGTCTGTTCCCTTCTTTTGTTCTATCAGTGGCACTAATGGAAGGGCCAGATGGTAAATCAATGATGTAAGCCTGTGTAAGGCCCTTAGCACAGTGTTAGCACATGTCAGTAGTCTCTCACACTTCTGAAACCAACATTGAGACTATACACGACTGAGCTAAGAATTAGTGACCTGGTTCTCACACCAGCGAGTTCTGTGACTTTAGACACATCACTGCACTTTCTGATGCATTAGTTTCATCACATGCAAAATGAACTAGGTAATCTCTGAAAAGTCTTCTGGCAATAGAGGAATTCTGATTCAAGGATGGGAATAGATGAAAGTGCTGAAAGAAGAGTGTTATAAAGATGCACGAAGCAGGGCACCCAAAGCCAGTGCTCTGGGACAACCCAAAGGGATAGGTTAGAGAGGGAGAAGGGAAGGGGGTTCAGGATGGGGGGGGGGGCACATGTATACCTGTGACCAACTCATGTTGATGTATGGTTAAAACTATCATAATATTGTAAAGTAATTATCCTTCAATTAAAATAAATTGATTCATTTTTAAAGAAAAAGAGACATCAGCCTCAGGATCCACCCTGAGATTGCTGAATAGGGTCAGAATTACCAGTCATCTCAGGATCTGAAGATTCTGGGATCAAAAAGAACTTGTTGTTGTTCAGTTGCCAAGTCCAACTTTGAAACCCCATGTACTGAAGCACACTAGGCTTCCCTGTCTTTCACTATCTTCTGGAATTTGCCTAACTTCATGTCCATTGAATAGGTGATGCCATCCAACCATCTCATCCTCTGTTGCCTTCTTCTTCTTTTACCTTCGATCTTTCCCAGCATCGGGGCCTTTTCCAATGAGGTGCTCTTTGCATCAGGTGGCCAAAGTATTGGAGCTTCAGCTTCAGCATCAGTCCTGCCAATGAGTATTTAGGTTTGAGGGACTCTCAAGAATTTTCTCCAGCACTGTAGTTCAAAATCATCAATTCTTTGGTGCTCAGCCTTCTTTATGATCCAACTCTCACATAAGTACATGACTACTAAAAAGACCATAGCCTTAACTATACTGACCTTTGTTGGCAAAGTGATGTCTCTGCTTTTTAATATGCTGTCTATGTTTATCATAGCTTTCCTTCCAAGAAGCAATCATCTTCTAATTTCATGGTTTCAGTCACCATCTGCAGTGATTTTAGAGCCTCAGAAGAGGAAATTCATCACTGCTTCTACTTTTTCCCCATCTATTTGCTATGATGAGGGTGGATGCCATGATCTTTTTTTTTTTTAATATTGAAGTTTAAGCCAGCTTTTTTACTCTCCTCTTTCACCCTCATCATGAGGCTCTTTAGTTTCTCTTCACTTTCTGCCATTAGAGTGATATCATCTACATATATAAGGTTGTTGATATTTCTCCAGGCAATCTTGATTTTAGCTTGTAACTCATCCAACCTAGCATTTTGCACAATGTGTTCTGCATATAAGTTGAATAAACAGGATGACAATATATAGCCTTGCCGTACTTCTTTCTCAATTTTGAACCTGTCAGTTGTTCCATTTACGGCTCTACCTGTTGCTACTTGACCAGTATACAGGTTTCTCAGGAGACAGGTAAGATGGTTCCCATCTCTTTAATAGTTTTCCATAACTTGTTATGATTCACACAGTCAAAGGCTTTAGCATAGTCAATGAAACAGAAGTAGATATTTTTCTGGAATTCCCTTGCTTTCTCTATGATCCAGCAAATACTGGCAATTTGATCTGTGGTTTCTCCACATTTTACAAACCCAGCCTATACATCTGGAAGCTCTCAATTTAAGTACTACTGAAGCCTAGCTTGAAGGCTTTTAAGAATAACCTGATAGCATGGGAAGTGAGTATGACTGTTTGGTATTTTGAACATTCTCTAGTACTTCCCTTCTTGGGAATTGGGATTAAGATTGACCTTTTCCAATCTTGTGGCCCTCCTGGGTTTTCCAAATTTGTTGACAGATTGCATGCAGCACTTTAATAGCATCATCTTTTAGGATTTAAAATAGTTCTGTTGGAATTCCATCACCTCCACTAGCTTTATTTGCAGCAGTATTTCCTGAGGCCCACTTGACTTCACACTCTGGAATATCTGGCTCTAGGTGAGTGACTAGCTATAGTGTTTATCTGGGTCATTAAGATCTTTTTTGAACAATTCTTCTCTGTATTCTTGCCATCTCTACTTGATCTCTTCTGCTTTTACTAGGTCTTTACCAATTCTGTCCTTTATTGTGCCCATCTTTGCATGAACTTTTCCTCTGATATCTCCAATTTTTCTTCTGTTTCTTTGCTTTGTTTACTGAAGGAAGCCTTCTTGTCTCTCCTTGCTATTCTCTGGAACTCTGCATTCAGTTGGATATACCTTTCCCTTTCTCCCTTGCTTTTCACTTCTTTTCTTTCCTCAGCTATTTGTAAAACCTCCTCAGAAAACCACTTGCATTTCTTTTTCTTTGGGATGGTTTTGCTCATTGCTTCCTGAACAATATGACAAAGCTCTATACATAGTTTTTCAGGCACTCTGTCTACCAGATCTAATCTCTTGAATCTATTTGTTACCTCCCTATGTATATTCATAAGAGATTTAATTTAGGTCATACCTGACTGGCCTATTGGTTCTCCCTGCTTTCTTTAGTTAAATCCTGAATTTTGCTATAAGGAGCTGATAATCTGAGCCACAGTCAGCTCCAGGTCTTCAAACAGATCTATCTTGTATTATACTCAATGGTAATTGAGATGGGTGTGGCTAGGTGGTAAGGATAAAGGAGACAACACTCCACCTCTTTTCAGAGATGCATGACTTCAAGTTTCCAGTGGAAGAGCCTCCTACATAACCAAGGCAGACTTTAAATTATTGAGCCCGTTTGACCCTACCTGGATAACCCAAGTGGGACTCTATAATGAAGCTCCTAGATGTTCCCTATCTAGGATGGGCAAGGTAGAAAAGCATTGGAGATGGAAGGTAAAAAGTGGCAGCAGTTTTGATGGTATGCTGGCCTCCCACTCATCTTCAACTCACACACACACACAATTATACACTTACACTTTTCTTCTATGTCTCTCATATCTAGGCAGGGATCCATGGCCCTGTTTCTGGTATCATATATCCCTTCATTTCTGTCAGCCTAAACCTTGTTTAAAGCAGCTGAATCTTTTCTAGGGTCAATGAGATTTTCATGAGTACCTAAGAAGAGATGGGTATTTGGGCCAAATATGTCATAGCCCGTTCTTCAAACTGCTTAGGCCTGGAAAATGAACAGCCTACACAGAAAACACATTCACTGTCATGCCATAAAACTAAAGAGAAGTGACTTTCCCCCACACTTTGCACCTCTCCACACATAAATGCACAAAAATACTGACCCATTAACCAATACAAGTATCGCGCTGGGACTATTTCAGAATGGTATCTAAAACATGATAGGGTGGGATGATTTGGGAGAATGACATTCTAACATGTATACTATCATGTGAATTGAATCGCCAGTCTATGTCTGACGCAGGATGCAGCATGCTTGGGGCTGGTGCATGGGGATGACCCAGAAAGTTGTTATGGGGAGGGAGGTGGGAGGGGGGTTCATGTTTGGGAATGCATGTAAGAATTAAAGATTTTAAAATTTAAAAAATAAAAAACTAAAATTAAAAAAAAAATAAAATAAAATAAAATAATGTGTATAGAAATCTTCCAAAAAAAAATAAAAATAAAAATAAAACATGATAAAGTACCTTTTAAAATACTCCACAAAAGGACAATTCTCACAGCCATCTCCAATGATCCTCTGCCTCTCTGAAACATCTCCAGGCCCCACAGCCTCTCAGAAGCCTCTAGGTAGGAAATTCCAATGTGAGCACAGTCTCTCCCAGGCCCAGGCCACTCCATGCTGCGCAGATGTGACTGCCCTCACATTCACCAGTCTTCATACCACTCTACCCCTTCCAGGCCTCAACCTTGTCAACTGTTACCCATTCTTAGATTTCAGTATTAAGTTCCCCTCTACCAATAAGCTGTGTGCTTAGTCATTTCAATCATGTCCAACTCTTTGCGACCCCATGGACTGCAGCCCACCAGGCTCCTCTGTGCATGGAATCTTCCCAGCAAGAGTACTGGAATGGGTTGCCATGCACTCCTCCAGGGGATCTCCCTGACACAGGGATTGAACCCATGTCTCCTACACTGCAGGTGAATTCTTTACTGCTGACCCACTAGGGAAGCTCAAGAAGCCCTTAGTGACCCCCCCCCCCCCGCCCCCACGTTTGGCTTAGGTGCGTTCCTATGTGTGTCTGCACTGTCTTAGCATCAGTTGGTTCAGTTGCAGTTGTGTGTTGACTCAACTGTTTTCTCCACTAAACTGCAGGTTCATTGAGGACAGAGACATTATACCTTTAGCACTTAATGCAGCATTGGCATATAAAAGCATTCAATACACATCTGCCGAGTGAATGAATAAATCTGAACCAGACTAATAGATGTAATTAAAAACTGCTAAAGTCTACTGAGGAACAAACCAATAAAAGGAGAAAAGGAAAAGTAGAGGTTCCTTGATATGAAAAACTGAGTATTCTCCCTAGGGTTCACAATGAATTAGCACTGTGACAGAGCCAGGGATTGGTGCTGCTGAATGTGCAGTGCCAGAGGGCAGAGGAAGAGCCAAAGGCTCCTTGTAAATGAAGAAGGAAGAGAATAACCGTTTATATACCACCTAAGTACATTCTTTTTAAGCTAAATAAAAGTTTTCAATGAAAGTATTATCATCTTCTGATAGGTAAGGAAACTAATGCTCACAGTGGCAAATAATATGTCCAATAAATAGCAAAGTTGGTATTGGAAGTTGGACCTGCTGATCAGAGTCCACACTGTTTTTTTCCCCCTTGTCTTATTGCTTCTCAAATTTGATAGGTTTGGATGTTTATTTTCACAGTCTAGTTAGCAGGATGCTGGCTTGGAGGAAAGGCCTCTCTGAAATCATGGAAGTTGACATGGAGTGGTGGCATTGAATCAGTAACCAAACAAACAGGCATTCAGACCATTTCTATATGGCCAGCAAAGGGTTCCTCATGCCAATGCTATTCTCGTCTTCGAAAATATCTTCAAAGAAAAGAATAAGGTTCAAAGAAGTAAATTCAGAGGAAAAAAAGAGTAGAGTCAAGAAAGGCTCATCTAGATTGATAACTGATGAAACAAATTTATACAAAAATGTCACAGGGCATATTCAACCACTCACAGAAAAACAGGATCCAAAAAAACAGGGCCATCTTTAACTGTCATACTCAACAGGGACATTAGTCATCAATCACAGGGCCCTACTCAATTATCAGCACCTAGTCTCCTGCCTCTAAAGACAAAGGTGATAAGAGTCAAGAGGAAATAAAAATACATCCAATTCCCATTCAAATGAAAATGCTATGGGCCCAAGGCCAAAGAATATTCTTGGCCTGTTGGTGTTCACCACCCTAAATTTAGCCAACTGATGAGCTTTTTAAAGGAGTATCTTATTCAACCTTTTGCAAGCCAGAGATTTACCTCCTAATGCACAGCTTGTTTCCACCCTGCAAGCAGGAACACACTGCCCTTGGCTTCGTCATCCGTGGAGGAAGCAATGCCAACAAAAGCACTGCTCTCTGCTGTTATCACCTAGTTCTGCTTATCCAAGCAGCACCTGGATGAGGCTCTTCAAGGGCACTGCCAAAATCCGTCTTCTCCCCCCAGAAACCTAGCCAGCCTCCTCCACCCTCCCCATAACTGCTAGCTCATCTTACATCTTATCATCCAGATGCATTCATTTGTGTTAATCTCCCCAGCTCTAGAAAGAAAATTTCAATAGAGAATTTGCATTTCCATGAACATAACCAAAGTCTGTGCAGAGTTTGCCTCATTTGACTCTTAGGACCACACAGTGAAGACTGAGAGGCTGAAAATGCAAGAAGCCCTGGAGTCAGACCTGGATTGAAATCTCTTTTCACCCAGGCAAGTTTCCAAGCTTCATATGAAAAATGGGGATAATATCTACTTTTGCTCAATAACTGGAAACTACTATTATTTTTAGGTGATTATTAATTTTAGGAATTTTATAGCTAGAATAATTGAATGATTAAATACATGATTCTGGAGCCAGAAGACTTCTGGAGAAGTCAGAGATGTACTGGAGATAGTTTTGGAGAATTGGTGAATAAAGGTGATATCAAGACAGAAGTGAAACATATAATATCTTTGAGAATCAGAGTCAGGAACACACAGAAGCCAACAAGAGAAAGAGGACAGAAGGAGAGGTTGCAGGGCCATCCAGCCTAGAGCAGAGATGTATGTATGTGTCGTGAGTGTTGTGCTCAGTCGCGGCAGTTGTGTCTGACTCTTTATGGTCCAAACCATAGCCCTCCAGGCTCCTCTGTCCCTGGGGTTTTCTTAGCAAGAGTATTACAGCAGGTTGCCGTGCCCTTCTCTAGGGGATCTTCCTGACCCAGGGATCGAACCCTCATCTCCTGGGTCTCCTGCATTGCAGGACTCTTATACTCCTGAGCCACTAGGGAAGCCCTTGATGTATGCATAGCCCATCACATTTCAGTTCATCTTGTTAGTCACTCCTAATAGCTAGTTTCACTTTGACAATTGATAAATACTTATTATGCACAGTTGTGTGCTAGGTGATGATCAAGAGAATAGACTGGTGCACTTGGGGTTGCACAGAGTTCCTCCCAGACTTTGGCAGAGAACAGGAAGACAGAACTAATGAAACTTGACACAGGAGAGGTGGTGGAAGAAACATAAAACACTCATGCATGCACATGCGCACATGGGAATTCACAAGTCAAAAGGGCCCATTGAGCGTCCAACACAATGAAAGGAAAGTAATCCACACAGACACATTTTTATGACATTTCAGAGCTGAGGTTGAAGAGAAACATTCAGTATTCTTAAAGCTTCCAAGGGGAAAATAGAGCAGAGTTTCAAACTCTGAGGAAAAATTATTTCCAACCAAGAATTCTATACCTATCCAAACTAAAATCAAAATGTGGGATAAAGTAAAGGCATTTTCAGGAAAGGATAGCATGAGATTAGGGAATGAGGGGTACTTGCTGATTTAAATATTTTATTTTAAGATGGGAAGCCACTAGAGGAGTCACATTATCCTGTGTCTGGGGTTTCTGATGCTGTTACTCTTATTGTGATGAGTCATTTTTCTCTTACTATTTTCAGGATTTTCTCTTTATCTTGGGCTTTCAACATTTTGACTATGATGTTTCTGAGTATGGATCCCTTTGTGTTTAACATGTTAATAGTTTGTTCAGCTGTTAGATGTGTGTATTAGTGTTTTTCACTAAATTGGAAAGTTTTCTGTCATTTATTTGAATATTTTATTTTTTCTGTACCTTTCTTTCCTGTCCTTCCGGTACTACCATTACTTGTATTTTGGTGCAATAAATGGTGATTTGCATTGCTCTGAGACTGCTCATTTTCCTTTGTTCTTTTTACTTCCTGTTTTTCAGATCGTGTGATCTTTATTTATCAGTTTTCAAGTTCTCTGATTTTTTCTTTTGTCATTCAAATCTACAATTGAGTCTCACTAATGAATATTTCCTTTCCTTTATTGTACTTTTCAACACCATAATCTACATTTGGTTTTTTAAAATAATTTCTATCTTCTTTTACACTTTTTTTATGAGTCATTGTTACTGTAACTTCCTGTAAATCTTTAAGCATGGTTTCATTTAGTTCTTTGAATGTATTTACTTAGCTTCCTTGAAGTCTCTGTTGGCTAAGTCTGATCTGCTCAAAGATAGTTTCTGTTGTATGTATTTTTCCCCTGTGTATGTACCACACTTTCCTAAGGTTCGTTTGTTTGTATATCTCATTTTTTGTTGAAAATTGTACATTTTAGATTAATATAGCAACTCAGTACTGATCCTTCCCTCTCTTTGGGAAGTGTCTGTTTGAGAAGTAAATTTGTTTCATTGTTTGTTTATTTTTTTAGTGACTCCACTGGACTAATATTTGAACCCCATTTCCCCCATAGTATGCAGCCTCTGGTGTCCCTACTAGAATTTTTCCTTGTTTTTTTCCTACCTCTTGGCGTCATCGCCCTTAGGTCTGTGTGAACCACATTTGATTAAATGTTGTGCATAAGCCTCTGCAGCAAGTTAGATATACACTCTTAGATTACATGTGTATGTGGCTAAGAGGCTGCTTCATAGTTCAAGAAGTTTTCAATTTTGTCCCATGTTCAGCCAAGCCTAATAACTCAGTTTCTGTCATCATTCACTCCTGAAAGGGCAGTCTTGTGCCTGTATACAGTCTTCCAGACCACTGAGGGAAAGTGTAACTTTATTGTGAAACTTGGTTTCCTAGGATCAGAGTAGTGTTTGGTCATTCTCTCAAGCCAGTTAAGGATCGCACACTTTGCTGATGGATCTGCATATGGCTTAAGTCATGCTTTCTAGTCTGCCCCACATTCAGGTTTGATTGTTCCTGAGCAGGTAAAGCACGGATGCAGTCTTCTGGATACCCAGTGATAGGAGTGACCAGGAGGGCTCTCCTTGTTTATCTCTTTCTCTACTACTTGCAATCATGGAACTACTTGACCTCCATAATTGCTTACCACCTCAATATCTATTTGTTTCAGCAAAACCCAGGCATGAACTTCTCCATACACTGTTAAAACAAATTCAGTCCACTCAGGCAGAGTTGTGGGCCTCTCTGGCCTTAAAGCCTGCCTCTTTCCCTGGGAAGAAACTTGGCACCACTTCACTGGAGCTGGAGGCAATCACAGCATTTACCATACAAATAGAAGCTATATGAAGGAAAGGAGCACCAGTTCTTTCAGCTGTGTATTTGTGTGTGTGTGTGTGTGTGTGTGTGTACTTAGTCTCTCAGTTGTGTTTGACTCTTTGCTCTCCTGTGGACTGTAGCCCGCCAGACTTTTTTGTTCATGGGATTCTCTAGCAAGAATACTGGAGTGGGTAGCCATTCCCTTCTCCAGAGGATCTCTCCAACCTAGAGATGGAGGTCTCCTGCCTTGCATGTGGGTTCTTTACCATATGAGCCACCAGGGAAGCCTTCTCTCACCTGTACCTGCCTGGAATAGTGTTTTTGTGACACAAGCTGGGAGAATGGAAGGTAGGTAAGAGACACTAAACCTAGTGGAGTGAAATAGTAGCCCTACTAGCTGAGGTGAGAGAAAGCCCCCTTCTTCTTGCCTGTACTGCTCAAAGTGAAATGCCCACATTACAGCTTATGTTGCATGTGACTGGAGAGAGGAGAAATGGGTGTAGGTTCTGGTTCAAATGCCACACAATCACTGTTTTTACTGAGATTTGGTAGATTTTCTTGAATAAATATTCTCCATTTATTATATGTTCTAAAGACAATTTCTAGAGGCTTTCACTATATAGATAGATAGGTATATAATTTTCACCAGTTAAATGATTATTTTGCTAGGGAAAGAGTCCACTGAACTCCTCATACCAGTACTCCAGAAGCCTCAATCGGGACTCGTATTTTAAAACAATAATTTTCCCTGCTATGTGGAGAACAGGAACAAAATAGATGCAGTGAGCTCTGTATTTAAAATAATCATTGTTATTATTTATATATACAATGTCTTTACTATAAACTGAGACTGCAGTGCTCTCAAATGTTAGCATCTTTTCTCAGGGACTGGCCCCCAGTGAAGGAGACCCCATATGCTCTGAGATACTCCTCCACACACAAAAAAAATATTCTTGTTTGTAAACCTTCTATTCTCAACAAAGATTTTCCAACCTTAAGACAGCCAATCTGCCAGCCTTCCTCACTCTAGCCTGTTCCTCCTGCTAAGAGGCCCTTGAACTTCCTGACGAGGTTCAGACCCAGATTTCTACCTTCCTTTCCACTTCCAAATTGTCTTTCTTTGCTTCAGATTTCTCCATCTCAATACTCATTCAGTTTGCATTAGCACATGCTAGTTCCAACTCAGGTTTTCCAACATCCTTCTATACCTATCGCTGGCAATAAACCCCATCTTACTAGCCTGAACCACCTGGTTCCCAACTCCAGATACAGTCCACTCAATCCATCTACCTCTGGCCTCTCATTGGCTTTGTTCTTCTCCTTCAGTGTCTACTAATCTCTGACTATTTTCCCAGTGAATTTGATCTTGCTCCATACCCTGGTGTTTGCTTGCACATGCTCCTGACACACACACCTGAGTTTCATTTGTTTTTTATGCCTTTCCACCAGCTTCCCTACCCGACTTTGACTTAGGAATTCCTTAATGGACATTCAGTATCAAGTCTACCCTCCATCCAACTCTACTTGGTTGCAGCTACTAGTTTTCTCACTTGGTTCCGGCTACCACTTCATGGCACTTACCCTAAAACACTGCTATTCTGTTATCTTGTGCTTTCTGTCTGGTTGTCTTTTTTTTTTTTTTTTTTTGTCCTGCTTATCCTACATCAGTTTCTCTGTCCAAGATGCTCTCCCTATTGCCTATATTGAAAAGCCAAAAACATATATTTATACCTCTATTTGTGCTATATTGACTTATTTGCACTTTGTACCTAGCATTAAGAGTAGTACAGAGAGCTTACTGCATAAAACAAAGCCATCCTTAGTAGATCATAGTGGCTTTTAAGTAAATGAAAGTATCTGATAAAGTATGGAATCAGACTACAATAAAGGGAACTATTATCTAGAAGAGTGTAAAATCCATAAGGGCAAGGATTTTGTTTCATTTTATCACTATATGCATAGTACCTAAAACAGTGCTTGACATATAATAAGTTCTCAATAAAATATTTGTAGAATAAATGATGAGTGAATGAAAAGTAAGTTCAACATAGTTCAGCTGGCCACAACAATTAGAAACAAAACATGTGTGCATGTATACAACTAGTCAAGACTCCTTGAGATACTAACTACACCTAAATGATGTTATAGATTATTTCCCAGACATTGCATCTGTGATATTAGTACCTTGGGATAAGCATTCTTTCTCCAATGTCTATTCCCATCCTAAATATATTTTTGCTTCAAACTCAAACCAAATCTTCAACATTTTAAAATTTTATTTGGCATGCTGAATAAAGGTACTACAATCCTGATTATAAGGTCCCCCCACTTAACAGAACAGACTTTGGTTGCCTATTGAACTTAAAGGCAAGATGAGAGAGGTTCTCATGGGGACTACATTCCTCTGTAATTGGTGTTATAGGTAAAAGGATGACTTGGGTGTTGGTAGATTTGAGTTTTCATGCATAGCGTCTGTCTAGCTCTAATCATTAGCTTTAATTGGCACAGATGTTACTAATTTTAAATACAGTTTCTCCTACAGTGTGAACACCTGTCCATTCCTCCTGATGCGGGCAGAAGTCTGCTTTAGCATTTCTCTAAATTTGTGATGCTTTTGATTATTTTCTACCCACATATAGAGCTTGGATAAAAAAAAAAAAGTGTTAAAAGCCTAAGAAAATGGCAGAGATCACCACTCTCTGTGTAAACACCATTAGAGAGAAAAAATATGTTGTAGCTAGTTTCACTTATTTTTAATTTCTGGCCACTAGTGTAATAACTTCTATTTTCTTCCCAAAAGATTACCAAAATTGATTTATATTAGTGTGGTCTGATGGGAGACCAGAGTGCATCTCTTTAATAGGTCATATTATCATAACTTAAATTAATGTTCTTCCATGAGTTTTTAAATGACTGTTTTTATCCCTTATGATCTTTGCAGTAACTTTTGCAATGCTGAGATTTAGGATTTAGGAATCTCTGAGGAAAAGAGGTGCTAAGTTTGATTAATTGTATGTCTTGCTGTTGAGTATCTGACAGTCTCCAATTTTATTTTAACCAAAACAGACATCAAGATTACAGATGCTATCACTATTCACTGCACTCAATATGCCAGCAAATTTAGAAAAATCAGCAGTCACCACAGGACTGGACAAGGTCAGTTTTCATTCCAATCCTGAAGAAGGGCAATAAAAAAGAACATTCAAACTACTGCACAATTGCACTTACCTCACATGCTAGCAAAGTAATGCTCAAAATTCTACAAGCTAGACTTCAACAGTATGTGAACCAAGAACATCCAGATGCTCAAGCTGAATTTAGAAAAGGCAGAGGAACCATAGATCATATTGCCAGCATCCATTGGATCGTAGAAAAAGCAAGAGAGTTCCAGAAAAATATCTACTTCTGCTTTATTGACTATACCAAAGCTTTTGACTATGTGGATCACAATGAATTGAAAAATTCTTCAAAGGATGGGAATATCAGAATGCCTTACCTGCCTCCTGAGAAATCTGTATGCAGTTCAAGAAGCAACAGTTAGAACCAGACAAGGAACGATGGACTGGTTCCAAATTGGGAAAAGAGCAAGCCAAGGCTGTAAATTGTCACCTTGCTTATTTAACCTATATGCAGAGTACATTGTGCAAAGTGCCAAACTGGATGAAGCCCAGGCTGGAATAAAAATTGCTGGGAGAAATATCAATAACTTCCTATATGCAGATGACACCACCCTATAGCAGAAAGCAAAGAGGAACTAAATAACTTCTTGATGAAAGGCAACCCAGCAATCCCACTGCTGGGCATACACACCGAGGAAACCAGAATTGAAAGAGACTTGTGTACCCAATGTTCATCACAGCACCGTTTATAATAGCCAGGACCTGGAAGCAACCTAGATGTCCATCAGCAGATGAATGGATAAGAAAGCTGTGGTACATATACACAATGGAGTATTACTCCGCCATTAAAAAGAATACATTTGAATCAGTTCTAATGAGGTAAATTAAACTGGAGCCTATTATACAGAGTGAAGTAAGCCAGAAAGAAAAACACCAATACAGTATCAGTTCAGTTCAGTCACTCAGTCATGTCTGACTCTTTGCAACCCCATGAATCACAGCACGCCAGGCCTCCCTGTCCATCACCAACTCCTGGAGTTCACTCAGACTCATGCCCCTCTAATCAGTGATGCCATCCAGCCATCTCATCCTCTGTCATTCCCTTCTCCTTCTGCCCCCAATCCCCCCCAGCATCAGAGTCTTTTCCAATGAGTCAACTCTTCGCATGAGGTGGCCAAAGTACTGGAGTTTCAGCTTCAGCATCATTCCTTCCAAAGAAATCCCAGGGCTGATCTCCTTCAGAATGGACTGGTTGGATCTCCTTGCAGTCCAAGGGACTCTCAAGAGTCTTCTCCAACACCACAGTTCAAAAGCATCAATTCTTTGGCACTCAGCCTTCTTCACAGTCCAACTCTCACATCCATACATGACCACTGGAAAAACCATAGCCTTGACTAGACAGACCTTAGTCGGCAAAGTAATGTCTCTGCTTTTAAATATGCTATCTAGGTTGGTCATAACTTTTCTTCCAAGGAGTAAGTGTCTTTTAATTCATGGCTGCAGTCACCATCTGCAGTGATTTTGGAGCCCCCCAAAAATAAAGTTTGACACTGTTTCCACTGTTTCCCCATCTATTTCCCATGAAGTGATGGGACTGGATGTAGTATACTGACACATATATATGGAATTTAGAAAGATGGTAATGATAACCCAGTATGCAAGACAGCAAAAGAGACACAGGTGTATAGAACAGTCTTTTGGACTCTGCGGGAGAGGGAGAGGGTGGGATGATTTGGGAGAATGGCATTGAAATATGTGTAATATCATGTATGAAATGAATCATCAGTCCAGGTTCGATGCATGATACTGGATGCTTGGGGCTGGTGCACTGGGATGACCCAGAGGGATGATATGGGGAAGGAGGAGGGAGGGGGTTCAGGATGAGGAACACATGTATACCAGTGGTGGATTCATGTTGATGTATGGCAAAACCAATACAATATTGTAAAATAATTAACCTCCAATTAAAATAAATAAATTTATATTAAAAAAAAAGAGGAGAGTGAAAAATCTGGCTTAAACTCAACATTCAAAAACCAAAGATCATGGCATCCAGTCCCATCATTTCATGGCAAATAGATGGGGAAACAATGGAAACATTGACAGACTTTATTTTCTTATACCCCAAAATCACTGCAGATGGTTACTGCAGCCAGGAAATTAAAAGATGTCTCCTTCTTGGAAGAAAAGCTATGATGAACCTAGACAGTATATTAAACAGCAAAGACATTGCTTTACAGTAAAAGTCTGTCTAGTCAAAGCTATGGATTTTCCAGTAGTCATGCATGGATGTGAGAGTTGGACCATAAAGAGAGCAGAGTACCTAAGAATTGATGCTTTTGAACTGTAGTGTTGGAGTAGATTCTTGAGTGTCCCTTGGGCTGCAAGGAGATCAAACCAGTTAATCCGAAAAGAAATCATCCTGAATACTCATTGGAAGGACTGATGCTGAAACTGAAATTCTGATACTTTTGCCACCTGGTGCAAAGAGCTGATTCATTGGAAAAGACCTTGATGCTGGGAAAGATTGAAGGTGGGAGGAGAAGGGGACGACAGAGGATGAGATGGTTAGCGGGCATCACCAACTCGATGGACATGGGTTTGAGCAGGCTCCGGGGGGACAGGGAAGCCTGGTGTGCAGTAGTCCATGGGGTTGCACAGAGTCAGACATGACTGAGTGACTGAATTAATTAACTAACCACCATTCATCAGACACATTTGGTCCTGGGATCTCTTCAGGGCTTTTGAACAACTTTTCTTTATAAAGGTGTCTAAATGAAGAGGACTACAATAAAAAGAATTTTCCACCAACAATACTTATCCAAATAGCTAAGACATCCCAGTAACATAAGTAACTCCATGTACAAGCACATGGAAGGAAGTAATCTGACAATACATCTCCCACCCACTACTTCCCCATATCTGCCCCTGATCTGTCTCTAATTTGAATCCATACTTTATAGCTTATGACAATACTTAATTCTGTGCTTAAGCTTGCCTTAATGTGCTGCCTTTGAGTTGAAGAATACAAATGATAGCCCTCCTACTTGGCTTGAGATGCATAAATCCAAAGATTTATGTGGATCAAACAAGCTGCAATAGAAATGAGTAGATCAGAAGACCTAAGAGATCACCTAATACCATCTTCTTCCTAAGATTTGAATCCATTGTACAATTCCCCCACATTAAGGGGACTCAAACTCCTCCAATCAAACATATCTAATTCATTAGGAGCATGGATTAACTTAACAACCAGTTAAATAATAACCAATCAGAATGTATTCCCAGAAGCTTCAGTCAAAAAAAATGTATTAATAGAGAACAGATTCCTTAGAACTTATGGAATTACTAGAATGACCTGAACTAGGAACATCTGAGTCTTCACTGAAACCAGTGTATTAACCACCATGTTTAGGGAAATGAGTCCCAAGCCAGAAAACTGAAGTAAAGTAGAAATCCCCAGAAGCACAGGAAGTTTACATCAAGGGAGAAAAATTCTGAAGTCAGCGCATAAATCCATCTTTAGGCAGATTGTTCCTGACTGACAGGAAACAAGATGGTGTCTAAGTGAAGATAATAAGGAGAGGAAGAGAAGGATTCAAGCCAGATGGCAGAACTCTATGCCAGCTAGTCTGCAGCTTGAGGATAGATATCTGAGATAAAAGGGATTTTATGATGAATCAAATTCCCAACTAATTTTACTGAGAACATAAAGGAACTTGCCCTTTGAAAACTCTTCTATTCAGTTTGTATTTCCTTTCTTTGTTTTGCTTTGTTTTTGTCTTACTTTTCAAGTTCCTCAGACCAATCAATCTCCTGAATATACTTCAATATCCTATGCCAGCTTTCCACTGAATAAAATTACAATTCCCTAATTCTAATATCTGAGATGAGGAACAGACAAGCTTAGATGGAGTATTCTGTTATACTCACCCTACTCTATTTCACATAATTTAGAATACAACTAAGGAAACTGTACATAAACAGAATCTACCGATGATGCCAGTTGAATGAGCTAATTCTAGGTGTCAGTCAAATGCTCCTTCAGTGTATTCATGGAAATGCAAACTTGAGAATCAGAAAAAAAAAAAAAAGTGGGGAGGAAAGGATTCTTGACAGAAAATTTCTCTTGAATATCAGTATCAAGTAATGCAGTGGTTTCCAACATGTTCCAAATATTTGCACAAGAAAAGTCTTCCACAGAGCCCCCATTTATAAAAGATATAAAGGCATAGATGCTCTGGTTGAAGTGGCCATTAGGGACCCACAGTTTCAGAGTTTGTCTCCCCCTCACCTCCTTTTCCCCCTGTTCCCTCCTTTACAGCTACTTCTGAGGCATAAGTGTAGAACCCCAGGGCTGCATAAAACATGATTTGAAAAATACTGGCTAGCAGTTAAGCATACATGCTTCAGAATCAGGAAATCCTAGTTCTAAATACCAATTCTCTCATTTATCACCTATGTGAATTTGAGAAATTAACTTAAGCTTCTATTCTTCATTTATAAAATGCAGACAATAATAGCAACCTCAGAGCTATTTTGGAGGTTACATAAGATAATACATGTTAAATATTTAGTATTGCCTATCTTAAAATAAAAATCCAGTAAGTGTCAGATACCATGATTATTAAAATGGCACATTCTATAAGAATCAAATTAGAGCATTTTAATAGCAGAGACAAGATTTTATAATTTTTGCCCTTAAATTATTCTAGAATATTGTTTCCCAAATTGTTTGCAGCAGAACATTACCCCCATGAAATATGTCATGAATAAAAACTTTGTGGTCAGATTTATTAGAAAATAGCATGTCTCATTAAGCATCTTAGAGATGCACAATGCCTAAGAAAGGCCAGGTAGTAAAATAGAGGTCAGTGATTTGCATCGTGAAATTTCATCTTAGAAAGACCATTCCTGGTGGATTGCAGAGATTGGAAGGAAGAGGCAGGGATGATGGCAGAGACACTAGTTAGGAAGCCATTTCAGTGATCCAAGGGAGAGACTGTGGTGGCCTAACCAGGACAGAGTAAATAAAAATGATCAGATTCAAGAGAAAAATAGGAAGAGGGGAAAGGAGATGACAGAGTCAGTGATGAAACCCAGATATCTGGCCTAAATAATGGGACCAATGGTGGTATCTCTATAGAAATGAAATAAGAGCAGAACCAGATTGAGAAAGATGAGTTTCATTTTGCACTAGTGAAAGTCACTCAGTCGTATCTGACTCTGTGACCCCACAAACTAGCAGTCCATGGAATTTTCCAGGCCAGAATACTAGAATGGGTAGCCTTTCCTTTCTCCAGGGGATCTCCCCAAGCCAGGGATCGAACCCAGGTCTCCTGCACTGCAGGCAGATTCTTTACCAACTGAGCTATCAGGGAAGTCATTTTGCACTAGTGAGTTTGAATTGGCATATTCTCCAGATGTGTTCCATTGCAAGTGACAGAAACCTCATTCGAACTAACTAGAGTTAAAAAAGAATGTATTAACTCATGTAACAAGGAAAGAGAGGGTGAGTTGGTCTTGGATGCTGGAGTGCTCTTCTGTGTCCACCCCACAGTTGCTGTCATTTTATTTCAGTTTGACAAGCGGCCTGTACCATCATAGTCAAGCATGGATCTTTCCAACTCTAGAGAACCCTGAAATATGATTGTGCGTCCCATCACCTTGACCTGGAGAACACTCATGCAGTCCTTGTTCAAAGCTCCTTCATCCCCAATAACTATAGACATTCCTGTCAACAAACCCCTGAGCTGGATTCTCAGCTCAGTCTGAGACCTGTCTATGTCACAAGGGACTCATGGGAGGCTTAGAAAGACTGAAAATGCAAAGCTCCTTTGCCTAACCACAGCGACACCAAACTCTCCTTAGGTCTCAGTGACATCCTAGCTGGTTAGGTCAGCCTAATGGGTGGCCACCACGCAGAGTTAGAGGTAAGGAGCGTGAGTGAGAGCATCTTGCTTCCTCTGTGTTGCTCTCACTACTCTAAACCATATCGCACTTCTGGGCTGAAGTTCAGAGAAGAGAAAAATAGGGATACACAATTGCTGCGCCTCTTTCCTTCATCCTCCCAAACGTCCTAAATTGGAAAATGCTGAAGTCTTTTCTAGATCATTGCTTCTCAAATTTTAGTGTACATAAGAATAGTACAGAGGGTTTGTTTGAAAAATAAATTCCTGGGCTCTATCCCTAGTTTATTTTCAGTCAGTCTGAGGTGGGACCAAGGAATTTGCATGTCTAAAAAGTTTCCAAATGATGCTGGTACTGTTGATCTGGGTACCACACTGTGAGAAATAGTAAGATGTATTCGCTGGGAGGGATTGGGGGCAGGAGGAGAAAGGGACGACCGAGGATGAGACAGCTAGATGGCATCACTGACTCGATGGACGTGAATCTGAGTGAACTCTGGGAGTCGGTGATGGACAGGGACGCCTGGCGTGCTGCGATTTATGGGGTCACAAAGAGTCGGACACGACTGAGTGACTGAACTGAACTGAACTGATTCTTCCCATCTAAACTTGCAACTATAATGCATTCCAAACAAAGGGATATTTTTCTACAAACTGAAAGACTTCTATGATCTGAATTCTCTTTCGAGTAAAGATGATTTCTCTACATAGAAGGAGTACGCTGTAATGTGAATCCTACAGGCTTAGGCCTTAATTAGTTAGATTGGACCAATATTAATTTAGGAAAACTTTATCATCCTCAAACGCCTGATTTTCAAGCCTGTTGTTTAAATGTGTTCTATTTTATATGACAAAAGTTGAATACTACTTAATATGTCTAATCTTTTGTGTTCCTTACCAAATATTCCTGGCATACATGCAAGCAGATGGATATCCTTAGCTGAGTAAGGAGAAACAAAAAGGGGAAAAAAAATCACATTAAAATATTTCAAAATATACCCCATTAGATATTTTTTTTATTGTTCTGTTTTGGTTTTGCCACTGAAATTGTAGGAAAAATTTTACTTTCCAAATAAATGAATTTTCTCCCTTCACTTATACCTACATGGTCATGATGTCTCCTCTCTGACCTTTCAGAGCAAGCTCAATACTTAACTTTATGTTCCTTTCTAGTTGTCTACTTTAGCTAATATTTTCTAAATAACTTTCCCCTTAATTTACCTTATTAGTCCTCTTATTTTCTGAATTTCTTTTTCTTTTGTCCATTTATGAAAATGTTAGGAAAAAATTTTATGTAGAATTCCTGCATCTTTTATTAAAGGCTCACCAGCATAAATAACACTAAAGTTCTTTCTGGAAAAAAAAAAATCCTTTCTCAGCTGTTCTGAAGGGAAAAAGAGAGGAGGTTCTGTGCCCAAGCTCAGTTTCCAAGTGTAGGGGCCCAACCCAGGGTTAGGTGATGTTGGGAGGATGAAAAAACAAGAAAGGCTGCTTGGGGACCAACTGGACAGCTGTCACTCCTGTGGCAAAAGCACACCAAGGGGGAGAGGGAAGTAGAAAGGGCTGCCACAACTGGGATAGTGTCAGAGTTGAAGCAACGGAGCACAGAAGCAGGAAGAAACCCTGAGCCCATGCCGGGAGCCCACATGAGTGACAGGGCTGGAGCTAAAATGCCAAAAGAAGCAGAGACCAGGGCAGTAGTTCTGTCATTAATGAACCTCTGTGCTCTGTGCTTAGCTGTTCAGTCATGTCTGACTCTGCAACACCAAGAACCTGCCAGGCCCTTCTGTCCATGGGATTCTCCAGCCAAAAATATTGGAGTGGGTTGCCATGCCCTCCTCCAGAAGATCTTCCAAACCCAGGGATCAAACCCAGGTCTCCTGCATTGCAGGCAGATTCTTTACCATGTGAGCCATCAGGGAAGCCCAAGAATATTGGAGCAGGTAGCCTATCCCTTCTCCAGGGGAACTTCCCAACCCAAGAATCAAACCGGGGTCTCCTGCATTGCAGGTAGATTCTTTATTAGCTGCATTACCCCAAAAGCCAAAAGAAGCAGAGGTCAGTGCAGAAGCTCCATCATTAGTGAACTCAGAGGCTTCTAAAACTGTAGCATCGCAGAGACAGTCAGGCCCAGAGTGCCAGCACTACATACTGGGCTTCAGCCACGTCTTAGGATCATGACCCTGGAGCTGTGCAGTGCACATCCTGGGAGGCCATATGTGCCAGGCTGACTTAATGGAGGCCAGAATAAATCAGCACAAGGAGAAGAGGAAGAATGTTTCCCGGCCTTCAGTCTCTCTCATTCTATACTGATGAAGCCTCCCTGGGAAAATACTGACTCTTAAGACTTGCCAAGTTGGACAAAAACAGGCATGTTCTTCAAAGGCCTTAATTTATGAGGTTAACTGCCAGAGCTGCACACAGCCTTCAGGCTAAACAAGAAGAAAAATATCCAGCCTCCAACTGCTGCTCTTGCTTACCTAAAGCTATAAAAGAGAATCAAAAGAAGAGCCAAATGCTAGCAGGGAAAAAAGAAGTTTTCCGCTGAATCTTGCAAAAGGTCACATTAGGAAAGGAGCCCACTCAGAGGCACTGTGAGCGCCCCCACCAACCATACCTGAGACGCCTCCTTCAAAAGAGCTTCCCCAGCTTCTATCTCATCCCCTGCACAAGGGGGCCCAGTGAGCTCCCAAGGACCTGCATGCCCTGTTGCTCTCCATCAATTACCTGTTCACTATCCATAGAAGACCCTCTGTGATCTATTTTGTTCAAAAACAATGTCACCAAAATTTTCATTAAAAGCTTTTATTTATTTATTATTTATTTTTTTTTACTTTATTTTACTTTACAATACAGTATTGGTTTTGCCATACATTGACATGAATCCACCACGGGTGCACATGAGTTCCCAAAAACAACTATGTCAGCAAGTGAATTTTCCCAGTTGTATTAAGTGAGCATTAATTATCCAGGTGTCCTTAGGCAACTCACCTCTCTCTGGGTGTCAGGCTCTTCACCTGAAGGCTGAGAGGTGAGATTCTGTGTGTAGAGTTAAACCGACCTACCGTCCATCCGCCTCCCTGGTGACTCAGGGGTAAAGAATCAGCCTGCCAAGGTGGGAGATGCAGCTTTGATCCCTGGGTCGGGAAGATCCCCTGGAGAAGAAATAGCAACCCACTCCAGTGTTTTTGCCTGGGAAATCCCATGGAGGAAGAGCCTCATGGGCTACAGTCCTGAGGTCACAAAAGAGTCAGATACAACTGAACGACTAAACCACAACTGTCCATCTACCTGCAATAGATCTCTGGAGCTGAAGCGATTGGCTCTCCCTCTTTCCTTCCTGTCTGTGAGGCTTTCTCATGGAGAGACAAGCAAAGTAGATGCTTCTTCCATCCTTGTTTCACCCTGGTATTGTGGTAACCCATCCCAACACCTCATTCAAACAGGAGTTCACAAGGCTCAGGGCTCCTTCATCAGCCTTTTAACCTGGGTCAGGGGCCAGTGGAACACAAACAAAGCCCTGGCAGAAAGAAACTGTGCTTCCAGGTTCTGACAGGAAACGATGAACAATGGAAGATTTTGTAGGTGCCCCAGCCCCTACCTTTTAACTTTTCCACTCAGTTTGGGATGACTTGGAGTTGCTGCAGAGAGGTATCTGCTCTTTTCATCTTCCTTGCTGGACTCTGGTTTTTCTGGAAGCTGCTGAGGATGTGCCCCTTAGCACCCACCCCTGCTTACTACTGAACTCGTTCTCTCAGAAAGAACAAAAGCAAGAATAACACCTAGTAACACTTACTAATCAAATCCCATGTTTCAGAGGTGTGTCTGGTACAGTCTCCATTTACTGTTGCGGGAGAGGAGGTGACCAATGGTTTCGGGGAAGTGGAGTCTCCTCACTCATCCACATACATCCTTAAGTACCCTTATGCCCACCATTACCACAGTGGTTTCAGGGGTGCAGCCTAGACCAGCATTTTGCTGAGACCGTCTGGGCTGAATACATGACTCGACCCCATTAAAGCCTCCATATAACTTTTTAATGTTCTGGTGGGTGTGCGGAAATCTACTTCTCTTTTGGTTGCCCAAGGCGAGCCTCATATGTAAGTTCCTTGCTTATTAAACCTGCCACCTACCAATCTGGAGAGATACACCTGTTTCTTGGTCTCTCCTTGCCCTGCACATATGGGGCCAGTTTCAGATTTCACCCAGGAAGCTCCCATGTTTTCAAACCAACATTTTCCCTCATAAGAACTCATGAGGCCAGAACTGCCCTTAACCTCACTTTATAGATGATGAAATAAAGTCAGAGAGGTTGACTTACCTGATATCTGTCATATAGCTAGTTAGCAGAGCCAGGATTAGAACCCAGGTGGTTTGAGGGTAGGGGCTGTGCTTGCTCCTCTTCTGCACCGTGCCAGCCAGGCCCTAGTCATGTCCCAGCCTCTATAGCCTTCTTCTCCCCATTAAGGTGGGTCTTCTAACCTCTACTTACAGGTTTCAAAGAAACTAGACCCAATTCTGATCTCAGGCATAAGATGGAAAAGGGATCTGAGGGCTTCATGCATATACCTGAGACAAAGACACCCTCCTCTGTAGCTCTAACCTTGTACCCAGACGCATAGCTCAGTTCCTTGTTTGTTCCCTGAGTTTAAGACCCTGCATAGACTACCTATTTACTCTGAGTTCTTCGCTCATTCATTCACAAACAGTTTTTATTGGCTACCTATTCATCATGAAAAAGAGAAATTCTTGGACAGAAAATAAAATAAAATGCAAATGACAAAAAAAGAGAAAATGCAATCAATTAACAAATAGGTCATTATACCCATTTTACAGATGAGGAAACAGAAATTGAGAGGTTCTCTCATCAGCTACCCCACACCTAGTAAATAGCAGGAGTAGCCTTTATTCCGGGTCTCCCTCCTCCTGAGATTTGCTTTTGCCAGTACCTCTCTTCCCTCAATCCCTACATCATTTTCCAAACAAAAAACAATTCTCATATTCTTTTACTGAGTGCCCTACAATTTAATTCAATTCGTGAACCAACTATGGAAGCTAGCACAGACCCCACAGCTGTAAGACACCAACTGTAAATGGGGTCCCCAGGATATCTGCTCTTTTGCCCAGCCAATTATAATTGTGGGAGTTCCTAGGGCTCACCCTACGGTTTTGTAACTCACTAAATCTACTCATATACTCAGGAAACTCTATACTTATCATTCAGGACAGTCACTTAGAAGAGAAGCTCAGGGCAGAGTGTGGGGCTGGAGGGAGTGCAGAGCTTCCATGATCTCTCTGGGTGCACCAGCCTCCCCTCATGTCAAGTGATCATCAACTTGGGATCACCTCAAAACTTGCTCTTCAGGAGTTTTTATCAAGTCTTACTTCCATAGGCATGATTGGCTAAGACAATGGTGATTTAACTTAATCTCCATCCTTTCTTATGTGCAGGCATGCTTGCTAAATCACTTCAGTCATGTCTGACTCTTTGTTACCCTGTGGACTGTAGCCTACCAGGCCCCTCTATCCATGGGATTCTCCAGGCAAGAATACTGGAGTGGGTTGTGATGCCCTCCTCCAGGGGATCTTTCTGACCCTGAGATCGAACCTGCATCTCTTGTGTCTCTTGTCTCCTGCATTGGCAGGTGGGTTCTTTACAACTAGCACCACCTGGGAAGCCCCCATCCCTCCTTACCACCTCAGAAAATGAACAGTGGTCTGAAAGTGCCAACTCTAGTCACCGTAGGTAGTGAGCCTTTCCCTGGAAACTGTCTGAGGTGCCACCTTGAGTCATCTCACTAGCAGGAATTCAGGTATGGGAAAAGGGGCTCTTTATCAATAACAAAAGAAGGAAATGGCAATCCATTCCAGTACTATTGCCTGGAAAATCCCATGGACAGAGGAACCTGGTAGGCTACAGTCCATGGGGTTGCAAAGAGTCGGACACAACTGACCGACTTCACTTTCATAACAAAAGACATTCCCATCACTCAGGAAATTCCACGTGTTTTGGAATCTCTGTGCCAGGAACTGAGGGCAGAGGCTATGGGGTGTTTTTTGTTGTTGTT
Organism: Ovis canadensis; assembly: GCF_042477335.2. Classification (NCBI taxonomy): domain Eukaryota; kingdom Metazoa; phylum Chordata; class Mammalia; order Artiodactyla; family Bovidae; genus Ovis; species Ovis canadensis. Next base: position 26,568,305 of record NC_091259.1, on the reverse strand, counting down.
TAAATTATACTCCAACTTTGTCCCCATTCCCTAGGAATCATGGCCAGGAACTGAAACAGTGCTACCTGCCACCAGACTTCCCTTAAGGGAGCCACCTGCTTGGATTTCTATGAATGCTTCCTGGCTCCCCATCACTGTGCTCTGCACACCTGCCAGGGCAGCCTGTCTGCTTACCTGTCTGCTCTCCCTCCTATAAGGGTCTGCCTCCTAGACTAGCACAGCTCGCCATGCCTGTCCCCTCCATCCCAAGCCTGCCTCACTCTAGGGATCTCAGCTCCTTCCAGAACTCCCCCTCCCCCAAGTCTAGCTGGCTTTTGGGTGCCCAAAAGACAAGTTGGTGTTCGCACCCCCACCAGAACATTTAAAGTTTGTATAAAGGCTTTAACGGGGTTCAGCCATGTATTCAGTCCAGATGGTCTCAGCCTACAGGAATTAACTGTGTCATGTTCTGTCACATATCAATATGACCCAGACGTTCTAATCAGAGACATGGCAGGCCATAGGCTTTGGCACTGAAGAAGTCAGAGAAAGAATTGGGTCAGTTTGAATCACAGCGGGAGAAAAATCTATAGAGTATTAGATTTGAAGAATATTACTCTCCAGTATTATTTGAACACTTCTCTGGCTACGCTAGCTAGGCCTGTATCAGCGTTTCCATTATAAATCCTATTTCCAAGGGTTTATGACTTGCTGTAAAAATTCAATCCAAGCTGAAAAGCAGCATTGTGAGTTTGGAGTCCAAAAGCAGCTTGATTCAAAGAAAGGATAAAAGAAGTTGAGAAGAAACAGGGGGGAAAAAGGAAACAGATTGTTTAAAAAGAAGAAAACTGGAATGTTACCCTGCTTTTCTACCCTCATGTGACTCAAAGATGATTTTGTTTTTAAATTGAGTTTCCACATGTTATTAACTTCCATGTGCAAAGAGGCCTATAAGCACACTGAAGCCAAAAGCATTGAGCTCCATGATGGTGGTAACAGCATGTGTTAAAACTTTCTCATTAGGGGGTCCTCAGAGAGCAAAGTCCCCCTCACAAACTGCACTCAGGAAAACTCTCAGGAGACTCACATCAAATCGTCTCTGGTTCAATAAAAGGCGAAGAGGGGACAGAAGATGGTTCAATAAAAGGCAAAGAGGGGACAGGAGATGCTTAGTAATTCATACTCTCTGATGAAGTAAAGGCAAATTATGACCCAATTCTTCATTTCCTGAAAATAAAGCAATCACCTCTGTCTCTCTGTTAACCTCCAGAGCATCCCAGCCTTCTACATATCTGTGACTATTTATTCAGTTATAATTTCACTATAAAGTGGCCCAAGGAATTCTTGGGACTTCTGCCAGAATCACTGCATCCCGTACTTCCCAAGGAAGGAAGACTTATGGTAGTTCAGAAATACCATCTCCAAACCTTGGAAGTACAAGCTTACAGTACGCAGCAATTCACCAAAGTCTACCTTGCCTCCTTTGAAGATGGGTCTTTGCCCTCAATTCTCAATAAAGAAACCTTACGGCAGTTCAGGGGACATGGAGAAGGCAACAACCCATCTTGGAGTCAGAGAATTTCTCCATAGCAGGGAGCCCAAGAATGGCATTCTAGTTGGAAGGAGAAAGTGGAAGACTTGTCTTGGCAATGATGACATAGCAAGCAATCATACTGACACTTACACCAGCGGGTTATTTGGGGGAGCTATAACAGAGAGGATGCAAATGTCTGTCTAATTTTTGTTGCTGCTGGAAAAGCAAGATTCTACATTCAGGGAAATGATCTGTCTAAAACTCATAGTTTATTCTCAATTAGAGGCATTGAGTAAAAAGAACAAGAAGAGGAACTGGCTTTTATTAAGTAAATGTCACTGCTATGCCAGACAGCTTGCCAGGTTTTTTTTACATATTATTTAATATAAATTTTATAAAACCCTATGATATATATATATACATTATCTATTGTTCATTTAAAAGGTAAGAGAATTAAGATTAACTCACCCAATGTTAAGCCACAAGCAAAGTGGCAGAGACAAGACTGAATTCACACATATCTGATTTCAAAGTTTAGATCTTTCCACACCAGCTTCAAACAAAACTTCAATGGATAAATTATAGAATGGAAACAAATTTGAGAAGGTCTGAAAGTTTCAAGCATGATGTTATATATAGGGTAGGACTAGGGAGAGGCCAGAGTTTAATTATATTAATTCCTCAAATCTAACTGAAACCATACTCACAGAAAACTAGTCAATCTAATCACACTAGGACCACAGCCTTGTCTAACTTGATGAAACCAAGCCATGTCTGTGGGGCAACCCAAGACGGGCAGGTCATGGTGGAGAAGTCTGACAGAATGTGGTTCACTGGAAAAGGGAATGGCAAGCCATTTCAGTATTCTTGCCTTGAGAACCCCATGAACAGTATGAAAAGACAAAATGATAGGATACCAAAAGAGGAACTCCCCAGGTCATTAAGTGCCCAATATGCTACTGGAGATCAGTGGAGAAATAACTGCAGGAAGAATGAAGGGATGCAGCCAAAGCAAAAACAATACCCAGTTGTGGATGTGACTGGTGATAGAAGTAAGATCCGATGCTGTAAAGAGCAACATTGCATAGGAACCTGGAATGTCAGTCCGTGAATCAAGGCAAATTGGAAGTGGTCAAACAAGAGATGGCAAGGGTGAACGTCTACATTCTAGAAATCAGCGAACTAAAATGGACTGGAATGGGTGAATTTAACTCAGATGACCATTATATCTACTACTGCGGACAGGAATCCCTCAGAAGAAATGGAGTAGCCATCATGGTCAACAAAAGAGTCCAAAATGCAGTACTTGGATGCAATCTCAAAAACAACAGAATGATCTCTGTTCGTCTCCAAGGCAAACCACTCAATATCAAGTTATCCAAGTTTATGCCCCAACCAGTAACGCTGAAGAAACTGAAGTTGAATGGTTTTATGAAGACCTACAAGACTTTTTAGAACTAACACCCCAAAAAGATGTCCTTTTCATTATAGGGGACTGGAATGCAAAAGTAGGAAGTCAAGAAACACCTGGAGTAACAGGAAAATTGGCCTTGGAATGGGGAATGAAGCAGGGCAAAGACTAATACAGTTTTGCCAAGAAAATGCACTGGTCATAGCAAACACCCTCTTCCAACAACACAAGAGAAGACTCTACACATGGACATCACCAGATGGTCAACACCGAAATCAGATTGATTATATTCTTTGCAGCCAAAGATGGAGAAACTCTATACAGTCAACAAAAACAAGACCAGGAGCTGACTGTGGCTCAGATTATGAACTGCTTATTACCAAATTCAGACTCAAATTGAAGAAAGTAGGGAAAACCACTAGGCCATCCAGGTATGACCTAAATCAAATCCCTTATGATTATACAGTGGAAGTGAGAAATAGATTTAAGGGACTAGATCTGATAGACAGAGTGCCTGATGAACTATGGAATGAGGTTTGCGACATTGTACAGGAGACAGGGATCAAGACCATCCCCATGGAAAAGAAATGCGAAAAAGCAAAATGGCTCTCCGGGGAGGCCTTACAAATAGCTGTGAAAAGAAGAGAGGCAAAAAACAAAGGAGAAAAAGAAAGATATAAGCATCTGAATGCAGAGTTCCAAAGAATAGGAAGAAGAGATAAGAAAGCTTTCTCCAGTGATCAATGCAAAGAAATAGAGGAAAAGAACAGAATGGGAAAGACTAGAGATCTCTTCAAGAAAATTAGAGATACCAAGGGAACATTTCATGCAAAGATGGGCTTGATAAAGGACAGAAATGGTATGGACCTAACAGAAGCAGAAGATATTAAGAAGAGGTGGCAAGAATACACAGAAGAACTGTACAAAAAAGATCTTCACGACCCAGATAATCATGATGATGTGATCACTAATTTAGAGCCAGACATCTTGGAATGTGAAGTCAAGTGGGCCTTAGAAAGCATCACTACGAACAAAGCTAGTGGAGGTGATGGAATTCCAGTTGAGCTATTTCAAATCCTGAAAGATGATGCTGTGAAAGTGCTGCACTCAATATGCCAGCAAATTTGGAAAACTCAGCAGTGGCCACAGGCCTGGAAAAGGTCAGTTTTCATTCCAATTCCAAAGAAAGGCAATGCAAAAGAATGCTCAAACTACCGCACAATTGCACTCATCTCACACGCTAGTAAAGTAATGCTCAAAATTCTCCAAGCCAGGCTTCAGCGATACGCGAACTGTGAACTCCCTGATGTTCAAGCTGGTTTTAGAAAAGGCAGAGGAACCAGAGATCAAATTGCCAACATCTGCTGGATCATGGAAAAAGCAAGAGAGTTCCAGAAAAAAACATCTATTTCTGCTTTGTTGACTATGCCAAAGCCTTTGACTGTGTGGATCACAGTAAACTGCTGAAAATTCTGAAAGAGATGGGAATACCAGACCACCTAACCTGCCTCTTGAAAAACCTGTTGCAGGTCAGGAAGCAACAGTTAGAATGGGACATGGTACAACAGACTGGTTCCAAATAGGAAAAGGAGTACATCAAGGCTGCATATTGTCACCCTGCTTATTTAACTTATATGCAGAGTACATCATGAGAAATGCTGGACTGGAAGAAACACAAGCTGGAATCAAGATTGCCAGGAGAAATATCAATAACCTCAGATATGCAGATGACACCACCCTTATGGCAGAAAGTGAAGAGGAACTAAAACGCCTCTTGATGAAAGTGAAAGAGGAGAGCAAAAAAGTTGGCTTAAAGCTCAACATTCAGAAAATGAAGATTGTGGCATCTGGTCCCATCACTTCATAGGAAATAGATGGGGAAACAGTGGAAACAGTGTCAGACTTTATTTTGGGGGGCTCCAAAATCACTGCAGATGGTGATTGCAGCCATGAAATTAAAAGACGCTTACTTCTTAGAAAAAAAGTTACGACCAACCTAGATAGCATATTCAAAAGCAGAGACATTACTTTGCTGACTAAGGTCCATCTAGTCAAGGCTATGATTTTTCCAGGGGTCATGTATGGATGTGAGAGTTGGGCTGTGAAGAAGGCTGAGTGCCGAAGAATTGATGCTTTTGAAGTGTGGTGTTGGAGAAGACTCTTGAGAGTCCCCTGGACTGCAAGGAGATCCAACCAGTCCATTCTGAAGGAGATCAGCCCTGGGATTTCTTTGGAAGGAATGATGCTAAAGCTGAAGCTCCAGTACTTTGGCCACCTCACGCGAAGGGTTGACTCATTGGAAAAGACTCTGTTGCTGGGAGGGATTGGGGGCAGGAGGAGAAGGGGACAACAGAGGATGAGATGGCTGGATGGCATCATGGACTCGATGGGCGTGAGTCTGAGTGAACTCCAGGAGATGGTGATGGACAGGCAGGCCTGGCGTGCTGTGATTCATGGGGTCGCAAAGAGTCGGACATGACTGAGCAACTGAACTGAACCTAACTGAACTGAAACTTAAATTCAGAAAATAAAAATCTCTGATTTATTAAAAAATCCAACCTTGTTTCTAATTTTATATAGGAACAGTTTTACTGTAACTCTGAATTTTCCTTTTTTAAAAGCAGTGTTAAATTAAGCTATTTTCTCTCAACTCTGCTACAATCTGTTTTGTGATCTTGGAGACTTTTTGTTTGTTCAGTCACTAAATCATGTCCTACTCTTTGCAACCCCATGAACTGCAGCATGCCAGGATTCCCTGTCCTTCATCATCTCCTAGAGTTTGCTCAGACTCACATGGATTGAGTTGGTGATGCCATCCTATCATCTCATCATCTATCATCACCTTCTCCTCCTGCCTTCAATCTTTCCCAGCATCAGGGTCTTTTCCAGTGAGTCAGTTCTTCATATCAGGTGGCCAAAGTATTGGAGTTTCAACTTCAGCATCAGTCCTTCCAATGAATATTCAGGGATGATTTCTTTTAGGATTGACTGGTTAGATCTCCTTGCAGACAAAGGGACACTCAAGAGTTTTCTCCAACCCACAGTTGGTGTGTTGAACAGTTGGTGTGTTTGAACACCACAGTTCAAAGCATCAATTTTCGGCACTCAGCCTTCTTTATGGTCCAACTCTCACATCCATAGATGACTACAATGAAAAACCATAACTTTGACTATATGGACCTTTGCTGGCAAAGCAGTGTCTCTGCTTTTTAATATGCTGTCTAGGTTTGTCATAGCTTTTTTTCCAAGGAGCAAGCATCTTTTAATTTCATGATGGCAGTCAACATCCACAGTAAGTTTGGAGCCCAAGAAAAAAAAGTCTGTTACTGTCTCCATTGTTTCCCTATCTATTTGCCATGAAGTGATGGAACTGGATGCCATGATGTTAGTTTTTTGAATGCTGAGTTTTAAGACAGCTTTTTTCACTCTCCTCTTTCCCCTTCATCAAGAAGCTCTTTAGTTCCTCTTTGCTTTCTGCCATAAGAGTGGTGTCATCTGCATATCTGAGATTATTGATGTTTCTCCCAGCAATCTTGATTCCAGCTTGAACTTCATCCAGCCCAGCATTTTGCATGATATATTCTGCATATAAGTAAAATAAGCAGGGTGACAATATACAGCCTTGATGTACTCCTTTCACAGTTAGGAACCAGTCATTTGTTTCATGTCCAGTTCTAACTGTTGCTTCTTGACATGCATATAGATTTCTCAGGAGGCAGGTAAGGTGGTCTGGTATTCCTATCTTTTGAAATCTTTTCCATGGGTTGCTGTGATCCACACAGTCAGAGGCATTAGCATAGTCAATGAAGCAGTTTTTTTCTGGAATTACCTTGTTTTTTCTCTGATCCAAAAGATGTTGACAATTTGATCTCTGGTTCTTCTGCATTTTCTAATTCCAGCTTGTACATCTGGAATTTCTTGGTTCACACACTGTTGAAGCCTAGCTTGAAGGATTTTGAGCATTACCTTGCTAGCATGTGAAATGAGCACAATTGTGCGGTGGTTTGAACGTTATTTTTCCCCCCCTTCTTTGGGACTAGAACGAAAACTGATCTTTTCCGCTCCTAGAGATGGGAACCTGTAAATGGTATTTCTGCTTTGCCAGCTTGTGTTGTAAGCTCTGCCAACATGGGGTGCTAGAGAGGGGCTGGAGGGCTGCATGAGGGGAAGATTGCCTCCTTTTTTGCTTTCTGTACCTACAGCAGTAGTTGGTTTCAATTTCACAGTTTTACACACTCCCAGAACCAGCCTTAGTGCACCACTTCAGAGATAACAGGGTGGTGGTCTGGGGCCTCTTCTCCCAGGTTTTAATGGTCCCAGCCCCTTGTCTCTATTACTGAAGCTGCTATTCTTATGTACCTCAGTGTTTCCTTTTGTCATTATTTAGATATCTTCTTAACATATCTCTTTCATTAAAATTTCTATTAAAATAACTGGAGTGGTTCATTTTCCTGAATGGACTCTGACTGATACAAAGTCCTCTGAAGGGAGCTTCTTCTACCTCTTTCTCCTTGAATTCTCCTTGCTGTCTGAAAATTCTGTTTTATACTGTGCTATTTCAAAAGTTAACCAAAATCATTTCTATATATATATGTGTGTGTGTAGATTCTCTCTATATATATAGGTATATTGCATTAGTTTTAAGTATACAACAATGAACTAATGCAATGTTATATATCAATTATATTATCGCAGTAAGAAAAAAAAGCAATTCTCTCTCTAGCTCATGTGACTTTGAGCATGGTAACTTAACTTTCCTAAGGCTCAATTTTGTCATGTCTAATACTGGGTTATTAATATCCACCTAGAATATTTCAAGAACTGAATGAGATAATCTATGTGCAAGTGTCACGCACAATAGCTGATGCATATGAATGCTTGTAATGATCATATATACATCTGCCAGGCATCTCTGTATTTGAAGAATCATCCCTCCAGTTTCATGAAGTAATCCTACTTCATCCCAATTTTTTAGAAGAAGCTAATCCTTCAGCTCAAGGGTGAAAACATGCTTAAGTAATTTATCCACCTGGCCACATGAGTCCAGGGATAGATCTCCATTCCATGTCGGGCCAATTAGAATGGCCAAACAGAATTGGCCATGGCTGTTCCTGAGATTAAGGAACAATTATGCTATTTATTGCTCTGATGCCTAAACTCTAAAATGTATATGCCCAAGATTCCATGCCATCTTTCCCAACACTTCAGTGACAAACTTGCCCCAATTTGCTGAGGCTTTATTCATTTTATAATAAATCTTAAAGCATTGCATTCCTGGAAACCCCTTCATCCCAGGCAAATAATTTGATTAGTCAACCTACCATGATAAAATCCTATAAGAGAAAGCAGGTGTTCCTCCAAATAAGATTATATAAATGGCCAAAAAGCACATGAAAAGATACTCAACATCATTAGTCTTTAGGGAAATACAAATCAAAACCACAATCATGTGGTCATCACTTGGATGATTATAATCAAAAAGAGGGAGTGGGGAGGAGATAAGAAGTATTGGTGAGGATGTGGAGAAATTTGGACCTTTTCATGTATAGTTAGTGGGAATGTGAAATGGTTCATCCACTGTGGAAAACAGTTTGGCATTTTCTCAAAAAGCTAAACAGAATTGCCACATAATCTTGCAATACCATTCCCAGGTATGTACCCAAAAGAATTAAAAACATGCATTCAAACAAGTACATGTATAAACATGTTCATAGCAGCACTATTAACAATAGCCAGAGAATGAAAATAGCCTCTTATGGGCCACCAAAAAAAAATGAAATAAAATAGCCTAAATATTCATCAATGCATCAATAGATAAATTGTGGTCTATATGTACAATGGTATTTTTATTCAGCCATAAAAATATGAAGTACTCTCATGTACTGCAACATGAATGAATCTCCAAATCATGATACTAAGTAAAATCAGCCAAGCATAAAAGTCACATATTTCCATTCATATGAAATAGCCAGAATAGATATACCCATAGAGATAGAATACCCATAGAGATAGATTGGTGGTTAGGTGTGGGTGGTAGGGAGACAAGGGGTAACTGTTTAATGGGTAGGGCTTTTACTTTGGAGTGATGGAAGTGTTTTAGAACTAGATAGAGGCACACCACTGTGAATGTACTAAAATTGCTCAATTAAAGATGATTAAATTTACATTAATTTCATCTCAAATTATTTTGAAAGAAAGGAAGGGGAGGAAGGAAGGAAGGAAAAGAAAAGACAGGGAGAAAGACAAGCCAGCTAGGAGATAAAAAGAGAAGAAACTTCCTTAGAACTGAGAACTTAGACCAAGCCTTCCCCGAAGTGCATAAACTGTGATCTCATCAGTTAAAAAACCTAAGAAATTATTTTTTTACTTGAGTAAGTCTGATGGGTTTCTCTCCTTTTCAACCAAGAGTTCTAAATAGTATCATCTTCAACTGCTGCTGCTGCTGCTGCTACTAAGTCATTTCAGTCGTGTCCAACTCTGTGCGACCCCGTAGATGGCAGTCTGCTAGGCTCCCCTATCCCTGGGATTCTCCAGGCAAGAATAGTGGAGTGGGTTGCCAATTCCTGCCCCAATGCATGCATGCATACTAAGTCACTTCAGTCATGTCCGACTCTATGTGACCCTATGGACAGCAGCCCACCAGGCTCCTCTGTCCACGGGATTCTCTAGGCAAGAATACTGGAGTGGGTTGCCATTTCCTTCTCCATGTCTTCAACTAATGATAATTAATTTTTAACCCAGTATCCACTAAAATTTAATCTAGTTTCTGTCTGTCTTGGCTTCAGCGGAGGTAAAGAATGATTATCACTGCCCTGTCTAGGGAGAAAGCAACGGCACCCCACTCCAGTACTCTTGCCTGGAAAATCCCATGGATGGAGGAGTCTGGTAGGCTGCAGTCCATGGGGTCGCTAAGAGCAGGACACGACCGAGCAACTTCACTTTCACTTTTCACTTTCATGCATTGGAGAAGGAAATGGCAACCCACTCCATTGTTCTTGCCTGGAGAATCCCAGGGACGGGGGAGCCTGGTGGGCTGCTGTCTATGGGGTCACACAGAGTCGGACACGACTGAAGCGACTTAGCAGCAGCAGCAGCAGCAGCCCTGTCTAGAAAAGCTCTGCCTGCAGTATCTCACCCTGGGGTACCCTTCAGCTAGCTCTTTGTCAGGCTTGTGGTGGTGGTTTAGTCGCCTAAGTTGTGTTTGACTTTTGCAACCCCATGAACTGTAGACCGCCAGGCTCCTCTGTCCAAGGGATTTCCCAGGCAAGAATACTGGAGTGGATTGCCATTTCTTTCTCCAGGGTATCTTCCCAACCCAGGGATCAAAACCATGTCTCAGCATTGCAAGTGGATCCTTTATCAACTGAGCCACCAGGGAAGCCAGGCTGAATAGTCCTAATTGTTTCAACCTTTGCCAGTGTTGCTTGAAAAAATCCTTCTTGACTGGTATCTGAATCAGAATAGCACATAATATTCTAGAAAATTCCTTGGCAGAAATCAAAGATATGACATACAGTACTCCCTATTTTTATTAACAAAAAGAATGGCTGATGTGTCTCACCAAAATGATTCTGTCATCTCACTCAGGGGTGAGAGAACACCGAACATACAATCTGAAAATGAATCCTTGTACTTCACACCTTCTCGCTCCTCCTTCATACTCACCTTGATGTTTCTTTTGTATTATTAGCAAAGGGCTAATCATATTTTAATGTTGTAGGCTGGAGTTTAATTGCTACTGTATAACTGAATGGCTCAAAGTGGAGGAAACTAATTACCTCCATGAAAATTTGATGTGATTTTGTCAAATGCCCATCTGGTTCTCGGAATATCCCTACAGCTGACCAGTTAATCAGTTTGCTAATATTCTACAAGGGATTGTGTTTTATTAACGTGCCTTGCTATGGAGAAATTAACTGACAACACGGAGTCAGTCAGGCTCTCCTGCCCCACTCTCTCACAGCCTCATACCTTATGTTTTATGAACAGCAATATTGCTGACCTTGGTAGCACTGCGCCTGCGTGCCCACTTGGCCATGGGCCACTTTTGTCTGTCTTAGTAAATCAGCAGTCTTTGAAGACTCCCTGCTGCTGCTGCCCAGAGAGAATAAAGAAGTCTGCAGCCCCTACAGCTCCTCGAATCTTCTTCCATCTTCAATGGTCGCGCCTTACCTACCCTGGGTTCAGTGAACAGTATGAATGGCAAGACACTTGCCCTCCATGGCTAGCTAAATCATGGAGACTGGCATTGGGTTTGGAGTGACTTAAACTAAACCAAATGCTTGAAATCCTTGGATGTGCTACAATCAGAGAAAACCTGACAAAATTCTCACAATGGCAAATAGTAACAACAATCACCAACACAGGCCAAAAGAAGAAAAAGCTTTTTCCTATGTGACAGAACACCTTAGACAAGTCTTGTAACTTGTGGCCTCAGGATTTTCATTTGTAAAAGCAAATGGTTGGAACAGTTTTCTAAAGACTTTCTTAGCACCAAAATTTTGAATTCTACCTATCAAAATGGGATTGTTCAATAACAGATTTCTCCCATCATAAAGAAAAATGGTAGAAATGATTATTCCCATTTAACAGTTGTGTAAATCTGAGGAGTAGCTCAAGGTATACGAGCCACAAATAAGTAAGATCTTTCATCAGCCAGATAGTGTTCCATTCATGTGTTTTTTCAGTCAGTCAGACCATAACTATCAGAGCAACCTTTGTGGGAAATGCTTCAAAATGCATTCAAGGACCACTTTTTCAGAGACATAGAACCTGGAATAACAATTTTGAACCTCAGAGTTAATAAACATCAGCTGCTGGAATAATAAAGTAAATACTAAACTGAATCTCCTAAATTGTCACTTTATTCTACATCTGAAGGTAACACAAGATTTTAAATTAACTATACCTCAATAAAAAAATAATAAAAAAATATTACAGCAAAAATATGTGGAGATCAAAATTAATAAGAAATCATATCAAGGGTGCCCAGTCTTGCCGCTATTATTCAACATAGTTTTGAAAGTCATAGCCATAGCAATCAGAGAAGAAAAAGAAACAAAAGGAATCCAGACTGGAAAAGAAGTAAAATTCTCGCTGTTTGCAGATGACATGATACTATACATAAAAAAACCTAAAGATACCTTCATAAAATTACTGGAGCTAATCAATGAATTTAGTAAAGTGGCAGGATACAAAATCAGTGCACAGAAATTCCTTGCATTTCTATACACTAACAATAAGAAATTAGAAAGAGAAATTAAGGAAACAATCCCATTCACCACTACAACAGAAAGGAAAAAAAAAACTAAGAATAAACCTACCTATGCAGACAAAAGACTGTACTCAAAAAACTATGACACACTGATAAAAGAAATCAAAGATGACACAAACAGATGGACAGAGGTATCATGTTCTTGGATAGGAAGGATCAATATTGTGAAAATGACTATACTACTCAAAGCAACTTACAGATTCAATGCAATCCCTCAAATTATCAAAGGCATTTTTCATAGAACTGGAATGAAAAATTTTACAATATTTATGGAAACACAAAAGACCCCAAAATAGCCATAGCAATCTTGAGAAAGAAAAATGAAGCTGCAGGAATCAACCTGCCTGACTTCAGACTATACTACAAAGCTACAGTAATCAAGATGGTATGTTACTGACAAAAAAACAGAAATACAGATCAATAGAATAAGATAGACGGAGAAGGCAATGGCACCCCACTCCAGCACTCTTGCCTGGAAAACCCCATGGATGGAGGAGCCTGGGGGGCTGCAGTCCATGGGGTCGCTAAGAGTCGGACACGACTGAGCAACTTCACTTTCACTTTTCACTTTCATGCATTGGAGAAGGAAATGGCAACCCACTCCAGTGTTCTTGCCTGGAGAATCCCAGGAAGAGTGGAGCCTGGTAGGCTGCCATCCATGGGGTCGCACAGAGTTGGACATGACTGAAGCGACTTAGCAGCAGCAGCAGCAGCAGCAGCAGAATAAGACAGAAAGCCCAGAGATATACCCACACACGTATGGCCACCTTATCTTTGACAAAGGAGGCAAGAATATACAATGGAGAAAAGATAGCCACTTTAGTAAGAAGTGCTGGGAAAACTGGACAGCCACATGTAAATGAATGAAATTAGAACACATCCTAAGATCATACATAAAAATAAACTCAAATAGATTAAAGACCTAAATGTAAGGCCAGAAAATATGAAACTTTTAGAGGAAAACATAAGCAGAACAGTTTTTGACATAAAATCACAGCAAGATCCTCTTTGATCTACCATCTAGAGTAATGGAAATGAAAATAAAACTAAAGAAATAGGACCTAATTAAATTTAAAAGATTTTGCACGACAAAGGAAACTGTAAACAAGATGAAAAGACAGCCTTCAGAATGGGAGAAAATATTTACAAACAAAGCAATTAACAAAGGATTAATCCCCAAAATATACAAGCAGCTTACGCAGCTCAAGATCAGAAAAACAAACAACCGAGTCAAAACATGGAAAAAAGACCTGAACAGACATTTCTCCAAAGAAGACGTACATATGGCCAACAAACATAAAAAGATGCTCAACATTGCCTTTATTAGAGAAATGCAAATCAAAACTACAATGAGAACAGTACAAACCTCACACTGATCAAAATGGCCATCATCAAAAAACCTACAAACAATAAATGCTGGTGAGGATATGGAGAAAAGGGAACCCCCTTGCACTGTTGGTGGGAATGTAAATTGGTACAGCCACTATGCAGAACAGTATGGAAATTCCTTTAAAAACTAGGAATAAAGCTACTACATGGCCCAGCAATCCCACTACTGGACATATACCCTAAGAAAACCACAATTCAAGATGGCACATGTACCTCAATGTTCATGTACTATTACAATAGCCAAGACATGGAAGCAACCTAGATGTCCATCGACAGGTGAATGGATAAAGAAGTTGTGGTATATATATGCAGTGGAATATTACTCCACCATGAAAAGCAAATGAACATGAGCCAGTTGAATTGAGGTGGGTGAACAAAGAGCCTGTCATATAGAGTGAAGTAAGTCAAAAAGAAAGAAAGAAATATCATATATTAATGCATATATGTGGAATCTAGAAAATGGTACCAATGAACCTATTTTCAGGGTAGGAATAGAGACACAGAAGTAGAGAATGGATTTGTAACCACAGAGGGGGAAGGAGAGGATGTGATAAATTAGAAGAGCAGTCATATATAAAACAGATAGCTAGTGGGAAGTTTCTGTATAGCACAAGGAACTCAGCCTGGTGCTCTGTGATGACCTAGAGGGGTGGAAGGGGGAGGGGAAAGAAGCTCAAGAGGAGGGAATATGTGTACACTTATGACTGGTTCACATTGTTGTACAGCAGAAACGAACACAACATTATAAATAAATTATCCTCCAATTAAAAAATAAATACTTAAAAATAATTTTAAAAGAAATCATATCAACATTCATATTATATCTTCCAATGTAATAAGTGGAATCATACATTTAGAATATACTTTTCTTGAGCCAGAGTTCAACCTCCCAAGCTAAATGTGAAATATTAAGGTAATATCAGCTGGAGGTCAATCAATAGTGGATACTAAGGAAACACTGGAAATTTAGTGAGTTGGAAAAAATGTATTTCACAAGAACTCTTTTCAGGTTATGTGATTAGGGAAAATATTTTTTAAAACCACTTGGTATTGGATAAGTCCCTCACCCACCCAGGGACACATTCAACTAACATGAGACTGCACATCCATGAACTGTCTTCTAAGAAAGTTGATTGGCTTAATGGAGAGATTTCTTTTGTCTGAGTTGGGTACACAACTTTGGGACTGATGTCAATTACTTAGAGCTGCATCTTCCCCCATTTAAAATATGCATCCTTTGCCCATGAGATAGGTCCTTGCCTCAGATGAGCAAATATTTAAGAAAAACAGATTGGTGGGACACCAAATTTCAGCATTTTCATGGGATGCTTCAATGTTTTAGCCCAGTCCTTCCCCACACATACTCCTCTTGGGTCCAGGGAAAGCAGACCACACAGGGAAGATATTGCACAGAATTATATCCTTCCTTCTCCCTTTGAGTTAGCCATGGGACTGTTTGTTCAAGCAGTGGAAAGAAAACCAGAGACACAAAGCACACTAAGAACTTGGTGAAAGCACAGAGATTCCTAGAGCTCACCCTTTTGCCATGAGTAGGTGACTTATGATAAATAATTCATACAATTAGAACCTCATTCACTGACATTAAAGATTACTTATTAAATCAAAACTTCCTAAGTTTAAAAGTTAAACACTTAAGCCACTGGCAATAAAGTGAATGTGAGAAGTCTGTTGTGGTTGGGGTACACTTGGGGCCTCCTCTGTGACTACATGGTATTGGCTACTAGAGATCCACAGATGAGGGAACACAGCCCCTCCTGGCCCCTCCCTGCAAAGTGCTTTCAGTGTATTGAATAGTTTTCAGCAATGACTCTGGACCTTAGTTTTCTTTCCTCCTCAGATCTGTCTTTTTCTCTACATACAGTGCTTTTTCAGAATGTACTAGAAGCTTCTCAGGCCAAAGATTCAATTGTTCAACAAACATTTAATGTGCATCACTGTGCATTGCATACTGCAGCAGGTACTGGGAGATACAAGGGTGGATAAGATGAAGCACTTACCCTTGGGGAGCTCAAAGCTAAGAACAACCTCAGACAACTCAGCTGTAAGTATTGGAATGCAGGTAGCCACAGAGAACCAGGGGGAGAGCAGATAAAAATTGCATAATCTGATTCCATTCAACAATGATAATGCTAAACTACATTGTGCTAAATACTCCATGTTCTCTATTTCCTTTCATCCTCTCAGTAAGCCTATTGAAGTATTAATAATCCCATTTATGAGTATGCAAAAATGTTTATCTTTTTCTAATAACAGCTAGTCAGAGAATTCTTTTGTAAGGAGAAAGCTAGCTTTGCTGCAAAGCTGTTGGATAAGCCTGCTCATCCAAATCCAGAAGAATCAGCCTCCAGACAAGGGTACTGGGCTGGGCACTAGATTTCCTTCAGGAAAGCAAAGAGCTACTTTACATAATAAAGAGAGGAAAGAGTGAATGCTGAGGAAACTGGGAGAATGGAGTAAAAGCTGCAGAGCTATGTGGGGTAAGTTTATGTGCAGGGTAAGTATCAGCAGAAAAGCAGAATCCCCAGCTAAGGTATAGGTGAAGGAGGGAAGATGGAAAAAGAAATAAGATAGAGGTTTTCCAAGAAATATGCTGTGAGCTTTGTGAGGTAACCTCTCCCTGAGACCCCACAAACATTCAGGAAATCTCTTGAATTTCTTATAGAATCCAGTGATTTAACTGAATTTTGCCTCAAAGCTGACACAGTACAGGCTACACTGATGAGGGGAAGGGTGGGCTGGAATAAAAATGGGATGTAAAGAGATTAAGGTAAAAGCCCAGGCTCTGTCCCATTCTGAGGTACAAAAATGTTGAGAGGCCAGAGAACTGTCTCTGCTTCTTAAGGATATGAGGATACGGTCTTTAGTCCTGGGCTGAAAAGGCCACGCCTGCATGGCCAAACTCTGC
This sequence comes from Ovis canadensis, assembly GCF_042477335.2. NCBI lineage: Eukaryota > Metazoa > Chordata > Mammalia > Artiodactyla > Bovidae > Ovis > Ovis canadensis. The sequence continues at coordinate 26,551,792 of NC_091259.1, read as the reverse complement.
AAATGAAAGCTTCCGTGTCAGAGGCTAGGATCATACAAGGAGATCATATGAGCAAAAGGCTGTTAGAAAGGAAGCATTTCTGGGGCCTTGCAAAAAGAAAAACTAATGATCCTTCCAGAATGAGTCTCTGTGAAGCAGAAATGCTGAAGTAAATCACCACAAAAAAGTGGAAATATCAAAACAAGAAAAAAGAATGAAAACTTACAGGTGCTGCGGACCAATGAGCTGGAGATGAAATGAGCACTGAAGAACCTATTTCTACATATATTGCTTGTGAAGTGAAAGCTGCTCAGTCGTGTCCAGCTCTTTGTGACCACCTAGACTGTAGTTCATGGAATTCTCTAGGCCAGAATACTGAAGTGGGTAGCCATTCCCTTCTGCAGGGGATCTTCCCAACCCAAGGATCGACCCAGGTCTCCAGCATTGCAGGATTCTTTCTCAGCTGAGCTACCAGGGAAGCCCTCATATAGTGCTTAAATGGCATCTTTTATATCTGTAGCAGTTAAGTTTACCTCCAGGAAGGGATGTTCATTTGTAGCTAAAAGGAGAGAATTTTAAAGAGATTGAGGGATTGAACAAGAAACCCAATTCTATTTCCATGGCCTCTGCTTCCACATATGGCTTTTATACTGAGAAGTGAGGGTAGAGGAATTTGCACCATTAGCACTAAAAGAGACTCTCCTGTTTCTGTCACGTTGGAGCAGGGAGGAAAGCTATAAGACAAATGTGGCGTGTGGTCCCTCCCCCGCATTTCCCCTGGACACCCTCTACATCCTACCTCACTTGTGGCTAACCTTATCCTGGGTGCCCAGAACACTTTCGTTTTTATTCTTCACTAATCATCAGGGCTGCATCAAGGTGAATTTTTTTCCTATGCAGATGTAGATGCCTTCCCAGGTTTTTATAGCTTAAATCCTACAGTCTCATTGAATATGACCTTTCCACTTCAGAAGGATTTTACTAATTTGCAACTCAGCATTGGTCTCCAGGCCCGCATTGCAATTAAGAGCATCAGCTGTGTAATTTCAGAACTGCTCTTTGGTGTTCCTGAAACTTCAATATTGAAATGGGAGTTCATTTAACTTGAAGGAAACAAAGGTTTCTGCAGCCACGATGTCAACAAATATTGGCCCTGGCTCACTGGAGAACTAAAACCCAAAGTGTGATTTTTTTTTTTTAAATGCAGTAACTGACAGTCATGAAATAGTTGAACTACTTGATATAAAATGAAGAGAGTGTACTAGTGAACCTGAAAGGAAGGGAAAAACACAGGAATTATAAGTAACGTTCTATGTAGATCCATTTTAGAATATGAATAGCAAAATTGTTACTTTGACACTCCAAAGCGAAGCTTTTGCCACTGAATAATTATTATCATTCATTAATCTTTGCAAAGATTGTGAAAATGTGCTTATGATCAGGCTCCCAAGTATTTGCAGCCATGATTATAAGGATAGATTTGTCGTTCCAAATAAGCAGATAATCTTCCTTTTTAATGAGCCTCTCTTCTTAAAGATCAAAATGCATTGTGGGAACCTCAAGGAAATGATTCCCCTAACACCATTTGTTTCTGTACTATTTGTTTTTTCTAGGTTTATTCAATGTAACTAAACTAAATTCTTTTTAAAAAAGAATACTTCCACCTCATCCTTTTCCTCTTTCTCCTTGAATTTCTTCCTCATGAATTTATTTCAAGCAGTGCCTATAAAGTCAAAAAGAAACTTCAGAGTTTATTATTCCTCCCCATCTTCCTCGTATACTTAACAACGTGGTTTAGCCCACAGGGGTCCACCAAGAAAACAGATACTATGGTTGGGCAGCAGAAAAAAGGAAAGACATCATGCCCAGCAGTCTAGAGTTTGAAGCCTTGTTCTATTGATGAATACAGGAAAGTTACTTCATCTCTCTCAGCCACAGCTTCTTCACCTGTAATGGGGGATGAATGGTTTAAATGATAAATAGGTACAAAATGTAGGTGTTTGACAATGGGAGCACCACCTGCCCAGGGCTTCCCATTCCTCTTCTCCCAAAGGGTTACTGGGATCAACAGATGTAGAACATACCGGTCACAGGCATAGGCTGCACCGGTCCTTCATCCAGCCTGCACCACCTCACCTATTGCTACCCTAGCACTCCTGGCAGTGGCAAACGCACTGCCAGTGACCTAGCAAAGGACGTGGGAAGTCTTTAGCTGGTACCTATTTCATTTTAATTCTTCTGGCACTCAGGGTCTGTGTACTCTGTTTCATCAGTTCAGTTCAGTCACTCAGTCATGTCTGACTCTTTGTGACCCCATGGACTGCAGCACGCCAGCTTCCCTGTCCATCACCAACTCCCAGAGCTTGCTCAAACTCATGTCCATAGAGTCAGTGATGCCATCCAACCATCTCATCCTCTGTTGTCCACTTCTCCTCCTGCCTTCAATCTTTCCCAGCATCAGAGCCTTTTCAAATGAGTCAGTTCTTCGCATTAGGTGGCCAAAGTATTGGAGCTTCAGCTTCAGCATCAGTTCTTCCAATGAATATTCAGGACTGATTTCCTTTAGTGTGGACTGGTTGGATCTCTTTGCTGTCCAAGGGACTCTCAAGAGTCTTCTCCAACACCACCATTCAAAAGCGTCAATTCTTTGGTGCTCAGTTTTCTTTATGGTCCAACTCTCACATCCATACATGACTATAGGAAAAAACCATAGCTTTGACTATATGGACCTTTGTCAGCAAAGTAACATCTCTGCTTTTTAATATGCTATCTAGGTTTGTCATAGCTTTTCTTCCAAGGAGCAAGCATCTTTTAATTTCATGGCTGCAGTCACCATCTGCAGTGATTTTGAAGACCAAGAAAATAAAGCCTGTCACTCTTTCCAATTTTCCCCCATCTATTTGCCATGAACTGATGGGACCAGATTCCCATGATCTTAGTTTTTTGAATGTTGAGTTTTAAGTCGACTTTTTCACTCTCCTCTTTCACCTTCAAAAAGAGGATCTTTAGTTCCTCTTCACTTTCTGCCTTAAGGGTGGTGTCGTCTGCATATCTGAGGTTACTGATATTTCTCCTGCCAATCTTGATTCCAGCTTGAGCTTCATCCAGCCCAGCATTTAAAAATACGTACCCTGCATATAAGTTAAATAAGCAGGGTGACAATATACAGTCTTGTTTCATATCATGGGCTAATTGCTTTGTATACCAGTGTGAGTTTTCCAGTGGGACTAAAGATTTTAGCCAGCATGGATTGGGTCTTATATTTTTTAATTCTTTTAAAAAATAACATCCCAATAACAATTCATCCCATAAATAGATTATATATGTATTTATGTATATTTCCTTTGTTATTGAACATTTAGAGTGAATTATTTAGAGTATTGGTCCTGCTACTTTATTAGAGCCCAAATAGCGGTAGCTTAAATGAGATACATATTTAATTCTCTCTCAGTAAAGATGTGCACTGGTAAGCTATACAGGGGTGTATATCTACCCCTATCTACCTTTTCCCAGCTGTCTCTGAAAATGAAGAATTTACCCATATGATTGAAACAGGTCCATCACCAGTAGGAAGAGACAAAAATGAGGTGAAATTCACGGAGCTTCTTTGTTAAGAACATGACCCCAAATCTGCACTTCTCACTTATCTTCATCCTCTGTTGAACAAACTTGGTAAGTAGGCACAATTAGCTGCAAGGGAACCTAGAACCATAATATCTAGCTGCTGAAGGTAGAGAAGGGGAACAATGCATTTTATACTTAGTCTCTATTATTCATTCATATCATCTACCTGGTCCCTGTGGGCATATGAGTTTGAACCTAATGCATCTAATGAGGTATCTCTTGTGTGCCCACTGCATACCAAACACTTCTCTTACATTTTCTCATTTTATCCTCACAGCAACTTTGCAACATAGCTTTCTTTACTGTGAGGTATAACTGAGTATATTAAGTTTCAGAGAGGCTGAGTAACTTGCTGAGTTTATACTGGAAGTATCAGATTAAAAAATGTAAGCTTAAACCCTTTGGGGTCTGACTATCCATTCTGGGAAATGGGTAACAAGGGATATCCAGAGAGAGATTTTAGCATGTTTCAATTTGCCAGTTTCTTTGGTGAAATAGCTTTCTTGCTCATGCCATCTTTAATATTGACTCTTCTGGCAAAAGAATAACTCTATTAGGTAATTCCAGCCATTAGAGGAGTGCATCTTAGCCATTATACAGAGAGACTATGAACAGGCTTGGAGTAGAAGACATAAAGGAAGTTCTCACCTCTTGAAAGGTTCTGTAGTTTTCACGGAGAAAACCCAATACCAATTGGAAATTGCTCACCCAATACCAGTGCTCCCCAAACACACCCAACACTGTCCACTCTGGTGCCTCCCCTCTCCCAGCATCCCCTCTGCTGGAGGGCTACTTCTCCTGACCCTTTGGGACCCAGGCTAAATCCAGCCTCTTCCAGGAGGTCATTGTCAATCTCCTACTCTTAGGACATTCAGTTCTCACTGTTGACCCTGGGCAACCTGTTCACATCCATTGCTCCTGTCTCCCAAACTAGAAAACAAGACTGCATCATGGAGCTCAGTGCCCAAGCAAATCCCCATGACTGATTAATGTTGTCAGACTAGATGAGTATTTGAGTGTCCCATCTAAAAAATCAAATACAAAAAAAAAAAAATCCACATTCTTGGTTCAGCACTTCCTGCCTATATCTTCATTAGTTGTCACTTTTCCTACTCCTCTGATACCTTCGTGGTCACTGCAGGATGGGAAGCAGTGTAAAACTAGCAAACAAGCATTTGTCTGAGAATCATAGTATCAAGTCTTTGGCCTTGGCTCTCTTTTCATGCATTCATTCTACATTACTGAGCGTGTACTATGTGTCCTGGACACTAGAGACACAGAGATGAGTGAGTTGGGGTTCTGTCCTTAAGAAGATCTCATTCTGGTGGGAGAAGGACACAAGAAACAAACAATTCCATTATAGGGCTCTGTAAGAGGGCTGGAACATGGGACGGAATGTGGAAACCAAGTCATGTAGAAAAGCCTCTCTTCCTCTGTGCTCAGTTTTCTTACACAGCAAAACAGAAATAACTCTTCCAGCTTCACCAGGCTGTATGCAATCAAATGAAACAAAGTATTGGATTTGTAAGGTATCATGAAAATTTTCAGTTTTGTTCTTCCACTGATCTTGACAACCTTCATTAATCTTTGCAGTTCTTATCCTTGTTTACCAAAAAAAAAAAATACTGACTCAGAGCTACATAACAATTAGAGATAAAGTTAATTAGAACCTAGATTTCTTAATGGTTCTTTTTCAGCAATTGCTCACTGTTTAACTTAAAAGATCACTTTAAGTAGGAGACAAATGGAAGCAAAAAGTCATTGACAGCAGACTAAAAACACATACATACAGATGATTTCCATTTATTTTTAAACACTAAGTTTGGGACAAGAGCAGTTTTAGTCTGGAAGGTTGGAGACCATTGCTGGTGACTTCTCAGTGTTCTGAGCACCGTGGTGGCACAAGAGACCCCAGAGGTGCAGACGTATGGACCCTGACTTATTTGCATCTGGTTTGCCCAGTGTCAGCATCTAGAGAAGCTTAGGAAAATTAATAATAAGTAACAGATACGAGTTGGACATGACTCAGTGACTTCACTTTCACTTTTCACTTTCATGCATTGGAGAAGGAAATGGCAACCCACTCCAGCGTTCTTGCCTGGAGAATCCCAGGGACGGGGGAGCCTGGTGGGCTGCCATCTATAGGGTCGCACAGAGTCGGACACGACTAAAGCGACTTAGCAGCAGCAGCAGCAACTGAACACTTACTAGGTAACACAGAATTCTAGCTGTTCATATGTATTTTCTTCTTTATTTTCTCATTTTCTCCCCATAACGTAATAAAATATGTTCTACTGTTAACCTCATTTTACAGAGGAGGAAACTAAAGGCATCGTGATTAGAGAAAACTCTCTGCTGATTGGTCATTGTTTGCGCTAGCGTCTCCCGACAAAAAGGGTGAAGGAAGAGAAGAAGGGAATTATTGCCACTGATTTTCTCTTCAAAATGGAATAAGTGAATGAGAAGGGAGTTTGGAGAGAATAGATACATTTATATGTATGACTGAGTCCCTTTGCTGTTCACCTGAAACTATCACAACACTGTTAATTGGCTGTGCCCCAACACAAAATAAAAGGGGTTTTTGTTTGTTTGTTTGTGTTTTTTTTAATGTGGAATAAGAAAATACAAAGGAAGAGAATGCCACAGCAAATGCAACAGAAAAAAACTCCTCTATCAAATGTCCTAATCATCCAGCACATCAGAATATACAACCCAGAAAAGGAGACAAGGAACTCCCTAGAAGGGAAGCACAGGCCCAGGAGAAATGTTCCTGCCTCCTGCCACTCAGAGCTGACTCGTGCGAAAAAAATAAAAAATGTAGAGCTCTTGGATGCCAATTATGTATTGTTGCAAACTGAAAACTAACAATGGCATTCACTCAAAAATCCAAAAGGACCATGAGTCAGTTCTATGAACATAACAAGCCCTGGCTAAGTACTTTAAGAAATTTTCTCATTTAAAAAAATATCATTTAAATCAAACTTAGGTACTGCTAATTGTTCTGTGAATCACTCAAAGGGTGCTTTGGGTGAAATTTATTTTACTTATTTTACCCTTCAATAAACTAAGAATTTTGATATAGTCAATCATAACTTATCACAGATAGGAACTTGATGAGAAAGGGAAATAATTAATAATGGAAGATTCAGAAGGGAGCGACATTGGTATTAAGCCTCCCTTTTAAGAAGGAAAACCCAGAATCAAAAAACCCATCAAGCTGATGGTCTGACTTAACTTTTGTGTAATACAGAAAAGCTCTGAGGCATTTCCTACTGTGACTATTGAAGGTTATCAATTACTACTCTCTTGGCTAATTCCTCCAACTCCTATTCATATGAAACAGGCTGTGTGCCCATGGTAGCCCTGTCCTCTCAAGAGATGCCAAGCAATCTACCCCGATACCTGCAGAGACACAGTATTTCCTCATTGGTCTTACACCTCAGGGCAGGGAGAGGCCTAAAGACCTCACTCTTTCTTTCAAGCAACAGACATTTTCTGAACAACAACAAAAAAACCTAGTAAAATCATAAAAACAAACTGTAACAAAATGATTTTTACAGTAGAGGTAGGTACATGGACCGGGGAAGGCAATGGCACCCCACCCCAGTACTTTGCCTGGAGAACCCCATGGACGGAGGAGCCTGGTGGACTGCAGTCCATGGGGTCGCTAAGAGTCGGACACGACCTAGCGACTTCACTTTCACTTTTCACTTTCATGCATTGGAGAAGGAAATGGCAACCCACTCCAGTGTTCTTGCCTGGAGAATCCCAGGGACAGAGGAGCCTATTGGGCTTCTGTCTATGGGGTCGCACAGAGTCAGACACGATTGATGCGACTTAGCAGCAGCAGCAGCAGGTACATGGAGCCACAGGGAATTGAGAAAGAGGATAACACCAACAAAGCTGTGAGAACTGGGAACAAGGAGAGGGTCAGAGAAGACCTCCAAATAATATGGTGATATTTGAATTGGGTTGTAAAGGATAAGTAGAAATTTTCCTGTGTTTACATTCTCTGCTCAGCTGCAAGATTTCTGAGGTAGGGACTAGGTTTTATTCAACACTGTATTTTTAGCACTAGCACTTTGCCTGAGACATTTACTGATTGTATTGATATGAGAAAATAAAGAAGAAAGGAAGGCTATTTATTTCACAGACATGGAGAAAGGAATAGAAGGCATCCTGTGACTTACCCACCCTTGTTCTTTGGAAGTTGCTCCTGTTGACCAGACTTCCCTGGTGGCTCAGATGGTAAAGCGTCTGTCTACAATGTGGGAGACCTGGGTTTGATCCCTGGGTTGGGAAGATCCCCTGGAGAAGGAAATGGCAATCCACTCCAGTACTATTGCGTGGAAAATCCCATGGACAGAGGAGCCTGGTAGGCTACAGTCCATGGGGTTGCAAAGAGTCAGACATGACTGAGCGACTTCACTTTCCTTTTGACCAGAGGCATTGTATTAATAGTATATTATATATCTGTTGCTTGATCCTGACCCCTGGACGCAGCTAATTTTTTCAACCAAGGGCCACTGACACAAAATAGACCAAGCAGAGTACCTTCTTTGGAGTTTGGGATTGGGACCCAGAATGAAAGAAAACATTAGCTTCTCAGGGTAGCTGAGTCTATTGCTTATAAACTTGGGAGCTAGAAGGAGGCCAAGTCTTACATCATGAGGACAGAGAACAAAAGAAATCAGCCCACAAAGAGCAAAGAATGAAGTGGGCAGAGACAAAGAGAAAGGCGAAATGGGAGACAGAAAATACTACCTCAATTTCTACTGCCTTCCAGTTCCTGGTTCCTAAGGCCCAGTTACTGCCTTTCAGTTCATTGAGCTTTCTTATTTGTCTTTTCAGTAAGTTTTCTTTTTTTTATGTAAGTGAGCTTACTTTGTTTCTCTCCTGGAACCAAAAAAAATCTTACCCAGTAACAGGGAGTTGGGGTGGGAGGATTTCAGGCCAAGGCAGAGCATGAAAAAAAGCACTGAAGTCCAAAAGGTTGGTTGTTTGAAGAAAGAGAAAGAATATGGTCCTTCATTAGTTGAAACAAAGAAATACAGTCTTGGGATGGTAGAAAATTCCAAGAAAAGGAGACCATGATACATCTTCCTCTGGAAATTCCTATACTTGGGATGTGCCTAGGAAATATTATCAAAAATCTGAGGGGCAGTGGTGGTGGGAGTGGGGAGTTCTAATTCCACCTGGCAAAGGGATTTAAAGAAAAACTTCCAGGTGCCTGCCCTGCACAGACTTCGGGACTAGCAAAGCTAGCAAAGGGGGCAGTAAGAACAGAGAGTAGATGTTAGTACTGAAGACTGAAAGATACACCAAACTAGGACAGCTTATTATTTATTACACTGAGATGCAACAATCACGGTCCCAGAAATCACGAAGTCTGCCTGTGCGGGACACTTAATATCTTCTGAACATAGGATCACAAAATCCCTTTACATACTAATTAGAATCTACCCAAAGAAACCTTTCTATTTTCTATTTTCTACACTAATGTTAGTTTTCCTCCATGCTCTTCCGGACCTCCTCAATCACACTGGAAGTCTTTAAAAGTAATCTCTCATATATTTTCATCCTTTCGTCTACTGTTAAGCAGAAGCTCATGGCCCAAGGTACAGAAAAAACAAATATCCCAGGGTCCTCCTACCATTCATACTGTGGAAATATAGTGTGGCCCTTTTACTCTTAAAAAGCTTGTACAAAATCTCACACACAAGAGGACTTGGGGTAGAAGCAGTAATTTGAAAGAAGCCTGGGTCAGACCTACCTGCTGATCTTGGAGAGCCTCCTGGAGAGGTAGAAGCAACTGGAGCTCACACTGGGGACATAAACACTGGCAGCAACCATATTTGTAAACTCGTCCTCCCACGAGGACACTGGTCCTGGCAAATGCCATTTTGCAATCTTCCCTGTGGCTAACTAGTGCAATCCTGGCCCCACTCACCAGCCTGTCAGCACCAGTACTGAGATGTCTCAGGCAAAGCAAAAGCTGGGTACAGCCACCCACTTGCACCCTGCTGTCTTAAGACCCCCACCAGAGGGCCCAGGGCTTGGTCCCACACAGCAACACACTGGCTATCACCCATGATTCCAGGGTCCTGCAGCCAGGTGTATTAGAACTAGGCTTTTCTCACAAGTGGCACCAGCCCCAGGACCCCTTGGGGCCCAGCCCCAGGTAAGATACTAATCCCAAGACCTCCACAGCCCCACAGTCTGCTGTGTCAGGACCCAGCCTACCCATTAACAGGCCAGGGCCAGCCCAGACTCTCCACACTTAGGCCATGCCCACTAGCAGGCCAACACCAGCTCTGGGATACATTGAGTCCTGTAGCCCAGGATCAAGCCCTACTCACCAGCAGGCCAGCCAGCTTTAAGACACCCCACAGCCAGCCATGTCAGCAAGAGGTCCCACCCAGCAGCAGACCAAAACTATCCAGGACCCCCAACCCCACAACCACCTACCTTGGAGCCCAGTTCTGCCCACCAGTGGGCTAACACTAGCCCCAGGACTCCTAGGGATCTACAGCCCACTGCGTCATGAGCCAGCCTTGTCTGCCAGCAGAAAGCAGCCTCCACAAAAAACAAGGACCGGCAGCCAACCAGACAAAGGGCCAGTAATGCATACCAGATTGCCCACAGTACTCAGCCACCACAACAGGACTCGCACAGCCCAAACTGGGAGAAACCCTAGAGCATATAGCTCAAGTGACCAGAGGAGAGTGTGCTGCTGAGAAGCATAGGACATCTTATCTTAGGATCATTTCTACAAGGCCAGGAAATGTAACCAACTTGTCAAATAAATAGAAATAAATAGCCATCAAACACAAGAAAATGGAGCAAAGGAAGAAGAAAAAATCAAAAAGAACTAGAAAAACAATACCAAAACAATTAACAAAATGATAAAAAGTACATATCTATCAATAATTACCATAAGTGTAAATGGACTAAATGCTCAGTTCAAAAGATAGAGAGTAGCTGATTGGATACAAAAACAATATCTATATATATATATGCTGCCTATAAGAGACTTACTTTAAATTTAAAGACACATGCAGACTGAAAGAGAAGGGACAGAACAAGATATTCCATGCAAATGAAGAAAATAAAGCCAAGTTTCAGACAAAATAGATTTTAAAGGCTGCAAAAAGAGACAAGAAGGGTAATGATCAAGGATTAACTCAACATGCAGATATAATAATTATAAATATATCTGCACCCAACATAAGACACATAAATATATAAAACAAATAGTAACAGACATAAAGGGAGAAATTGGCAGTAACACAATAATAAGAAACTTTCAACACTCCACGTATATCATTCAGAGAGAAAATCACTGGCCTTCAGTGACATTTCAGACTAAATGGCTTCAATAAATATATATAGAATATTTCATCTAAAAGCAGCAGAATATACATTCTTTTCAAGTGCACATGGGACATTTTCCAGGATAGATCATATGCTATGACACAGAAGAAGTCTCAGTAAATTTTTAAAAATTGAAATCATATCAAGCATCTTTTCTGACCACAGTGCTATAAGACTAGAAACCAACTACCCAAGCAATGTGAATAAAAACATAAAACATTTGGAGGCTAAGCAATAAACTACTAAATAACCAATGGATAATGGAAGGAATCAAAGGAGAAACTTTAAAAAAATACCAGGAGGCAAGTGAAAATAGAAACACAATAATCCACAATCTATAGAACACAGCAAAAGCAGTTCTAAGAGGGAAGTTTATAACAATTCAAAGAAACAAGAAAAATCTCAAATAAAAAACCTAACTCTACACCTGAGTGAACTAGAAAAAGAATAAACAAAACTCAAAGATAATAGAAGAAAAGAAATTATGACGATCAGAACAGAAATAAATGATATACAAAGAAAAGAACAATGAAACAAAGGGCTAATTCTTAAAAAACATAAACAAAATTGATAAACCTTTAACCTGATTCACCAATAAAAAAGAGAAGGCCCAAATAAATAAAATCAAAAATGAAAAAGAAGTTACAACTGACACCACAGAAATACAAAGATAAGCAAGTACTATGAACAAACACCAATAAAATGGACAATCTAGAAGAAATGGACAGATTCCCAGAAGTGCGCAATCTCCCAAGACTAAATCAGAAAGAAATAACAGACCAATTACCGGTAATGAAACTGAATTAGTAATTTTAAAAGCGTCCCAACAAACAAAAGTTCAGGATCAGAAGATTTCACAGAAGAATTCTACCATATACAGAAGAATCAAAGGAGATTCTTCTCAAACTACTCCAAAAAAATTGCAGAGGAAAAAATGCTTCCAAACCCATTCCATGATGTCAGTGTCACCCTGATACCAAAACCAGACAAAGATATTACCCAAAAAAAGCAAATTACAAGACAATATCACTAATAAACTTAGGTGCACAGATCAACAAAGTTATTAGTAAACTGATATCAACAATAAATTAAAAAGGATCATATATCATTATCAAGTAGATTTATCCCGGAGATGCAAGAGTGGTTTAATGTCTGCAAATTAACCAATGTTATACACCACATTAACAAATTGAAGAAGAGCAATTAGATGATCATCTAAATAGATGCAGAAAAAGTTTTTAACAAAATTCAGCATTCATTTATGATAAATACTCTCAACAACATGGGTACAGAGGGAAGCGGTATCAAAATAACAAAAAGGCCACATATCACAGATTCACAGCTAACATAACATTTAATGGTAAAAAGCTAAAACATTTCCTCTAGGGACAGGAATAAGAAGACAAGGATGCCTACCCATTGCCACTTTTGTTCAATACAGCATTGAAAGTCCTAGGCATAGCTATCAGACAAGAAATATAAATAAGAGAAATCTAAATGGAAAATGAAAAAGGAAAGCTGTCGCTGTGTGCAGATGATAAGATACTTATATAGGAAATCCTAAAAGACACCACACACACAAAAAAAAATACCAAAACTCATTAATTTTGTTGAACTATCTTAACAGAAATTTGTTGGGAATTCCCTGGTGGCTCAGTGCCTGCCAGTGCAAGAGACACAGGTTCAATCCCTGGTCCAGGAAGATCAGGGATCCCTGATCCCGCATGCTGTGGAGCAACTAAACCCACGCACCACAAATAGTAAGCCTGCGGCCTAGAGCCCAGGAGCCTCAACCACTGAGCCCACCTGTGGCAGCTATTGAAGCCTGCACACCCTAGAGCCTGTGCTGCAATGAGAAGCCTGTTCACCGCAACTAGAGATTAGACCACACGGCAATGAAGACCTAGCACATTAAAAAAAAGAAATCTGTTGTATTTATTTCTTTTTTTAATGTAATTTTATTTATTTATTTTTGGCTGTGCTGGGTCTTCATTGCCATGTGGTCTAATCTCTAGTTGTGGTGCACAGGCTTCTCACTGAAATTAAGAAATTAATTTCATCTACAATTGCATCAAAAAGGATAAAATACCTAGGAATAAATCTAACTAAGGAGGTTAACATCTATAATTGAAAACAATGAGACACTGATGAAAGAAATTGAAGATGACACAAACAGATGGAAAGATATAGCATGTTCTTGGATTGGAAGAAATATCGTTGTTAAAATATTACCCAAGGGAATCTATAGATTCAGTGCAATCCCTGCCAAAATACCAACTGAAATTTTTTTAATATAAATTTATTTATTTTAATTGGGGGTTAATTACTTTACAATATTGTATTGGTTTTGCCATACATCAACATGAATTCGCCACAGGTATACACGTGTTCCCCATCCTGAATCCCCCTCCACAGAGCGAGAACATATAATTCTAAAATTTGTATGGAAACACAAAAGATCTGGAACAGTCAAAATCATCTTCAGAAAGAAAATCAAAGCTAGAGGCATTACATTTCCTGATTTCAAACAAACTACAGTCATCAAAACAGTATTATACTGGCACAATAACAGACACATAGATCAATGGAACAGAACAGGGAGCCCAGAAATGAACACACATTTATGGGTTCCCACACCATAGGTGGTCTGTTAATCTATGACAAAAGAAGGCAACAGTATACAATGGGGGAAACAGAGCCTTTTCAATAAATGGTGTTGAGAAAACTGGACAGCTACATGCAAAAGAATCAAACTGGACTACTCTCTCACATCATGCACAAAATTAAATTCAAAGTGGATTAAAGATTTAAATATAAGACCTGAAACCATAACATTTCTAAAAGAAAATATAGGCAGTAAGCTCTTTGATATCAGTCTTAGTAATATGTTTTTGATGTGTCTCTCAGGCCAGGGACACAAAAGCAAAAATAAACAAATGGGACTATATCAAATTAAAAAGGTTTCAACAACAAACAAAGCTATCAACAATACAGAAAAGCCACCTACTGATTGGGAGAAGATATTTGCAAATAATATAGGCATTAAGGGGTTAATATCCAATATATACAAAGAACTCATACAACTCAACATCAAAAAACAACCCAATTAAAACATGGGCAGAAGACCTGAATCAACATTTTTTTTTTCAAAGAAAAATACAGAAGGCCAACAAGTACATAAAAACACTCGATATTACTAATCATCAAGTAAATGCAAGTTAAAACCACAATGAGGGATCACCTCAAACCTGCCAGAATGGCTATAAAAGACAGCAAATAACAAGTGTCAGTGAGAATGTAAACTGGTACAGCCATCATGGGAAACAATATGGATATTCCTCAAAAATTAAAAATAGAACTATTATATGACCCAAAAATTATATTTCTGATTATTTATCAAGAACAAACATTAATGAGAAAAGATATATGCACCCCTATGTTCATTGCAGTCTTATTTACAAAGCCAGGATATGGAAGCAACCTAAGTGCTCATCAATAAATGAATGGATAACAAAGATGCAATTTCAGTTCAGTTCAGTCACTCAGTTGTGTCCGACTCTTTGCGACCCCATGAAGCACAGCACGTCAGGCCTCCCTGTACATCACCAGCTCCCAGAGTTCACTGAAACTCATGTCCATCGAGTCGGTGATGCCATCCAGCCATCTCATCCTCTGTCATCCCCTTCTCCTCCTGCCCCCAATCCCTCCCAGCATCAGAGTCTTTTCTAATGAGTCAACTCTTCACATGAGGTGGCCAAAGTACTGGAGTTTCAGCTTTAGCATCACTCCTTCCAAAGAAATCCCAGGGCTGATCTCCTTTAGAATGGACTGGTTGGATCTCCTTGCAGTCCAAGGGACTCTCAAGAGTCTTCTCCAACACCACACTTCAAAAGCATCAATTCTTCGGCACTCAGCTTCTTCACAGTCCAACTCTCACATCCATACATGACCACAGGAAAAACCATAGCCTTGACTAGACAGACCTTTGCTGGCAAAGTAATGTCTCTGCTTTTGAATAGGCTATCTAGGTTGGTCATAACTTTTCTTCCAAGGAGTAAGCGTCTTTTAATTTCATGGCTGCAATCATCAACTGCAGTGATTTTGGAACCCCCAAAAATAAAGTCTGACACTGTTTCTACTGTTTCCCCATCTATTTCCCATGAAGTGATGGGACCAGATGCCATGATCTTCGTTTTCTGAATGTTGAGCTTTAAGTCAGCTTTTTCACTCTCCTCTTTCACTTTCATCAAGAGGCTTTTTAGCTCCTCTTCACTTTCTGCCATAAGGGTGGTGTCATCTGCATATCTGAGGTTATTGATATTTCTCCTGGCAATCTTGATTCCACCTTGTGCTTCTTCCAGCCCAGCGTTTCTCATGATGTACTCTGCATATAAGTTAAATAAGCAGGGTGACAGTATACAGCCTTGACGTATTTTTTTTTCCTATTTGGAATCAGTCTGTTGTTCCATGTCCAGTTCTAACTGTTGCTTCCTGACCTGCATATTTACATATATATAAATATATATATACACATATATATAACATTGCTTCCTGACCTGCATATTTACATATATATAAATATATATATACACATATATATAACATGTAACATATATATATTATCATATATATATATGGATGAAAAAATGAACCTATTTATAATGCTAGGCAAAATGATTCAATTAGGGAAAGACAAATACTGCCTGATTTAAATGAGGAATCTAAATAACAAAACAGAAACATAGAGAATAGGTGGTTGCCAGAAGGAGTTGAGGGGGGGAGTAGAAAGAAATAGATAAGGGGGATAAGAGGCACAAACTTCCATTTGCAAGATAAATGAGTCATAGGTATGAAATGTACAGTACAGGGAATCTGGCAACCATTTTGAAATGTATAAAAACATTGAATCACTGTGTTGTGTATCAGGAACTAGCATAGTGTTATAGGTCAGTTATACTTTAGAAACAAGCAAGCTCATAGGAAAAGAGATGAGATTTGTGGTTACCAGAGGCAGTGGGTAGTGGTTAGGGTAACTGGATGAAGGCAGTCAAAAAGCCACCATGAAACAGTTAAAATTTATAAGTACTAGAGGTGTGATATACAACATTTCAAATAAAATTAACACTGCTATATGCTATATATGAAAGTTAAGAGAGTAAATCTTGAATTCTCACCACAAGGAAAATCTTTTCTATTTCTTTAACTTTTTATCTGTGTGAAATGATGAATGTTTACTAAATTTATTGTGATAATCATTGCATGATATAAGTCAGATCATTATGCTGTATACCTTAAACTTATACATTGCTGTATATCAATTATATCTCAATAAAACTTGAAGAAAAAAAGAAACACAGTGTGTCTCCACTTCTAGAAATTCCAAGTAAGTATATCACACATTAAACCAATATGTAGGACAGAGTTTATTATCATTACAAATAACACTACAAAATGATCCCTCTGTGCAAAGGAACAGGCTTTATGGTTCTTTTAACTTGTCTTCTTCTCCAATGCAATTGAAGCATGATGTGATTTTACCAAATAGAATTTACAAATCCCTTCCCAGGAATACAGTTATTGTATGTGATGGGTTTGACCTATACTGCACTTAAGCTATTTGGCACAAAGTAATTCCAAATCACAGCTCTGGGAAGTTTTTCAAGAAAGTTAAGAGAGTAGAAGCTGCTTTTTTCAGCATCAACACAGGAGACATGAATCAAGCAAGTCTCTCTTGGTTTTAATAATTCACTGCTTGGTATTATCTATGCCCATGTGGCCAAAGGCCTGGGTATTGAGCATGCACTCAACAACATCCCAGTCACATAAATAAACCATTTTCTGCTCTCAGTCCAGGAGGTAGTTATTGATCTGGGCTGTGATCTTTTCCTACCTGACTTTATGAGGATTTCTAAAATAGCTCACCTTAGGGGAATTAGAGATTCGAGTACTTCTCTTTTGTCCTTTGACCAACAAAAATAAAACACCAACAACTTACAAAAGATGAATTTTGACAGAAGAAACACCAGCATTTGCTGTGATGACCACACAACTGACCTGGTATCATAGTCTGAAAGCAAAGAGAAAAAAAGAAATATTAAACAGTCCCTTGGCCACTAAAACCACCTTGCTGCATCAGGAATCAGGCCTCAAGTTACAGCTGTGGGGTCTCAATTAGCCAAAAACCAGGCCATGTGATCTCTGTGGATCAGATGAGAATAAGAGTTGCCCTGGGACAGAAGAGATCCCCCTCCACATACTAGATGGCCCAGTTTGGATACCTGACTGAAACTGTAGATTTTAGATCTAGCTCCTACTGTCCATGGGACCCCAGAAAACTCCCATCATTTCTCAGGACCTCAGTGTCTCCAGTGATCATGTACAATGACTGGTCACCCAGCAGGCATTCCCAACCCCTTTCTCTCAAATCACCTTCAACTGCAGAGGCTGTGAATGCTGAATCCTCACTTTCCTAGCTTTCCTTGGAGTCAGGGTCCTGTGAGATATATGGGGAAATCAGCTGGGGATGGCAGCTTCTGGATAAGAGTTTCATCTTCAAAAAACAGAGACAATCTGATAACTATTAATTTCAATTACACAAATAACCCTTAAAACTCAACAATAAGAATGCAAACAACTGATTAAAAATAGGCCAAAGACCTTAGTGGACATCTTACCAAAGAAGATATAAAGATGGCAAATACACATATGAAAAGATATTTCATATCATATGGTATGAGGGAAATACAAATTTAAAAAAACAATGAGATACCACTATCAAGATGGCCTACCACATTTACTAGGATGGCCAAAAACTCAAACACTGATGATGCCAAATTCTGGTGAGGATTTGAAGCAATGAAAACTTGCACATAGATATTTATTAGCATCTTTATTCATAATTGTCAAAACTTAGGAGCAACCAAGATGTCCTAGAGTAATGGGTAAGTACTATGGGTAAGTAAACTGTGCACATCCAGATGATGGGTTATCATTTAGCACTAAAGGGTTATCAACCCATGAAAAGTTATGAAGAAAATTTAAATGCTAATTACTAAGTGAAAGAAGATAATCTGTGAGGTTGCATACTATATGATTCCAAGTATATGCCACTCTGGAAAAGGCAAAACTACAGAGACAGCAGCAAGATGAGTGGTTGCCAGGGGCTGGACAGGCAGTGAGGGTGAATAGGCAGAACACAGATGATTTTTAGGGCAGTTAAAATATGTGACATCATAATGATGGATATGTATCATTATACATTTGAACAAATTCATAGGATATATAACACCAAGAGTAAACTGTAATCTAATCTATGGACTTTGATTGATTATGATGTGTCAATATAAGTTTATCAGTTGTAACAAGCACAACACTCTGGTGAGTGACTGACAATGAGGGATGGCTGGTCACCCAGCAGGCATTCCCAACCCCCTTCTCTCAAATCACCTCCAACCACAGAGGCTATGAATGCTGAATCCTCACTTTCCTAGCTTTCCTTGTAGTCAGGATCCTATGAGATATACGGGGAAATCAACTGGGTTGGGGGAGGCATGGGTAAATCAGGGAGTATATAGGAAATGTCTATATTTTCCCCTTAATTCTACTGTGAACCTAAAATTGCTATAAAATTTTTATCTTAATTTATTTAAGAAAAGAAAGAAAACACAGAGACTCACAAAGAAAACACTCTTTCACCCATATACCCTCTTAATTCTTCTTTTATACCCTTTCATGGGAAATATGACACTTGAAACTGAAGCAGGTATTTTGCAACCTTAAGGGAAGACATTGCCACACACAGCTAAGGTGGGCAAGAAAGACTGGAAGAAACAGTCTTTGGGGTGTCACTGAGCCAATGAACTAACCTCGACTACAACTTCCTCCAGGCTTGGAGTGGGTTGCCCTTCCCTTCTGCAGGGGATCTTCCTGACCCAGGGATCAAACCAGGTCTCCTGCACTGCGAGCAAATCCTTTACCATCTGAGCCACCAGGGAAGCCCACATTCTCTACGGTTATTTCTAAAATAATGTTCACGTCCATCCTTAGCTCCCTCAAAATCTCTTCCCTTGGCTGTCTTACCCATGAAGAGTTAAGTATAGTATAGCCATATAGTTACCAAAAGTATTTCTTCAAAATAACAAAACTAATAAAAATTGTATTGCTTCTCCTATAAGAGGTAGAGCTCTGACCCACCAACAGCAGAGTATGACTTTGGCAGAGCAGTGAGTATGCATTTTCATTCAATATCCATATGCCCTGGTATGTGATAGGACCCATTGGCTAAACAATGGAAATCTTAGATTTCCAAGTGAGTAACTCACCTGTCCCAGGAATTTCTACCAGATATTAAGTATTTCTGTTGCCAGAATCTTAAAACATACTAATAGTAATAGTACATAAGCTTGAGAATTTTCAGACCCTGAGGAGATGGAAGACAGAGCAGATGGGTTTCTGGACATTATTAAAAACAGTAAAAAGGCCATACAGTTGAGAGCTAGAGGTTTATGTTTGACTTCTTTTTCTACCACTTAATACCTGTATATCTTGAAAAAGCTTTTTAAACCCTTTAATAATTATAAAATGTCCTACCCTGGCTTTCTTTTCTCATGGCTGTTATGAGAAGCCAATAAGATCATGTATGTAAAAAAGTCTTCATAAAGTGTAGAGTGCTGCCTAAGAGTGAGAGGTGATCATTCTTAATAACGAGGAATAGCACAGTGCCAAGGGATAGCCAAAGGGCACCAAGAACCTTGGGGTGCAGAGGGGAACGTCAGACAGCAAACAGCACTGCTTAGCATCAGTCTCAATCGGGCCTTCCTGAACTGGTCCAGCCAGCCATCCTATATAGGGGTAATCCCAGTCCCTGACCTAAACAGCTCCTCTCTGTACACTCAGTAGTAGGTTACATCATAGTTACCTTAACAAACGTAGGTGTTGGAAACACCTTCCCTCCAGTCTGCTTTTTCTCCCATGTGGTTTGGGCTGTAATAATCATCTAAAGGCATTATTGTATTCTCTCACCCATCCTGTCGTGTCATAAGGGAGACTGAACCGGGCAGCTAGATGGGATACAGAGAGCAGAGTAGAGTACAAACGAGTAAACACGGCTTAGCGGCTCAGCTGTAAGGCAGCCACGCACCACTAGGCCAGTCACCTATCTTCTCAGAACCTCTGTTTCCATAGGTGCAGGCCTGGAGGGAAAGATGACTTGCTACTGCAAAGCTATGGCACAAATGTATCAATACAATGTCTCTGGAGCAGTGGGCACCTATGGTCAAGAGGGTGGACCCTGACTTTAGACATCCTCAGGTTGTGTCCTCACTCTGTCATCGCCACCTGTGTGACCCTGAGCAAGATGCTCTACCTCTTCAAACCCTGAACCATTACATTTTTTAAAAGGGGGGGGAGGGGAGCGCCTAACATCTACTATATAACTTCTCTCAGCAATAAAACCACAAATTCCTCATTTAGCAAGCACTTAATGAATGGCAGTAGTAGTAATATTTGCTGCTATTATTATTATTATTATTACTATTACTATTACTATTACTATTAATTCCCCAAGGGTGAAACGCATAGAAGGCCTCGATATGTGCTGCTTCCTGACTTTACCTGAGTGTCTATTCCAAGAGGTCACATGCCTCTGAGGCTCTATAGAGATGTGGGATCTGAGGATGAGTCCAAAGCATTCAGATTCCTTGCTGAGGAAGGTTTTACAGCAAACCCCTGTGCTCTGATTCAGAATGCCACCTGCCATAGCTCTGTGTTGCTCCTGTTAGGCTGCCGGCCATGGAGAACCCACACTGTGGTACTGAGGTGGCCTGGCAGCGGCCCCTGGGGAAGCTCATCCCAGCCAAGTAGAACACTGCTGGTCCTACAGCTCCCCAAGGGAACCTGGTAGTTCTCTCCTGAGCCTGCCCCAGCTTCTAGAAAGGAAGCCAGCACGTCAGCCCTGCCCAGACATGCTGATTTCCAGGCATCCCTTCTGACTAGACAGAAGCTAGTGTCTTTCTTCCCATTGCTCCTCCAGTGTGGTGGCCAAACATTGAGTCAGTGTCTATCCTTCCCTGGGAAGCCACAACCCCAGGTAGGTGTCTTTGTCTTTGGACTTAACACGTTATATTTTTTCCATGTAATTTCTTATCTGTCTCTCTAGCTAGATTGTAAACTCCTAGAACATAGGACAGGACCCTCTTGCTACTCATTTTTATATTTCCGGGCACTGGCACTGGTGCACACAAAGCTCTCTCAGTGTCTATTTACCTAAGTCATTGAATTGCCAAATCCTAAGACACGTGACCACTTTTGGAGTGCTTCAGTATAAGTCCAACTATCTGCCCTAAGATGCCATCAGATACGTTACCCTATCACTAGCCTCACTTCACTCACCCAGCCAGCCACTTCATTGCAGACAAACAGCCAAAATGCAAGAAAGTGGACAAGGGAAGCTTCAGAGAAGCCACTGCTTCAACCACAGTTTTGCCAATGTTATAAGACTCATGCACCCACATGCCAAACCCGCCCTAGAACAAGCCAACTCTGACCTTGTCATCACTGCCTCTGAGATCTGTGGGTGGTTAGAGATCGAGGCCACAATCAGTCATCGCCTCCAGCCCCAACTGGGCCTCCCAAAGCCAGTCAGCTTGAATATTTCCCTGGTGAAAAGGTTTTTCTCTAAAACTGCTCTTCAGGCCTCCACCACTCTTCTGAAACCCTCAGGACATTACCTGTCATCTCATCAGGAAAATAGAAGAGGTGAGAACCCTCTCAACTTCCTGACAACTTACTATCTCCACACTTTTCCTCTTTTCTTTCAATTAAAACCAATAAGGAATCCCTCCTCCCACCTAAGAATTATCACTGAACCAAGTGCTGAACCAACCTGGCTCGGGGGCTCAGTACCACTAACTATCTGTACCATCCTTGAAACTTCAGCTTTTATTTTCTATCACATTCTGTCCAGTGGCCTGTAACTTCCATAAGTCTCTTTCATTATTAAAAGAATAACAGTAATAACAAAGGCAAACCAACAAAAATCTTTGTTCACCTTGGTATTCACCCCAATGCACTGGAAATGTATGTCCCACAAAAACCTGCACACAGACTTTTACAGTAGTTTTATTCATAATCGCCAGAACTTGGAAGCAACCAAGATGTCTTTCAATAGGTGAGTAGATAAATAAACTGAGATACATTGACAATGGAACATTATTTAGCATGAAAAAGAAATGAGCTATCAAGCTGTGAAAAGACATGGAGAAATTTAAATACATCAGTTCAGTTCAGTTCAGTTGCTCAGTTGTGTCTGAATCTTTGCAGTCCCATGGACTGCAGCACACCACGCCTCCCTGTTCATCACCAACTCCCAGAGTTTACTCAAACTCACATCCATCAAGTCAGTGATGCCATCCAACCATCTCATCCTCTGTCATCCCCTTCTCCTCCCTCCTTCAATCTTTCCAGCATCAGGGTCTTTTCCAATGAGTCAGCTCTTCGCATCGGATGGGCAAAGTACTGGAGTTTCAGCTTCAACATCAGTCCTTCCAATGAATATTTGAGACTGATTTCCTTTAGGAGGGACTGGCTGGATCTCCTTGCAGTCCAAGGGACTCTTGAGAGTCTTCTCCAACACCACAGTTGAAAAGCATATATAACTGAGCAAAGAAACCAATCTGAGAAGGCTACATACTATAAAATTACAATTTATATAGCATTCTGGAAAAGGCATAACTACAGAGGCAGCAAAAGATTAGTGGCTGTTCCAGGTTAGGGGACAGGGAGGGTAAAGTAGAACACAGAGGCTTTTTAGGACAGTGAAAATACTCTGCATGTTACCATAATGATGGATATATATCATTATATATTTGTCCAAATGTACAACACCAAAAGTGAACCCTAATGTGAACTACAGACTTTAGGGGATTAAGATGTGCTCATCAATTGTAGCAAAGGTACCATACTGGTTAGTGATGTTGGTATGGGGAAGGATGAAGAGGGCAGAAGCTATATGGGAAATATCTGTGCCTTCCCCTCAATTTGCCTGTGAGTCTAAAAAATAAAGCCTGTTGTACCTATTTTTAAAATCCTCTTTCAACCCTCAGTTGCAATTACCAGTTGAGAAGGCATTATAATAATTACAGATTATGTAATGAAGGAATAAAAAATAAAAGGGGCTGAGATAACACAGGGAGAAAAAAGCTCACCCAGGCAGACTCTGATAGCCTGGGCCTCTTGACAGTTATCCCTCATTGTAAATGAACTGTTAATAAACTGCCTCTGTGAATTCATTAGTCTGAGCCAGCATCTTAAGCCTAATTCCCTTTGTTCCTAACAAGAGTGAGTTTCTGGCTACTCTAAGTAGAGACCAAATTTGGGTACTGGCAAGCCAGTCCAGATTTAGGAAACATTGTCCTAACCCACCTCTATTAGCTGAGTGCTTCCGTTTCGAAGTGCTTCAGTTCCTCTGTGAGTCACACAGACCGATGGCCGCAGCTCACTGAACACTGTGGTAAAGCCAGTAGCCAGTGTCATCAGCACATTTCTCCCAGTTGAATTACATGGTTATGTTTTGCATAAAACACAAACAGCTGTTTCAGTTCAGTTGCTCAGTCGTGTCCAACTCTTTGCAACCCCGTAAACTATAGCACACAAGGCTTCCCTGTCTATCACCAACTCCTAGAGCTTGCTCACTCACATTCATCATCAGTGATGCCATCCAACCATCTCATCCTCTGTCGTCCCCTTCTCCTCCCATCTTCAGTCTTTCCCAGCATCAGGATCTTTTCCAGTGAGTCAGTTCCTTGCATCAGGTGGCCAAAGTATTGGAGTTTCAGCTTCAACATCAGTCCTTCCAACAAATATTCAGGACTGATTTCCTTTAGGAAATCTGGCTTGATCTCCTTGCACTCCAAGGGACTCTCAAGTGTCTTCTCCAACACCACAGTTCAAAAGCATCAGTTCTTCGGTGCTCAGCTTTCTTTATGGTCCAACTCTCACATCCATATGTAACTACTGAAAAAACCATACCCTTGACTCGGTGGACATTTGTCAGCAAAGTAATGTCTCTGCTTTTTAATATGCTGTCTAGGTTAGTCATAACTTTTTTTATAAGGAGCAAGCGTCTTTTAATTTCATGGCTGCAGTCACCATCTGCAGTGATTTTGGAGCCCCCCAAAATAATCTGTCACTGTTTCCATTGTTTCCCATCTATTTCCCATGAAGTGATGGGACCAGATACCATGATCTTAGTTTTCTGAATGTTGAGCTTTAAGCCAACTTTTTCAGTCTCCTCTTTCACTTTCATCAAGAGGCTCTTTAGTTCTTCTTCACTTTCTTCCATAAGGGTGGTGTTTTCTGCATATCTGAGGTTATTGATATTTCTCCCGGCAGTCTTAATTCAACTTGTGCTTCATCTAGTCCAGCATTTTTCATGACATACTCTGCACAGAAGTTAAATAAGCAGGGTGACAATATACAGCCTTGACATACTCCTTTCCCAATTTGGAACGAGTCTGTTGTTCCATGTCCAGTTCTAACTGTTGCTTCTTGAGCTGCATACAGATTTCTCAGGAGGCAGGTAAGGTGATCTGGTAGTCCCATCTCTTGAAGAATTTTCCACAGTTTGTTGAGATCCACACAGTCAAAGGCTTTGGCATAATTAATAAAACAGATGTAAACAACTGTTTACTTCTTGTAATTATGTAATTTAGTTATATAGTATTTTTATATTTATATATTACCTAAGCAATGTAAAATACACTTTTATTTACTGAATCAATATTTAATGCTTGTGAAAACTGATAAGCGTCTTTCACTATTGTGATATTGTAACTATTACTCAATACCATTGTATCATGATTGGTCAACAGAAAAATAGTAGAACCTCAGTATCACCAAAACTACTATTTAATAGAAAAACCTGTAATCACTTTTAAAAATCCAGATGCATGTCAGAATTATCTTGAAATTTTTTGAAAAACCCAAATGCCCAGGTATTGATTTTTTTTTTCTCCAGAACTCCAGGTATGTTTCTAATGAGCAGTCATGTTTAAAAACAACTGGACTATATGAGTATCTTTTACTTTTATCTCGTTTGTTTCACTTTTTAGGTTTCATATTCAGGGCTCCCATTTCATTTCGTTTATGTTTTCCAATTTCTCCCCTCCTTTTTTTGTTATTTCTCAAGCCTTTACCAAGCATAGTAACGCATGTACACCCGTGGTGGATTCATGTCAATGTATGGCAAAACCAATACAGTATTGTAAAGTAAAATAAAGTAAAAATAAAAATTAAAAAAAAGAAAAACAATGAAAAAAAAAAAAGAAAGCTTTGTATACATACATATATATATATAATATCTATAATATACATTTTAGAAAACTTATAAATTTTTGCCTAACTAAAATTTATGACATTTTGATTGTCATTATGACACATCATTATGACAATTTATGGCATTTTGATCCCACTTCTTTAACTTGTATGAATAGAATGCTAGATTTCTAATTTTTTAAAAATAGATACACAGCAAGCAACAAAGGTTAACTGTACAGCCCAGGGAACTATAGTCAATATCTTGTGATTACCCATAATGGAAAATAATTTCAAAAATAATATATGTGTATTCTGAAACATTGTAAGTCAACTATACTTCAATAAAATTATACATTAAAATAAATATATATATACTTTTAGATATTTGTATATTATAAAAAATTAAATATGCATATGAAAAGAAAGAGATTAGTTTCTAAAATGAAGGCAAATGTTTTACAAAGACTTCGTAAATCTGAGTTATTAAAAATCACTGGTAAATTAGGTATGAATGAGAAATGTTTAAAGATTAGAGAACAGGGGATTATGAAAATCTAGAAGAGTCTGCACATAGATTGCCTCCAATCTGCCTTCTCACTCCATTTTATAGAAGCTGAAACAAGAAGTCACAGGAGATGGGTGCACTGATTATATGAAAAAGATGGTACTTGACCCCAGGACAAAGCACCCACACTCAAAGGCTTTGGGTTTGTGTCAAAATATCAGCAAATAATGCACCCTTATACATTTTAAGTTAAAATAATGTTTGTTGTGTTTTATGCTTCTGCACTTTAATCAATATTTTCAATTAACCTATCAGCTGCTGGTCCTGATCATGTTGGGTCTTTACGTGTGGTGGGACTAACACCTGCCCAGCTGCAGGAAGCCTCCCTCAGACAATACCACCAGCTTCCCCAAGTTTCTACAGCTAGGTCCAGAGGGCTCTTATATGTAGATACAGACTTTTAAACTACTCCACAGCAATCAGGCCTTGTCAATGACATGAAGTAAAATTTCAATAAATGATTGGTGGAAGAATAGAGTAATAACAGAATCAATATTTGCAGTTTCTTCCAAAGTCCACCTCATTTAGTCCTCTATCGCTAGACTAGACTAGTTCATTTAAATGTTAGTGCTTTTTTGGTAAATACTGACTAGAGAAGAGGGGGGATTCATCCTCGCCTTGGAAGTACCATGACCTATCTGATAACCTGTCTCATCCCAGGTCATCCAATCCAAAACGCAATTGTCTTTAGGCTTGTATCCTCTAAAAGACATGGACAGTACCCACTGCTGAATCTACTATGGTATCCCCAGATCCTACTAAGTTATTTACTCCATAAACCTTTATTAGGTTCTGACAGTGTGCTAGGTACCAGGGGCATGGCGGAGAGTGAGACAGGCACAATCTCATCGCTCAAAATCTCCAAGGCACAAAGGCACATACAATATAAGAAGTAGGCTGTTTCAAGTTCTGAAACAAGGATGCCATAGGTAAGGCCAAGGCTAGAGTGAGGCAAGGAATGTGCCTAAGCTGCTGTCACTGTCAGCTTCTCACATGAGCCTTGAGAGTGATGCCACCTTTAATTCTGAACCCTAGGCACCTCACCTAAGTAGTCAGGAGGTTCCCCACTGTGTTAAGTTCTACATTGCTCCTTCTGACAATGTTTAATTTTCTGTAGCCAAACTTTCAGAATCATGATTTTTCAGTTCATTCATAGCCCACCATAAATCTCGGGGCCTTTTTTGCCACACATGTATTTGGTGTATTTTGACATGCATGTTACATGCTAAGTTGCTTCAGTCGTGTCAGACTCTTTGTGACCCTATGCACGGTCATAGTTTGTACCTGAAAATAGATCTTAAAGATTTGTTTAACCCTAACTTATCAACCTTCCTACTCTTTAGTAAGAAAGAAATCAGTTTTGTTTTTCAACTAAGAAATTAAAAAGCAAACCTGGGAACAATGAATAACCCTCTTACTCTGATACATACACAGACTTAAGCAAATATTTGTACTTGTGTGAGCTTGAAAATGCTAGAAAAAAATCTCTTGCTGAAAAAGAAATCTACTGGGAGACAAGATAAAGCAACAGTAATGAGGTTAATAGCAAAGGCCTGAGTTCAATTTCAAGTTCTCACATTTGCTAGTTGGATTAAAAATGAGTAAGACATGATCCCTGGAGAAAAAGATGGCGGAGGATTAGGTGGATGTGGAGTACATCTCTCTCCATGGATGCATCAGGAATACCCCTTCAGACACAGAAGTGCATACAGACCACCAGCTGAGAGCAGACAGGAGTACCTGACCAGAGGAAAAGAGTACATAGAACCACACAAAACTCAGTAGGAAGGAACTAGGGGGAGCAACAGGAGTGCCAGTAGGACTGGGCCTGCCCTCAGCGGGTGGGGGAACTGAAGCAGGGAACTGAAGAGGAACTGATCCTCACATCAGGGCAACTGTCTGAGTCAGAAGAGAAACATTTAAGGCTGAGAGTGAAACAGCTGATCTGCAGCAGCCTAAATGGAATGAGAATCAGACAGTCCTTGCCACAGCCATACACACCCTGGACAGGGATGTGAAGTTGGGGGATTGCGGAGTGATTCCATGGTGAGGGCTGCTATTGACTGTGGAGAGACACACTGAGGGGATGTGAAGGAGGAGGTTATGGTGGGAAATGCCTGTGGAGGAAAGCCAGGCAGCCATGGAAGCAAGGCGATTCTGCTGAGTCACATGTAGGGGGTGAAGCCATCACCATAGCCTCTCTCTCCCCACACGCCAGCATCAGCAGCTGAACAATAGAGAGGCTGGCCCATCAAATGCCTGATGCAGTGAACTACAGAGCAGGACCCCACCCAGAGTGCCCCTTTAAGTGACTGATGTGCGAACTACAGAGTAGGACCCCAGCCAGGGGGGCCCCACTAAGTGCCTGACCCACAGAACAACAGAGAAGGACCCCAGGCATGGGAGCCCTCTAAGTGCCTGAAACAGCAGAGATACAGAGAAAGACTGATCAAAGAGGCCTTCTGATCACCAGCTACAAGAGGCTCGAAAAAAGACTCTGATAGGGCCATGACTCCTGCTGCGGAGGCAGTCTGTGTCCTGCACACTTGGCGCCGCCCATGTCTCCGCAAGTTAAGCAGCTGCTCACGCTCAACTCTCACTGGGGCAGAGCTGCCACAGGCCAAAAAAGTCTTGCGCGCACCGGGTCACTTCGGTAGTGTTTGACTCTTTGCGACCCTGTGGACAGTGGCCTGCCAGGCTTCTCTGTCAGGGAGCGGTTCTCCAGGCAAGAATACTGGAGCCTATTGACCAATACTGGTTGCCATAGCCTTCTAGAGCACTATATTTCCACTGCTGTAGCCGCCAACTCCCCTGAGTACCTGATGCTGCCAGAACCCCTGCAACCCGAGCAGCTGCACCACCTCCACACCTGGCCCTCACAGGGGCAGACCTAGTCCTCCAGGGCAGCTTCAGGAGCAAACCCAGTGCATGACCCACATGCAGAGGTGGAAATAAAACCACAACTGAAACCCAGGGCCAGTGTGGCTAAGGAAGAAGATTCAAAAACTTCCCACCAGCCACACAATCAACTAGCCAGACTCTGTGTCTATGGAATATATAAAAGGTCACTGAGAGTTCCCACAAAAGAAAACGCACTAGTTCTGATAGCTGTGGACACTGGAGGCAAGAACACACAGGAGAAGGACCAGATTAGCTGCCCTCATAGCAGGTCCAGAGATCAGCACACTGTTGGAGGGCATCCTAGGGGAGGTGAGGTGGACTGTGACTCCCAGCAAGGGAAAGGACTCTGACAGCAGTGACTCAGAAAAATATTTATTATTCTTATGTTTTGATTTGTTCTGTGGATTCTTTTGGACTTTTTTTTTCCCTTTTATTCCCTCTCTATTGGAGTTGTCGACTTTATTGGCACTATGAGATCTAATTAAGCTTTTGAGCTTTTATTTTCTCAGTCACATATTTTATTGTTGTTATAAACCTCTGCCTCTATGCTGGGTTTTTGCAGTTCTGTGGAGTTTTTCTTTTTTTCTCTCTCTCTCTCTCTTTTAAATTTTTAAAACCTATTATCTTTTCTACATGTATTCCTTTGTTTGCTTTACTGCTGTTCTTTTCCCCTTGCAGTTAATCTTTAATGTATGTAAATCTTCTTCCTCTACCTCAATTTAACTTTGTATATCTAGTCTTTGTTTCTTTCCTTTTCTCTCAACATTTTGTTACTTTTATTTTCATTGCTTTATTCCCCAAGTGGCAGCTTGCTTTACTTTTATTTTCCAGTTTGTGCTTTAGTTAGTTTTGTTCTGGTAGATATAAATTTTGGTTTCCTTTCTAGGTCAATCTATTGTACTTTATTTTTGTTGGTCTGTTTTGATTTTGCTTATGGGTGTATATGTAAATGTGTATATTCAGTCACACTTTTTATTGTTATGAACCTCTGCCTCTGTCTACATTGGGTTTCTGCAGTTCTGTGCAGTTTTCCTTTTTTTAACCCCTTTTTTTTGTTCTTCTTCCATCTTTTATTTTCTTTTCTCTTTTTTATAATTTTAATTTGTAATTTTTAAGAACCTATTATATTTTTCTACACTTATTCCTTTGTTTTCATTTCCTACTACTATTTTCCCCTTGCAGTTAATCTTTAATGTATACAAATCTTCTTCATCTACTTCAGTTTAACTTTGCATATCTATTCTTTCCTTCCTTTCCTCTCAACATTTTGTTCCTTTTATTTTCATTGCCTTATTCCCCAAGTGGCACCTTGCTGTAGTTTTGTTTTCCAATTTGTGCTTTAGCTAGTTTTGTTCTGGTACATATAATTTTTGGTTGCCTTTGTTCGCTGAGTCAATCTATCATACTTTATTTTTGTTGGACTGTTTTGATTTTGCTTATGGGTGTATATGTATATGTGTATATTCAGTCACACTTTTGATTGTTTCTATAAACCTCTACCTCTGCGTGGGGCTTTTGCAGTTCTGTGGAGATTTCCTTTTTTTTTTTTTTCTTTTTTCTTTCTTCTTCCATCTTTTTTTTCTTTTCTCTTTTTTATAATTTTTTTGTAATTTTTTAAAACCTATTATATTTTGTCTACATTTATTCCTTTCTTTCCCTTTCCTACTGTTCTTTTCCCCTTGCAGTTAATCTTTAATGTATATACGTTTTCTTCATCTACCTCTATTTAACTTTGCATACCAATTCTTTCTTTTCTTCTTTCCTTTCCTCTCAACATATTTGTTAGTTTTATTTTCATAGGTTTATTCCCCACTTGGCATCTTGCCTTAGTTTTGTTTTCCAGTTTGTGCTTTAGTTAGTTTTGTTCTTAACTGGAAAATATAATTTTTGATCTACTTTGTTAGCCAGGTCAACCTACTGTACTTTATTTTTGTTGAACTCTTTTCACTTTGCTCATAGGTAAATATGTATATATGTATATACCATTATTTTAATTATTATTTATGTGATTTTGTAACTGTCATTTGTCTGGGGTTCATCTTTGGATTCTGGCTTTGGGATATTTGTTTTAATCGCATGTACTGCCATAACAAACCACTGTGGAATCCTCACTCCTGACCAGAGATCAAGCACTGGGCCTTTGGAATGGGAGCACTAACTTTAAGAACCTAGACTACCAGAGAACTAACCATAGGGAGTAGCATATTGTGAGAACTCACACAAAGGAAACAACTTGACTACAACAACTGGCATCACCAAACCACCAGTCGCACCCTGTGCAGGATGCCTCATCTAAGCAACAAACAAAACAAAATTACAAACGTAATCATCAGCAGACAGGAGTACCACCTCACTCAGCCTTGCCCATCAGAGGAAAAACAAACAAACAAGAACTCAGCCCAAATCTCACCCTATACGAAGTTTACACAAACCACAGGACCAACCTTAGGAGGGCAGAAACCAAAAGGAAGAAAGGATTCAACCTTGAAACCTGGGAAAAGGAGACCTCAGACACAATAAGTTGAAAGAAAAATGAAAAGACAGAGAAATACTGCACAAATGAAGGAACTAGAAACACAGAAGTCTAAATAAATGAAGAGGAAATAGGCAAACTACCTGAAGAAGAATTCAGAATAATGACAATAAAGATTATAAAAAAATCTTGAAATCAAAATGGAGAAAATGCAAGAAGCAATTAACAAAGACCTAGAAGAATTAAAGAATAAACACACGGAGACAAACAACACAATTACTGAAATTAAAAATGCTCTAGAAGGAATTGATAGCAGAATATCTGATGCAGAAGAATGAATCAGTGACCTGGAAGATAAAATAGTGGAAATAACTTTTGAAAAGCAGATTAAAGGAAAAAGAATGAAAAGAACTGAGGAGAGTCTCAGAGACCTCTGGGTCAACATCAAACACAACAACATTTGAATTAAAGGGGTCCCAGAAGAAGAGAAAAAGAAAGGGTATGAGAAATTTTTTGAAAAGATTATAGTTGAAAATTTCCCAACATGAAAAAGGAAATCAATCAAGTCCAAGAGGCACAAAGAGTCCATATAGGATAAATCCAAGGAGAAACACGACAAGACACACACTAATCAAACTAACAAAGGCTAAACACAAAGAAACGATATTTAAAAAGCAAGGGAGAAGCAACAAGTAACATACAAAGGAAACCCCATACACTTAACAGCTGATCTTTCAGCAGAAACTCTGCAGGCCAGAAGGGAATGGCAGGATATATTTAAAGTACTGAAAGGGGAAAATCTACAACCAAGATTACTGTACCCGGCAAGGATCTCATTCAAAATTGATGGAGAAATAAAAAGCTTTTCAGACAAGCAAAAGTTAAGAGAATTCAGTAGCACCAAACCAGCTTTACAACAAATGTTAAAGGGACTTATATAGTCAAGAAATACAACAGAAGAAAAAAGATCTACAAAAATCAACCCCAAACAATTAAGAAAATGGTAATAGAAACATATATATCAATAATTACTTTAAATGTAAATGGATTAAATGCTCCAACCAAGAGACATAGACTGGCTCAATGGATACAAAAACAAGATCCATATATATGCTGTCTAAAGAAACCCACTTCAGACCTCAAGACACATATAGAGTGAAAGTGAGAGGATGGGAAAATATATTCCATGCAAATGGGAAGCAAAAGAAAGCTGGGGTAGAAATTCTTATATCAGACAAAATAGACCTTAAAATAAAGAAGATTACAAGAGAGAAGGAAGGACACTACATAATAATCAAGGGATCAATCCAAGAGGAAGACATACCATTTGTAAATATCTATGCACCCAACAAAGAAGCACCTCAATACATAAGACAAACACTGCTGCTGCTGCTGCTGCTGCTGCTGCTGCTGCTGCTGCTGCTGCTGCTGCTGCTGCTGCTGCTGCTGCTAATTCGCTTCAGTCATGTCCGACTCTGCGACCCCATAGATGGCAGCCCACCAGGCTCCACATCCCTGGGATTCTCCAAGAACATTTCCTTCTCCAATACATGAAAGTGGAAATTGAAAGTGAAGTCGCTCAGTCGTGTCCAACTCTCAGCGACCCCATGGACTGCAGCCCACCAGGCTTCTCCATCCATGGAATTTTCCAGGCAAGAGTACTGGAGTGGGGAAGACAAACACTAACAGATATAAAAGGAGAAATTGACAGTAACACAATAATAGTAGGAGACTCTAACACCCCACTCACACCAATGGACAGATCATCAAAACAGAAAATTAATGAGGAAACACAAGTCTTAAATGATGCATTAGATGAGATGGATCTCATTTTCATTTCTAATTTTGTTGATTTGATTCTCCTCTCTTTTTTTCTTGATGAGTATGGCTAAAGGCTTGTCAATTTTGTTTATCCTCTCAAAGAACCACCTTTTAGTTTTATTAATATTTACTTTTGTTTCTTTCATTTCTTTTTCATTTATATCTGCTTGGATGTTTATGATTTCTTTCCATCTACTACTTTTGGGGTTTTCATTCCATCCAATGCAGAAGAATACACCTTCTTCTCAAGTGCACATGGAACATTCTCCAGGATAGACCACATCTTGGGTCACCAATCAAGTCTTAGTAAATTTAAGAAAACTGAAATCATATCAAGCATCTTCTCTGACTACAATGCTATAAGACTAGATATCAATTGCAAGAAAAAAAATGTGAAAAAAACACATGGAGTTTAAAAAACACACTCCTAAATAGCCAACGGAGAAGGCAAAGGCAACCCACTCCAGTACCCTTGCCTGGAAAATCCCATGGACAGAGGAGTCTGGTAGGCTGCAGTCCATGGGGTTGCAAAGAGTTGGACATGACTGAGCGACTTCACTTTTGCTTTTTACTCTCATGCATTGGAGAAGGAAATGGCAACCCACTCCACTGTTCTTGCCTGGAGAATCCCAGGGATGGCAGAGCCTGGTGGGCTGCTGTCTACGGGGTCACACAGAGTCGGACATGACTGAAGTGACTTAGCAGTGGCAAATAGCCAACAGGTTACTGAAGAAATCAAAAGGGAATCAAAAAAATTTCTAGAAATAAAGGACAATGAAAACACAACAACTCAAAAACTATGGGATGCAGCGAAAGCAGTTCTAAGAGGGAAGCTTATAGCAGTACAATCCTACCTTAAGAAACAAGAAAAACATCAAATAGACAACCTAACAATTGGAAAAAGAAGAACAAAAAAAACCAAAAGTAGTAGAAAGAAAGAAATCATAAACATCTGAGCAGAAATAAATGAAAAAGAAATGAAAGAAACAATAGTTAAAATTAATAAAACTAAAAGCTTGTTCTTTGAGGAGATAAACAAAATTGACAAGCCTTTAGCCAGACTTGTCAAGGAAAAAAGAGAGAAAAATCAAATCAATAAAATTAGAAATGAAAAAGGAGAGATTATAACAGGTAATGCAGAAATACAAAGGATTATAAGAGATGATTAGAAACAACTATATAGCAATAAAATGGATAACCGGGAAGAAATGGACAGATTCTTAGAAAACTTCAATCTTCCAAGACTTAACCAGAAAGCAATAGAAATGATGAACAACCTGATTACAAGCACTGAAATTGAAGCTGTGATCAAAAATCTCCCAAAAAAACAAAGTCCAGGACCAGATGGCTTCACAGGAGAATTCAATCAAACATTTAGAGAAGAGCTAATGCCTATCCTTCTGAAACTCTTTCAAAAAATTGCAGAGGAAGTAACACTTCCAACTCATTCTATAAGGCCACCACAATCACCCTGATACCAAATTCAGACATAGACAATTTTAAAAAAAAAGAAAACTACAGGTCAATATCACTGACAAACATAGATGCAAACATCCACAACAGAATTTTAACAAACAGAATTCAGCAACAAATCAAAAAGTCCAAACACCATAATCAAGTTGGGTTTATTCCAGGGATGGAAGGATTTTTCAATATACACATTTCTATCAATGTGATACACTATATTAACAAATTGAAAGATTAAAAACCATATGATAATAGATGCAGAAAAAGTCTTTGACAAAATTCAGCACCCATTTATTATTAAAACTCTAAAAAAAAATGCAGGCATAGAAGGAACTTACCTCAACATAATAAAGGTCATATATGATAAGCCTACAGAAAACATTATCCTCAATGGTGAAAAACTGAAAGAATTCCCCCTAAGATCATGAACAAGACAAGGGTGTCCACTTTCACCACTATTATTCAACATAGTTCTGGAAGTCCTAGCTACAGCAATCAGAGAATAAAAAGAAATAAAAGGAATCCAGATCAGAAAAGAAGTAAAACTCTCACTGCTTTTTAGATGACATGATAAAGTACATAGAAAACCCTAAAGATAGTATCAGAAAATCACTAGAGCTAATCAGTGAATTTAGAAAAGTTGCATGACACAAAATCAATACACAGAAATCACTTGCATTTCTATATTCTAACAAAGAAAAAAATAAAAAAGAGAAGTCAAGGAATCAAGCTCATTCACCATTGCAACAAAAATAATTAAATATCTAGGAATAAACTTACCCAAGAAGACAAAAGAACTGTACACAGAAGATTATAAGACACTAATGAAAGAAATCAAAGAGGACATAAACAGATGGAGAGATCTTCCATGTTCCTGGGTAGGAAAAATCAATATTGTGAAAATGACTATACTACTAAATGCAGTCTGCAGATTCAATGTGATCCCTATCAAATTACCAATGGAAGTTTTCACAAAACTAGAACAAAAATTTTCACAATTCATATGGAAACACAAAAGACCCCAAATAGCCAAAGCAGTCTTGAGAAAGAAGAATGGAGCTGGAGGAATCAAGCTTCCTGACTTCAGATTATCCTACAAAGCTACAATCATCAAGACTGTATGGTACTGGCACAGAAACAGAAATATAGACCAATGTGTGTGTGAGAGAGAGCAGTGGGTATGGACTTGGGAATAAACCCATGCACCTATGGGTAACTTATTTTTGACAAAGGAGGCAAGAATATACAATGAGGCAAAGACAGCCTTTTAAATAAATGGTGCTGGGAAAACTGGACAGCTACATGTAAAAGAATGAAATTAAAACACTTCTAACACCATACACAAAGACAAACTCAAAATGAATTAAAGACCTAAATGTAAGGCCAGAAACTATGAAACCCTTAGAGGAAAACATAGACAGAACACTCAGTGACATAAATCAAAGAAAGATCCTTTATGACCCACCTCCTAGCCTAATGGAAATAAAAACAGAAGTAAACAAGTGAGACCTGATTAAACTTAAAATCTTTTGCACAGCAAAGGAAACTATAAGTAAGGTGAAAAGACAAGCCTCAGAATGGGAGAAAATAATAGCAAATGAAACAACTGACAAAGGATTAATTTCCAAAATATGCAAGCAGCTCATACAACTCAATGCCAGAAAAACAAACAACCCAATTAAAAAGTGGGAAAAAGACTTAAACAGACATTTCTCCAAAGAAGACATACAGATGGCTAACAAACACCTGAAAGGGTACTCAACATCGCTCATTATTAGAGAAATGCAAATCAAAACTACAATGATATATCACCTCACACCAGTCAGAATGGCCACCGTCAAAAAGTCTACAAAGAATAAATGCTGGAGAGGGTGTGGAGAAAAGGGAATGCTCTCACACTGTTGGGAATGCAACTTGATACAGCCACTATGGAAGATGGTATGGAGATTGCCTTTAAAAACTAGGAATAAAAGCACCATATGACCCAGGAATCCCACTCCTAGGCATATACTCTCAGGAAACCAGGGTTGAAAAAGACACATGTATCCCTTTGTTCATTGCAGCACTATTTATAATAGCTAGAGCATGGAAGCAACCTAGATGTCCATTGACAGATGAATGGATAAAGAAGTTGTGGTGCATACACACAATGGAATACTACTCAACCATAAAAAGGAACGTATTTGAGTCAGTTCTGATGAGGTGGGTGAACCTAGAAACTATTATATACAGTGAAGTAAGTCAGTAAGAGAAAGATAAATATCATATTCTAACGCATATGTATGGAATCTAGAAAAATGGTAGTGAAGAATTTATTTGCAGGGCAGCAATGGAGAATGGAAATTTCCTTCCTGGAGAAGGAAATGGCAACCCACTCCAGTACTCTTGCCTAGAGAATCCCATGGACGGAGGAGCTTGGTGGGCTACAGTCCACGGGTCACAAAGAGTTGGACACGACTGAGCGACTTCACTTTCACTCACTTTCTAATGGAGAAACAGACATAGAGAATATATTTTTGGACATGGGGAGAGAGGAGGAGAAGGTGAGATGTATGGAAAGAGTAACATGGAAACTTACATTACCTTATGTAGAATAGATAGCCAACAGGAATTTGCTTTATGGCTCACGAAACTCAAACAGGGGCTCTGTATCAATCTAGAGGGGTGGGATGGGGCAGGAGATGGGAGGGAGTTTCAGAAGGGAGGAGGTATATGTATACCTATGGCAGATTCATGTTGAGGTTTGACAGAAAACAACAAAATTCTGTAAAGTAATAATCCTTCAATAAAAATTGTAAAAAAAGGTATGATTCCTGCCATCAAGAGGCAGTATTCTAATGGGGATAATAAATATATGATTACAGAATGGTGAGGGAGCACAGTCTGGAGACTCCTACAGACTTAGGAGCCCAGAGAATGAGACCTTGGGGAGAGAAGGGGAAGAAGACAAAAGGATGGGAGGCACCTGAACAGAGTTTTTTTAATTAATTGATTGTTTTATCCATTTTTGGCTGTGCTGGGTCTTTGTTACTGCACACAACTTTCTCTAGTTGTGGTGAGCAAGGGCTACTCTCTAGCTGTGGTGCGCAGGCTTCTCATTGTGGTGGCTTCTCTTGTTGCAGAGCATGGGCGACAAGCTCTCGGGCACACGGGCTTCAGCAGTTGCAGCACATGGGCTCAGTAGTTGTACGTGGGCTTAGTTTCCACACAGCATGTGGAATCTTCCCAGACCTGTGTCCTGTGTCTCCTGCACTGGCAGGTGGATTCCCAATCACTGGACCCCAGGAAAGTCCCCCTGAAGAGAGTCTCAAAGTAAGAATAGAATTAGCCAGGGTTATAAGAGAGAGAAGAGGGATCTGTGCAGAGGGGACCTCAGAACTGTGTTGAAATTTTCCAGATTGAAGGACTAAAATGTTGGTTCAGTTAGTGGGAATTTAATATAAAGATACACAGAGAAATAAAAGGCAGCACCCATCTCTGCAGCAAGAGAGTCAGGCCTTATTTGGAATATTCAAAAATCAACACAGTTCTCACCACTGAGTTATCCTCTGTTCTCGTAGAAATGGATCCATTGTCCCTTATCCAAGTAATCCATCATATGTAATGGTAACAAAGTCTCTCTCTTTCTCACTCTCCCCATCCCCCTTTCTCTCTCGCTGTCTCTTTCTTTCCCTTCTTTCTATATCTCCATCCACTGCTATGTTTTTACTTTGTTCCCTCTGATTTCTGTTTATTTTTGGTCTCTACTACTGCCTACCACCTTCCCCTTAAATCCCTTCATTAATTCCCACACTAGTATCAACTGGTCTTCTGTTTCTTGCATTCAAGTTTACCAAGACTGGGACTCCACTGGCCAGCCCCATCCAATGTAGAGCAGTCCTGCTGAGCAAGGTTCTCATCCTGGGCCATTTCAAGGCAGGTCATCAGTGTATCTGTGTATTAGATGCTTGTTCCCACACAGAGAGAGGTGGCATTGCCCAATCAAAGAGCACTATACCCAAACAACTTTGTTCAAAAGCTTCTCAGAGCCACGAGCAAAGGCATGGAGGTAGAAAAGAAGTCTGTTTGGAAGGACAAGTGGCTTGACCATGTTGAAAAGTCAATAGGGAGCATTTAGGGATAAGACTTGCCTGGGCCCAAAGGGGTGGGAGTTCAGGTTTAGAACATAGCAAGGATAAATCTCAGTCTACAAACTCAGATATGCAAGCATATCACATTTCTGCATGTACTTAAAACCAATTTAAATTCAATGCTGGAGCCTCTTCAAAATGGTGGCAGAAAATTCAATCTCAGTTGATTGAGGGGCTTTTCCTTGGGGCTGGACAGAGATTCCCAGGTCTTCCATGGAACCAGTGCATCAAGGACTCTGGTCACTGGCCCACACAGAAAACCACAAAACCACCTAGTGCTTGCCACTGTAAAGGTCTACTTTCTTTCTGCTGAAAGAAGGCCCTGCTCCCCCCTCATCCAGGCAGTGACAAAGTCAGAAAAAGAGCCCAGCTGCCAAGTCCATACCCACTGCTCTCTCACACACAGTCTTGTCACTTGGATGCTCTCCTCCCAGAATGCCAGCTCAGACCACCCCACCTTCCTGTCCCCTCCATCAGCTCAGTTCCACAAGGCTACAAAATGGTGCTAGGCTTTTATAGGACCTGTCTCGTTAGAGAATGCATTTATCAAAACAGTCTTGTTAACTGTGGTGAATCTCAGGATAACAAATCTGAGGGGACAGGGGAAGAGCTGGGTGTTCAGAAGGAAATGAAAATGACATAGTGAAGGACATCACTTTTCCAAGGAAGGCTGTGTGCTGTGCTGAGGATCCATCGCTGACAGAGATGAGATGCGGCAAGCAGACAATGGCTGGACCAGAGAAGCATCAGGAGATCAATGATGCAGCAATATGTCTTTCAGGATTGATTTGGCAGAAAAGGAGACAGCAGTATTTCAAAGGGAGATTCAGAGCAAATGGAAAATCAGCTTTCTGGCTGAAACAGATGCAGAAGAAAAACTGCATATTTGAAATACCTTTTCCCCTTAAAGTAAGAGAGATTTACATGAGAAAAGCCTTGCAAACAGGACAATAATGAGTCACCATCATCAGAGCCTTCTCCTCTTCACACCTGGAGGCCTTGTGGGAGGGGATCTGAAGATCTGGAGTCACTCTCACTTGCTCTGTGATCTCCTGCAATGACCTGGCTTTCACTGTCTGGGATGTGAAATGGGAAAAAGAATACCCTCCTCATAGAGTTGTTATAGTTCTGATGATCCTCTTCAAGCTACAAAACCAAGGCTGCAGTTTAGTGCAGGATTCCAACTACGTGACATCCTAGAAAAGACAAAATTATGGAGACAGTGAAAGGATGATAGGTTGCTGGGGGCTGGGGAAGAGAAGGATGAATGGGTAGAACACAGGATTTGTAAGGAAGTGAAAGTACTGAGGGTGATATTACAATGATGGATACAAGTCATAATGAATTTTTTCAAACCCATAGAATGTACAACACCAAAGCAAATTATGGACTTTGAGTGGTAACAATGTACTAAAGCAAGGTCATTGATTAGAGCAAATGTACCATCTTGTGGGGATGTTGATAATGGGGAAGGCCGTGCATGAATCGGGGCTGCAGGTATTAGAGAAATATCTGTGCTTTCCTCTCAGTTTTGCTGTGAACTCAAAACTTGCTCTAAAAATAAAGTTTATTAATACATGAGTAAACAAAGTCTATGCTTTTTAAAACAGACAAAATCAATGTTATCAAACCTATTATCATGTTGGCATGAGCTGCTCTTCATATGCATGCATTCGTGTCTGACACAGGCCCAGGGCTGTCCCCTAAGACCCCAGTGCCAACATGGCACAGCCACTGAGCAGGCTACAGACCACTCTCATGAGTCTCAATACGTGGCTTCCTCACAAGGTCACACAGTGTCTTGCCTGGTTCTGGTGGAAGGAGCGGCCCTGGTTAGTCCCAGGGCTTCTGAACTAAGGCCCCTGCTTCTTCTACCAAATCATGCTTGCAGATGGCTCAGAAATGGCCTCTGTCCACAGCAGCCTGGTGCCCACCACCCTCCCTTCCCAGTGTCTCCAAGAGCTGCCACAATGGTTGGTCTTCTGCTGGGATCTCCCTTTCCAGACTCCCAAATCCTGCAACTGGCAGTTTTCACAGAGACCATACCTCCTTCCCCCCAATCCCTCTGCCTGTGTTGACAAATGTGCCCAGGTGTACCAGAGTCCACTGAACTCACATGAATCCACAGGTTTCTGCTTTCATCTGTTTAGAATCATTGTTCTGTTATAAATTCCCCTAAAGAAAAAACAATCATAGTAGAATCACTATTGAACATCTATTACATACTGGGCCCTTATATATATTTTCTCATATAGCTTTAGAATATAGAATCCTAAATTATATATTCATATAGAATTCTCATGATAGCTTTTTGACTTAAGGTAGGAGCCAAAAGCCACTATCCCCATTTTTTAAATGAGAAAATTGAGGTTCAGGAGGTCAAATTCCTAGTTGGCATTTAGAGGAGTCAGGATTTAAAGCACTCCATGCTCA
This sequence comes from Ovis canadensis, assembly GCF_042477335.2. Taxonomy (NCBI): domain Eukaryota; kingdom Metazoa; phylum Chordata; class Mammalia; order Artiodactyla; family Bovidae; genus Ovis; species Ovis canadensis. Next base: position 26,510,712 of record NC_091259.1, on the reverse strand, counting down.
GGTTCTCGTGATTGAGATACTTACTTCTAACTCTACTTTTCTCCCAACTTTCTTTGGTGAATGGACTTCTTCTCATGGCCAGACATAGACAGGGACTTGAATTTACCATTCTCCTTTCTGATTCAGTCTTTCCCTCCTTTCCTCAACAGATGATGTCAAGACTGTCAGCCTACTCCTGTCTTCTGGACTTCATCACAGCCTACCTTCCTCTATGATATCCCCTGCCATCATCTTCAAGGTTTCCAAACCCCTATTGACAATTCTTTTCATTTTTTAGTCTCTGAGTGTCTCTACAAAGCTAGTGATCAAGCACATATCTCTGATTAACACAGAACCTGCAGACATATAGAGATTCCTAGACATCATCATTCCTCCCAGCATCCTCAAAGCATCATATCATGTCTATAAGTCCCCTGCCCTAATGCTTTGCTCCACCTCTCTAGATGCTTGTGATCTCCATTTCCTCACCTATATTAGCTTCCCAGTCCATCATCCCCTCCCAGGCTCACTCAGTCATATCAGATAAGTGGTCACTTTAAAGGTTTGCTCACTTACATTTAGAACTCCATTTACCATCCAAATATAATCCTTCCACAGCTAAGAATCCTTGTTTCCAAAATATTCTCTGCTACTGCTGCTAAGTCGCTTCAGTCATGTCCGACTCTGTGCTACCCCATAGAGGGCAGCCCACCAGGCTCCTCTGCCCCTGGGATTCTCCAGGCAAGAACACTGGAGTGGGTTGCCATTCCTTCCTCCAGGGAAAGCAAAAAAATGCCCACTACCAACTCCACCAGAGCCCTCGGTTCTGCTGAGAATTCATTCAGCTCCAAGCTATCTCTCCCCATGAGTTGTACTTCTCATAGCAAACACTCTCCTCTTTCTTTTAGCCTCCATCCAAAATGTGCCTCCTCAATTTTATAGATAATTTTACTTTTACTGGGAAGACCATAATAATTTAATTCCTTCAGCTTCCCAGCCTTGCCTTAAAATGTCTCCAGCATTTCCTCTACTTTTGTATCTGAGAAGTGTCCTGCTTCTTTGCCAAGACTAATACTTACACCTGCTCTTAACACCATCCACTCTTAGATCCTCCAGCAGCTCATTTTATCTGAAGTCCAATTTCCCTATCCTATCTCCAATCTCTCCCTCCCTCCTCTAGCTCCTTGCTCTATGTCCAAATAATACCGTCACCCCATGTTGAGTGAGAACCTCCAGTAAGACCTTATGTATAGTTGGGAGTCATTACTGAACACTGTGAAGCAGAAAGTGTGCTTAATGCTGGAGAAAGAAAGAGAAATGGGGTAACTTCCACTCTTAAGAAGTTCAAATTCCAGGGAAAGAAACAGATAAGTGAAGAAAGAGATAAATTCTAGATAAGGAATAAGTGCAGAGTTATGTGGGATAAGAGATGGGGGATATTCCTAGAAGGGGTGACACCTGAGGTTGATCTGGGGCAGTTTGGAATACATTCTAAAGCAGACAAAGAAAGATTATTGATAACTTCCACAGACAGAGTTTATCTATCAAGTTCAGTTAGAAGCTCAAGAGAGGCAAGTCCAGGGTTGGCATGACAACTCAACAGTGTCATCAAAGACCCAGTATCTTCCCATCTCTTCACCTCATCATCTTCAACATGTCTTTCACTTTCAGACTCTCACTTCATTGTTGCAAGATGGCAACTGTGCTTCCAGTTCTCTTTTCTACTTTCTAGACAAAAGAAATGGATGACATTGAAGGGACAAAGACTCTATGGATAAGTTTTACCTTTGCATTTGGGAATGGGTGCCATTTGCCAGGACTTCTACCAAGAACTCATTGTTTAGAACAGTAGCCCATGGCCACTCCTAGTTGGAAAGAAGATAAGGAAGTAACATGATTTAGTAGAATAGAAAAGACAACTACAAGTTGGCAAAGTGTTGAAGTGGAGAACAATCAAAGCCGGAGGAATCAGGTATATGACGTAAGAGAGTGCCTGGTTTGCTTGGCAATTTTCAAGTGATTTAGAACAGATAGAGGTGAGGAAATCAGAGGGGCAGTGGGAGAGATTAGGTGGGAAGAGGCTGGCGGGGCTGGGATATGCATCATCTTGATGCCATTCTATGGAGCTTGAATAATGTCCTATGTAATAGGAATGGTTAAGTTTATATTTTAGAAATAATTGTGCTTTATGCAGAGTCGGAAGTAGATTTCGGTAGTGCAAGATTGAAGAAAGAGAAATCTTCAAAGTGATCATTTCAAAGATGACGATAAAGAATAATGACATATACTACTGGGACAGAAAGATGTGAACAGAATCTGGAGGCATTACAGGACACACTTTCTCCTTCCTCACCACCATATGCAAACAGCAGCTGTGCCAGACTCTCTGTCAGCACCCCTCATTCTTACATTCACATATATCACAGGGCTAGAAGACTGGGAACTACTTTTTCCAGACTCCCTTGCCATTTAGGCTCCAATGTTACATCTTAATCTAGTTCTTCCCAGATTATAGCAAATACTTACCTGGGTGGCCTCACAGTTACAAATCATCTTCTAATCCAAACTTTGAGGGTACAGGACTTCAAGGGTAAGCATAACTTCATAACAAACACTTCAATGGTGAATATTACTCACCAACTCAAGATGGAAAAATGGCTCATCTGAACAGCACAATAGAACAAGCTACTTACAAAGAAGACAGTTCTTACCACTACTATTACCACTTATTTACTGTTTATTCTGTCACTTCTCATATTTGTTACATTTCCATTTGTATATGACTCATGTTCTCTACTAAACTGTCATTTCCATGAGGGAAATGATGCATGTGAAGGAGTTCTTTGTCTTCTTCTATTGAGTCATGCCTTCTCTCACTTCCTTAGCAGGCTAGAAAAATAAAAGGCAAAAAATAAATCAAGACATATTTGCACCAGTTACAAGTTTTAAAAATATTATACAGAAAAAGTTCTTACAAATTCAAAATTAAATAAACATCTTAATAGAAAAATGGTCAATGAACAGGAACAGGCATTTTGCAAAAGAAGTATGGGGGTAATATACATAATTTTAAAACCATTTAAATTTACTAATAATCAAATAAATGCAAATTAAGTATTTTAAATATATAAATTGGCAAAAATAAAATGAAATGCCAAAAGTTAATGTTTATTGAGTATTTGCTACAAACCAGATTCTTTCCTAATTATTTTATATGAATTCATTCATTTGATCTTCTCAACAAGCATATGAGGAAGTTACTGTTATTATCCCCTATGTTTTACTAGTAATATTTCCCAGATAAGAGAATAGATAAGGCATAGAGAGGGGCTTCCCACATGGCACTAGTAGTTAAGAACTCGCTTGCCAATGCAGGAGACCTAAGAGATGCAAGTTCTATCCCTGGGTTAGGAAGATCCCCTGGAGGAGAGCATGGTAACTCACTCCGGTATTCTTGCCTGGAGAATCCCACGGGCAGAAAAGTCTGGAGGACTACGGTCCATAGGGTCACAAAGAACTGGACACAACTGAAGCAACCTAGCTGCAACAGCAAGGCATAGAGAACTTAAATAACCTAGTCACAAAACTAGGCAGCACTGAAAATAGAACTTTAATTCAGATACTTGTGTTCCAAAACCATGCTCTTGATTACTTCACCCTTTTGTCTCCTCTAGAAAACTAAACATTTATTGGATGTTTTCTATTTGCCAAGTACAGTGTTGTACATTGTTGTTGTTGTTTAGCCACTAAGTCACGTCCAATTTTTTTGTGACCCCCTGAACTATATAGCCCACCAGGCTCCTCTGTCCATGAGATTTCTCAGGAGAGGAAACTGGAATTGTTGCCGTTTCCTTCTTCAGGGTATCTTCCTGACCCAGGGATTGAACCTGGATCTCCTGAATGGACAGGCAGATTCTTTACCACTGAGCCACCAGGGGGAGCCTTATAAGGATGCTTAACAAATATTATTTATAATTGAAACTGGAGAAATAGCTAATGGCATAGCCACACAATGGGACACAATGCAGTCATTAAAAATAATGCTATAGTAGAATACTTTTACAACGTAAAAAAAAAAAAAAATGCTACAAAGGGAAAAAAGTTTCAGTTCAGTTCAGTCACTCAGTAGTGTCCAACTCTTTGCGACCCCATAAATCGCAGCACGCCAGGCCTCCCTGTCCATCACCAACTCCCGGATTTCACTCAGACTCGTCCATTGAGTCAGTGATGCCATTCAGCTATCTCATCCTCTGTCGTCCCCTTCTCCTCCTGCCCCCAATCCCTCCCAGCATCAAAGTCTTCTCCAATGAGTCAACTCTTTGCATCAGGTGGCCAAAGTACTGGAGTTTCAGCTTTAGCATCAGTCCTTTCAAGGAAATCCCATGGCTGATCTCCTTCAGAATGGACTGGTTGGATCTCTTTGCAGTCCAAGGGACTCTCAAGAGTCTTCTCCAACACCACAGTTCAAAAGCATCAATTCTTTGGCGCTCAGCCTTCTTCACAGTCCAACTCTCACATTCATACATGACCACTGGAAAAACCATAGCCTTGACTAGACAGACCTTAGTCGGCAAAGTAATGTCTCTGCTTTTGAATATACTATCTAGATTGGTCATAACTTTTCTTCCAAGGAGTAAACGTCTTTTAATTTCATGGCTGCAATCACCATCTGCAGTGATTTTGGAGCCCAAAAAAGGAAAGTCTGACACTGTTTCCACTGTTTCCCCATCTATTTCCCATGAAGTGATGGGACCGGATGCCATGATCTTTGTTTTCTGAATGTTGAGCTTTAAGCCAAATTTTTCACTCTCCTCTTACTTTTATCAAGAGGCTTTACCATATGACCTCATTTTTCTTAAGAAAACATAATGTAAGTAGAGTTGACTAACTAGATAACTAGAAAGCAGGTAGATGACTTCCTGGGTCACTATATCTAGCCACATAGAATTATCTAGACATATAGCTACAACTAGACTTTTTAATATTAAGAAAATATTTAAAGTAATTGCCTCTATGCAGTAGGATTTCAAGTAATAACAGAAACAAAGTAAATTACCACTGAAAATTCCATAGCACTGTATGAAAAAGTAATGTAAAAGTAAACATTAAACATTTTAAAAGCACACAGAAGAGGAGACAGCCCCAAGTTCACAGTCTCAGGATCAATTCCACAAACTTTCTAGAGAAAAGTCTCCTTGGCTCAGGCATCTACCCTTGTTACAGCAAGGGCCAGTGCATGAGTGCCGGGTACCCTGCAGAGCCTCCCTGTGATCCTGTGGATAGAAGGTGTGGTTCCCAGAAAGAGGGGAGCTACTGCAAGCAGAGCAAACCCTCCCAAATGCCCTGCAATCCGACTACTCACTCGCCGGCTCTATGGCTGCATTTGTCCGTGGCTGGGATCCCACAGGTTAGTGTTGAGCAGACCTTATTTCAAGTCGGTGATTCCTGTCAGCCAACTTCTGGGTAGGTGCACGGGCAGCCTTACCTTCAGCTTCTCTGTATCTGCCTCAGCACAGCAGGTTTTGAATACTTGTTTGATTAACTGAGAGAAGTGTCAGCCTTTAACACAAGCCAGTAACACCTTGTAAACACCCTGAAACTAGCTTTCAAGTGATGAAGCCAAACAATCCTGCTCTGGAATCAGAACTAGGGATGGGTTTTAAACTGTGGTTTTAAAAGATATTTAATTGGAACTCCATTTAGTCTGTGTTTGTGTGCGTGCATACAGGCACATGGCCATTTTTTCCCTCACAGGCCAACATGAGACGATGAGCGACTAGAAATCACCTCCATTTTAATGGCACATAGTTGTCCATGCTGGAAGCCTATTAAAAAAATATTTTGGTCTGTGAAACAAAGTGGAGATGTTTGCATAAGAATGCAAACAGAATAGAGTTTAGATCCAATCTCCTCCGGCCTACCTGATACCAAGCTCAGACACATTAAGAGAATGCCATTTGAGACCTTGTTTTAATTGGATTTTCTAATCTTCCATATAGTCTAATGAGCTTAGGTGTGGGGGGGAAGTCTTCAATATTTAGGATACAGCCTCTATCAGGATGATCTAAGAACTTTCTTCTCCTTGGGCTTCTCTGTGTCAGGAAGTAAGGGAGGAGGGGTTCTGCGTAAATTTCAACCGCCTGCCTTTGGGTTCAGCTTCTATGGAGCCCTGTGTTAGGAAAGGCCCAAAGACCTTCAGCAAAATGTCTTTCTCAGACAGCTCACTGCAGTTTACTATGTCGCATCTGATGAGGATTTAACAAGGGCATCTAACAGGGGCTTTCCTGGTGGCTCAGCGGTAAAAGAATTCACCTGCAATGCAGGAGATGCAAGAGTTGAGGATTTGATCCCTGGGTTGGGAAGATCCCCTGGAGGAGGGCATGGCACCCCACTCCAGTACTGTTGCTGGGAAAATCCCATGAACAGAGGAGCCTGGCAGGTTATGATCCATGGGGTTGCAGAGAACTGGACACAACTGAAGTAACTGAGCACAGCAGATAAACCCAATAGTGGCCAGAAGTCAGTGGGCTGCAGACTGGAAGGACAGAGGGTTCTGATGAGCAGTAGCCACCAAACAAAGGGCACACAACCACAGGAATCCCTGACCCTCAGCCTAGACCATCTGGACAGGGATGCCCAGCGTTGCTCCTTAGAAATACTGTTTAGGAAAATAAAGTCAGGTACAGCACTGATCACCTCTGACCATCTGTATTCTTTGCTCAGGCCACCGTAAAAAGCTCAACAGACTGGGTGAGTTAAACAACAGAAATTTATCTTCTCACAGTCTGGAAACTAGAAGTCTAAGCCCAAGATGTCGGTAGGGTTGGTTTCTTCTGAAGCCACCTTCCCTCTGTACATGTCTATGTCCAGGTTTCCTCTTCTGACAGGGACATTGGATTAGGACCCACTTCAATGACCTCATTTTAACTTAATTACCTCTTTAAAGGCTTTATCTACCAAACCCAATCAAATTCTGAGGTACTGGGGGTACTGGGACTTCAAAGCATGAATTTTGGAGAGGACACAAAGGGCTTCCCTGGTAGCTCAGCTGGGAGAGAATCCACCTACAATGCAGGAGACCCAGTTTCAATTCCTGCATCGGGAAGATCTGCTGGAGAAGGGAGAGGCTACCCATTCTAGTATTCTAACCTAGAGAATTCCATGGACTGTATAGTCCATGTGGTGGCAAAGAGTCAGACATGACTAAGCGACCTCACTTTCAACATCCTCCAGAACACCATCCAAAAGAACACACTGGGCAATGCATACATCCTCGGAGCACCTCCGGCCCCATTGAAGGATCAGACCAGCACTGTTCTGACCCATGCAAACTCTAGACAGATGGCTTGAGTCTCAGTTCTAATCAACCAGAAACAAGCTGTGAAACCTTAGGTAAGGCATTTGTTCTCTCTGGGATGCAGTTTCTCAGCTGCAAAATGGGGATGATTATAATAGTACCTAAGTCCTATGACAAAGGATTGTCAGGACAGTAAATGGGTTCCCACATATGAAAGGCTTAGAGCAGCACCTGGAACAAATAAATGCTTAGTAAACATTAATGATTATTATTACTCATTGAGCCCCTAGGCACCCCAGCTAATTAGTGACCCAGCCTGGATGGAGATCTGATGGATCTCCCAAGCATTATTGAGATGCCTCCAAGGGACACTAACAGAGGATAGTCTTGAGCTGAGGACGGAGAGCCTGACCAAAACTGTCAGCCCCAGATTTTGGAACAAATTTGCATCAACCTCCCAGAAGCCACAGTTCACTCTTTTAACTTGTGTCTCTGAATATTTAAAGCTTCTGCTTGTGTTAAATGAATTCGCACCCACTTGCAAGTCCCTCTGAACAGGTTGAATTTGCAGGCAATTACTTTTTTCTTTTGTTTTACTTGTTCTCACTGAAAACTACAAAGAAAGGTAATGTAATCCCTGGAAGATAAAAGTCTTCAAATGACTCTTCTTTTCCAAGCCTATTTAGTCTTGCCTATAGCTAATCAGCTTGTTAAAACACACCCTAGATCTGCTGGAAATACATGACAGGAAGGAATATATAAAGACAAGTGAAGTTTTACTCTGATAGCTTTGGTGTTTGTCATTTGACACTGCTGGATCTCTAGCTTTACATCTGTCAATGGAATTCTTCACTTCCATCGCAGAAGTGGAGTGCCCTCACTGACATCAACAGACATTTTTAAAAGAACCTACTATGGTGCCTATCATGCCCAGAGATGGAAAACAAAGCTATATAGCAATGAATAAGCAAGTTCCCCAAGGGGGCTGAGAGTATAATGGGATATCTCCCACGCAATCAACAATAAGATGGAAGAATTATAACCACACAGCTTGGGAACACAGGGAACCAATGCTTGTGATGAGGGAAGGCTGTATCTGAGATGAACCCTCTCAAGGATGAGTAGACTGGTAGCAAAGTGGGGATAAAGACCTTCACAACAGAGGAAATGGAATAAGGAAAAGGGACAGGGGCTTAAAACTGCTTGAAGTGACAAAGTATTAATAGTGTCATTGGAGGCAGCACAGGGAATGGGCAGAGAAGACAGTGAAACCCACAAATACCACCGATTTGGAATTCTTTCATTTATTGGGACAGACTTCACTACATAGCTGCATAGAGACCAAGCATATCTGCCTTCCTCAATATCGATCCCTGTCTTCATTCCCACCTGCAGCTTGTTTTCCTGGTCTTCGCCTGTAAACTGGCTGTTGAAAGCCTCCTAGGACATTTCCATCACTGCAGAAAGCTCTATTGGCCAACACTATCTTAGAGAATATTATTCAAGGCAGCTGGTAGCTTTTGGTCAGGTTTGGAGCAAATTCCATAAATATTGCTTAGGGAAGTTAGAAGTCAGAGCATGACCATTATTTAATGTACAATTATATTTGTCTTTGCCAAAAAAGCATCTAAATAGTCTGTATTCTAAAGGAGGAACTGATTTAGGCCACATTGTTGTTAATATCTTTAGTCTAAAATTTATCTCCTCAGAGTTTCATGTAGCACTTGGTAATTTAACTATTATGTAAAAGGAAACAGAACTAAGACAGAGAGAGCCTTGCATGCTGTTATTAATCAACATGTTTTCTGAACATAAGCCTACATCTTTGTAAACTTATTTCACTAGTACATTATTAATGTACTAGTTTTCAAGCTGGTGGCAAGTTCCTGGTGTTTAATTTATTACACATATATTACATATATGTTGTAAACATATTTTAATAATTCAGTTGTTTTATAACATGTGTGTTAAATATTTTATGCATCAAGTGTTGAAGTGAAAGTCATTCAGTTGTGTGCAACTTTTTGCAACCTCATGGACTATACAGGATATAAACTAATTTAAATGTTTTCAGAGTTTTATTGTTCTTTAGTGACAAGTTAATTTTAACTATTTTATCTTTTACTTTTTTACAAAATTTTACTTCTTTTGCTACATTTCATAGATATTTCAATAGCCATTTTTATTCTTTCAAATGGGGAACAGAGGGTGCTACCTTGAACTAATGGTAATGTGCTCAATTCTTTTTCTTTGTATGAGAAAATGGATGTCAATTTCTATGTCAGACCCTCAATACATCTTTAACAGATTGTTTTTTCCACTTCAGCCCAGATGGTCATTATGACCCTAAAGACAGCCAACGCAACACCTGTGCCTAAATCCACAACTCCTGATAGCTCAACATTGTTGCATGTCCACTTTCTTCCAAGGAAGTAATGAAGATGGTGTGGGCAAGCTGTGGAGCAGGCTTGCTACCTCCAATTTGGTGACATCTATTTGGCGCTACCCACAGCAATATTCTTGGGGCTTCCCTGATGGCTCAGACAGTAAAGAATCTGTCCACAATGTGGGAGACCTGGGTTTGATCCCTGGGTCAGGAAGACCCCCTGGAGAAGGGAATGGCTACTCCAGTATTCTTGCCTGGAGAATTCCATGGACAGAGGAGCCTGGTGGGCTACAGCCCATGGTTTTGCAGAGTCAGAGATGACTGAGCGATTGATTCCTTTCTTCTGTGGTGCTTACTGTGTGCCCAGAATTGTAATGGGCACTGAGGATGCAGTAAAAACTAAGACAAAAAGACACAGCTTCTTGTCTCCAAGAAATCACCTTCTCATGTGGAAAGGCTGCCAAGTAAACAGAAATGCAACAGTGCCAAAGAATCACACAGAACTCAAGTGTGAGAAAGGTTAACTTTAAGTTGTAGGGACTGAGGTAGATGCTGAATTAGAAAAAGCTTATAAAAGTGAAAAGAAGACATTTTAGGGAGAGGAGGCATCATGAGCAAAGACAGGATATGAATGGGCTAGTATCAAATGGCCCCTACTAAGTAGATACATTAAGCTGCCCCCAAATTTCATTAAAATAAGACAATTACATAGCATAGGAAAAAGACAGGTGCCATCAGCAAATCAGGAATTTTGAGACTTTTACAAGTTCACTGTTTAACTGTGGGCCCTCAGCTGTTAGAACCTGGAACGCATGGGTTATATTAAAAATTACTTACAATTTGCTCTGCAAAATTTAATACCTAAGTATATTTGACTTTGACCAACATAAAAAATTATTTTACTTCACTTGAGCATTCTGAAAACTGAAGGGAAAAAATTGTCTTGGAAACACTGGAGAATAAAAGAAAACTAACACAGTAGTTGGAAACTTTTTTTAAATAAAGGGATAACAAAAACTCAAGTCATTGAACATTCACTGGAATTAGAGCATAGCTTCCTCCATGGAAAGAAGTGGTCCTGCAGGACCTTCATCGTGGCCTTCCTTGCCCCAAGCCTCCTTCACAGATATAATAATTCTCAATTTCCCTGAATCTTTACGAAGACCTAGAAAGCTGTTACTGCCAGATAGAGGAACATGATATTACTTTACAACCTGATCAGAATAAGGCTTTTTGAATTACTCACTAGACTGTGGGTGGGTTAAGAATGGATAGTCTGAGTTCTCAGTATTTCTAACAGAAGACAGTCCATTGCAAGTACTTCATTCCCCTTTCAAATGGCTGATTCTTCTCTGGTTTCTTCTAGGTCTCTCCCATTTCCATCCTGGGTGGCAAGCTTTGCTGGCAGGGATCATAATTATGTGTGATTTAAGTACTGCACAATTTTGTATAAAACTATAAAATGCCAATGCAAAATCAAGAGAGTCTGGTCAAGAGGAAAATTTATTTTGGAGAGAGGAGGTGGGTGGGGGCAGGCGGCACTAGGCCATCTGCTTCAGGAGGGATAATTAGGATTCTGGTTTTACTGAGACCATTAAAAAAAAAATTTTTTGCAAGGGTTGCTGAAATGTAGCATCAATCCTGAGAAGTAGGAAGAGAGAGCAAAGACTGAGCAGGCCGGGCTCTCCAGATTAAACCAGTGTCAAGTCAACCTTGAAAGTAAAAACTGTCCAAAAAGGTCTAGTATGAAGGAAATCATGCAAGTAGAAAGCAGCCATCAAAGGAGAAAGGATGACCCCAGCTCTGATACAGTCTCTTTTATCCATTGATACAATCCAGTGCTTTTCATCTCGTTAGTGGAACAGCATTAGAAGAATTATGGACCAAGATATTTTGAAAAATGTGAAGATCTTCTCCCTTCTCAATCTCTGGCTTCTGACTATATGGCTATTTTTTAGTGCCTCCACCTCTGTCAAGACAAAGGGATTGAACAAGTAACTCCTCGAGTGTAAATACCCAGGGAGAAAGAGACAAGTTCTTAAAGATCTTAGGGAAAGAAGAAAGGAAGGGAGAGAGTGAGGGAAAGAAGGGTGCAGGGGAATGGGGAGGGGAAGAAGGAAGGAAGAAAAGGATGAAGAAAAGGAGGAAGGAAGGAGAGAGAGAGAACAGAAAATAATGCAAAGACGAGCCCTAACTTACAGAAGGTGAACAAGCATCATGAATTTCTGTCAACAAAGATGAGAGCTGATTCCACACAATTACAATTTCAAGGGTATATGTGCTGAGTGATTCTTAATAAGTATCACACAATTACAATTTCAAAAGTATTTGTGCCGTGTGATTCTCAATAAGTATTGCACACAACATTTAATACTCCAGTTTTAATAGTTTCTATATTATGAACTAAATTAGTCAATATATTATAATATTTGCCAGAATCTATTATAATCACTGTAATTACCTTCATCTGTCTATTAAAGGACAATTTCTACTTCATGTCATTATCCTTATACTGAAATAGCACAACACAAATTAGGAATTATATATAGACAAATTATATTTTCCTACCAGTATTTGGGTTTCTCATGTGAAAATATTGGTGACAGGGTCCAAGTTTGGTTGGTTAGAAGAGTTAAAACTTAACTCATAATCTGGCATGAAATGAAGTTTAATGGATAATATTGAGTAGAGAGAAACCTCATGAATTCAGACTTCATGAACTTTGCCATGCTTATCTTTGTTATATCCATAAAAAAGTTTCCTAGCAAATTGTTGTGATAAATTTACTTGTACTAAGAAGACTCTTTTTAATGCCTATCTTTAAGAGTCCTGAAGCTTTTAAAAACAAGAACTTAAAAAATGTTTCCTATGCTACTGTGGATTATAATCTGTCATAAGTACTCTGATTACCCTTTTCTGGAATAAAACATAATTTAGGTTTATGTCCATCTAATACATCTGGAAAAACATATCATACTAACCCCTATGAAAATATTCTTATTAAAAGGTTACAAAGAAATAGTTAATTGAAATAAATCTTCATGTACATAATAAATACATAATTTACTTTTTACATATTAAGACAGAGTCTTGCCAGTTCCTGATATTCCACAGTGTCACTGATTGGCTTGAAATCTATTTTTATCAGGTGACTGATCCATTAATCCTTGGATAATTCCTGAAATGTTCTTCTAAATCCCCTTTACCTTGAAAGCAGAATGCCTCTCATCTCTTCCCAATGACACTCTATTCCACTCCTTTGACCCTTTATACACAAAAGCATCAGTGTGTACACAGTTATCGAGCACAACAGCAGAAAATATAGTGAAACCTCCTTAAATCACCACCTCATGCAACTGTAAATACTTCTAAGTCATAGGGTCATAAAATCTTAGTATCAGTAAGGATAGCATCCAAATCAAAACTTTCATTTCATAGCTGAGGAAAATGAGTTCTAGAAAAGTGTCATGACTTGTCCAAGGTCACATATCTCTTCTTGATGGTATTGTTAAGAAGTGTGGGAATTCACTAGGCAAAATTTTGGCTATTAGTCTACTAGTTGTCATATGAGAAAATATTAAAATGGCATTAATTTTTTTCTAGTTTAGATTTCAGATAATGAATATAAGCTTTCTCCTTAATTAATCTGTGAACTTATAATCTTTTATTCTATGAATAGTAAAGTTCTGTTAAGAAGCGAAATTCTCGATTTATTTCCATACATTTTGGCCTTGGCCCATAGTCCAGAAAAAAGGTTTTATATTACCCTCTCCACTTCCTTCCGAAGCCTCTTCATAGGAGAAAGGGTTGTCTCGCTGATTGGTCAGAGCCTGTCATTCATTAGACCACATTTTGTCAGATAGTTCTGTGCCTGTGCCTTAAACAGGAATGGCACCACTCTCTTTTTTCAATTCATGCACCGTGAGCAGTCGGCTCAGATCACTGCCTTCTACACTCCCTGCTGCTGCTGCTGCTGCTAAGTCGCTTCAGTCTTGTCTGACTCTGTGCGACCCCAGAGACGGCAGCCCACCAGGCTCCCCTATCCCTGGGATTCTCCAGGCAAGAAACTGGAGTGGGTTGCCATTTCTGTCTCCAATACATGAAAGTGAAAAGTGAAAGTGAAGTCGCTCAGTTGTGTCAGACTCTTAGCCCACCCCATGGACTGCAGCCTACCAGGCTCCTCCGTCCATGGGATTTTCCAGGCAAGAGTACTGGAGTGGGGTGCCGAGCAGTTAGAAACCAATGCAGAAATGCTCATCTGTGTCCTCTCCTCTCCCATAGGGCAGCCTAACCTGGGCTGCTGACCTGGCCTGGAGCCAAACAACATCAGCCCACTTTGGGCAACACACTGGCCACAAACATACCCCTTGTTAATGTCCAGCACCTTTTCTCTTGGAATTAATAGTTGGATCAGCTTTGGATCAGCCTGACCTGGAGTCACAATTCAAAGATCCCCTCTTTATGCTGGGAATTGGGGGTTGAGAATAAGCAGAGATTTCAGAAGGAAGGAAGCAGAAGATGGCATTTCAGTTCAAGTTTAACTGCCCAATTCAATTCTACCACAGAAGCCCTGCATGGTAGAAGGACAGGAGGAAAAAGTGGCTGACTATCAAGTCCTTGTTGGGACACATTACTACTATCAATGCTGGTCATGCATTTCTCATTTTTTTTTGTATGTGTAGAGTCCTTGGAAGGAAACCCAAAGGGAAAAGGAGTGAGCAGAAGGGTTCAAGGACCAACTCCTACTCCAAAGCCATCATACAAATACCTAAATCTATATCATTATAGAATAAAAAAGATCCAGGTCATTTTCTAACAAGAAACCTAATGAAGCCCTGGAAGCCCTGGAAGAAAGGCCATCCACAAATGTCCCCACACAGAGATCTCAGCTCAATGTTTCTTGAAGAAAGCATAGAGACAAATGCCTGTGTTCCTATTTGATTTGTTTCTAATCCTTTCCTCTAACAGAAATACTCAATTGGATTGGGCTCATTGGTTAGTTTATCAGAAGGAAAAAAATACCTGATCACACCTATCTCAGGCAAGACTGCCTCCAGAAGGATGAGACTACATTGCGAAGTTGACTTAGATGATCCCGAAGGACCTATAAACAACCACCAATCTTCTAGTTCTAGTTCAGTCTGTGCTTCATTTAATCAAAATTAGACATGAAAGTAATGATATTTTTCTAGACAGAAGAACATAAGCAAAAGTGATACTTATAAAGGTGAAAATATGAAATCCTTGAAAGACTGCACCAGTCTTGGCCAGACTGATGCAAAGCACAGGAGCTCTTGACTGTACTGAAAACCACAGTTAGGAATTGAAATGGTCAAGATACTTTTAAGAGCAGAACCATGAAATGGAAAGATCACCAGTCAGGAGACCTAGCTGCTAGTCTTACTGACCTTCCAACTGGCTGTGACCACTGGGGCCAGGACAACCTCTCTGAGCATTTTCTATGTGCCTTATATAAAAAATGCAATAGATGAATAACATGGCTGCCAGGTCCCTTCTACTTCCAGGACCTCATGTTGTTGATGAAATGACCCTTCATTAAAGATAATGAGAGGCTAGTGCTTACCTTCTTAACCATAAAATACACCTAGAAGTAGCACAATTCACCCTCAATTTTTTAAAGAATCAAACTCCATAAAAATAGTATGTAAGAAAAGATTGAAATTCAACCCATTAAAATAATTGTTACTTATATTCAAAATTCAAAATAGATTGTTTCAGTCCATTCTGAGTGATTTTGAGAAATCTTACATTAGTAACAATTTGGCCCTTTTCCTGAAAAATCATGGTGGTTCATATTTCTGTGCTGTAAAAGCAATTAACATTCCTCTCAGTGGAAACGTGAACAACAACTTGGAGCCATAAGTAACCAAGGATTCTATTTTCATTTCAAAGACTGCAAAAGACAAAAACCCAGGGGTTTGGGCAGAAGCTGGGAAATTGCAGAGATGTTGATTGTGTTTTTAAAATTCCAGTTTCAGTTTCAAGTGCAGCATGCACCCAGAAGCAAGATTCAATATAGCAATCTACAGCAAATGCCCTTAATTACTTCTTTCCCAGGCTCCTTCAAACATTAGCAATCTAAAGTTCATAAAACTGACCAGAAATATCTCCAGATAATTTCCTATCATTTACTTGAAAAGAGGCAGAATTTACACTATGATGTAACTCCCCTAAATAATTATTCCAGAGTTAGGCTCTGACCTCTGAAATCCTAGGACCAATGGGATTTCAGAGGCAGCAATGAGACTAAAATGTTGCTTCCCCTGACATCTAAGTGGCATAATTCTTTCTGTTTCCTTGCTTCATGCACTGAAATGGAGTACTTATTGCTTTCTATGCTCTAGGACAGTCCAAACATTAAACAGTCTTTCTTATTGTCTCTACTATTACAGACATATTTGCCAGACTATGTGTCCCAATTTTTAGTCTGAAAATTAAATATCCTG
This sequence comes from Ovis canadensis, assembly GCF_042477335.2. NCBI lineage: Eukaryota > Metazoa > Chordata > Mammalia > Artiodactyla > Bovidae > Ovis > Ovis canadensis. The sequence goes on along the minus strand of NC_091259.1, from coordinate 26,494,583 downwards.
AGGACTATACCTACCATAATTTGTCCTCTATGCATTCACGTGTTCATTCTTGCCCTAACTTCTTTTATCCAGGCTGGTGCTAATCAAATAGATTTGATATTTCTTAAAATAAAATGTACAGTGCCCAATACCCCAATTTGGTTTTCATCAAAAAGATTCCTTTAAATACTAAATAATAGTACTCAAAATTATAAGAATTACTTTGTCTCCAGGAGTCAGTCTGAGATGTCTATTATTGGTATGAAAGGCAACATCTCATGGAGAGTTAGATGCCCTAGCAGTGTCAAACATAGTGGTATGGGAGAAGGGAAAGGGGATGGGACACAGGAATGCAAGATGAAGAAGATGAAAAGAGAACAGAGTAATGCAATTTATCTTGGACAGAAAGATAAAATCTTTTATGATTTCACAAAAGATCATCTTAGAAAGAAGATCACCAATGGGGGAGAAAATCCAATAGCAGTCTGCTGAGTTCTACTTAGCAGAAGCCAAGCAAGAAACTCACCTTGAGGAAACCCACGCTCTCCTCAAGCAGATGGGGCATGCTGACCACGTGCAGAAGATATCTGAGAGATTCCCATTCACACATCTTCCTGCCACTACCTTCTCTTCAGAGGCCAAAGAGGCAGTTCAGCAGCTGCAACATTGGCACCCCCAACTCCATGCAAACAATCCCTTGCCCTATGGAGGATAAGGCCGATTCACTACCAATGTAGCAGAAGCCACTTGACCTCTGCTTGAGGACTTCCCTCCTCCCCAGGACCCCCACCAAACTGGCCCATCCTGCCAGGGCTCAGGGAAGGCAGGAGGTAATTACAGGAAGGGCAGATGCACCTTCTCTCCTGACTAACCAAGGCAATATTTTCACACTGGTGAGCAGCAATAAGTGGTAGGAATTACAGAGACAACGAGATGGATTCTCTTTCTATAAATAAACATGGAAATTTGTTCCGGGACTGCAAAGTCATAAAGGTGCAATAGACACACCAGGTTCTCCTTTATTCACTGAGAAAGCCTTGGGATTTTATAAGAATAATTTGGTGCTGAAACAGAAGATTTTTCAACTTCAAGGCTCTTTTAAATGTAAGTTAATATTAACACTGAAACAATTCAAGAAGGTGTACTCTAGCCCAGGACATGGAAGATAAAAGCTTTCTAGGCCTTCTTAGTTTTCATAAACATTTTCAGACCCACTCTGTTATTACTTTGATTATTTTAAAACTTTATATTCAGTGCAGTTCAGTCGCTCAGTCCTGTCTGACTCTTTGCATCCCCATGGACTGCAACACATCAGGCTTCCCTGTCCATCACCAACTCCCAGAGCTTGCTCAAACTCATGTCCATGAGTTTAGTTGCTGATGCTATCTAACCATCTCATCCTCTGCTGTCCCCTTCTCCTCCTGCCTTCAATCTTTCCCAGCATCGGGGTCTTCCCCAATGAGTCAGTTCTTTGCATCAGGTGGCCAAAGTATTGGGAGTTTCAGCTTCAGCATATTCCTTCCAATGAATATCCAGGATTGATTACCTTTAGGATTGACTGGCTTGATCTCCTTGCAGTCGAAAGAGTCTTCTCCAACACAACAGCTCAAACGTATCAATTCCTTGGACTCAATTTTCTTTATACTCCAACTCTCATGTCCATATGACTACTGGAAAAACCATAGCTTTGACTAGATGGAACTTAGTTGGCAAGACATTACATCTCTAGATGGCTAGAACAATACGTCTCTGCTTTTTAATACTTTGTCTATGTTGGTCATAGCTTTTGTTCCAAAGAGCAAGTATCTTTTAATTTCATGCCTGCCATCATCATCTGCAGTGGTTTTGGAGCAAAAGAAAATGAAGTCTCTCGCTGTTTCCATTGTTTCCCCATCTATTTGCCATGAAGTGATGGGACCAGATGTGACGATCTTAGTTTTCTGAATGTTGAATTACACTCTCCTCTTTCACCTCAGATGGTGACTGCAGCCATGAAATTAAAAGACACTTGCTCCTTGGAAGAAAAGTTATGACCAACCTAGACAGCATATTAAAAAGCAGAGACATTACTTTGCCAACAAAGGTCCATCTAGTCTAAGCCATGGTTTTTCCAGTAGTCATGTATGGATGTGATGAGTGCTGAAGAGCTGATGCTTTTGAACTGTGTGTTGGAGACAACTCTTAAGAGTTCCTTGGACTGCAAGGAGATCCAACCAATCTATCCTAATGGAAATGAGTACTGAACATTCATTGGAAGGACTGATGCTGAAGCTGAAACTCCAATACTTTGGCCACCTGATGTGAAGAACTGACTCATTTGAAAAGACCCTGATGCTGGGAAAGATTGAAGGCAGGAGAAGAAGGGGATGACAGAGGATGAGGTGGTTGGATGGCACCACTGACTCAATGGACGTGAGTTTGAGTAAACTCTGCTAGTTGTTGATGGACAGGGAGTCCTGGTGTGCTTCAGTCCAAGGGTTGCAAAGAGTTGGACACGACTGAGTAACTGAACTGAACTGAACTGAACTAGATGGATCTTTGTTGGCAAAGTAATCTCTCTGCTTTCTAATATGCTGTCTAGGTTGGTCATAACTTTGCTTCTAAGGAGCAAGCATCTTTTAATTTCATGGCTGCAGTCACTATCCACAGTGATTTTAGAGCCCCCCAAAATAAAGTCTGTCACTGTTTCCTCTGTTTCCCCATCTATTTGCCATGAAGCGATGGGACCAGATACCATGATCTTAGTTTTCTGAATGTTGAGCTTTAAGCCAACTTTTTCACTCTCCTCTTTCACTTTCATTAAGAGGCTCTTTAGTTCTTCTTCACTATCTGCCATAAGGGTGGTGTCATCTGCATATCTGAGGTTATTGATATTTCTCCCAGGAGTCTTGACTCCAGCTTGTGCTTCCTCCAGCCCAGAGTTTTTCATGATGTACTCTGCATATACATTAAATAAGCAGGGTGACAGTATACAGCCTTGATGTACTCCTTTTCCTATTTGGAACCAGTCTGTTGTTCCATGTCCAGTTCTGACTGTTGCTTCCTGACCTGCATACAGGTTTCTCAAGAGGTAGGTCAGGTGGTCTGATATTCCCATCTCTTTAAGAATTTTCCAGTTTATTGTGATCCACACAGTCAAAGGTTTTGGCATAGTCAAAGTATTTTTAAAAGTACAGTAGTATACCCAGTAGTGGGATTTCTGGGTCATAAGGCAGTTCTATTTCCAGTTTTTTAAGGAACCTCCACACTGTTCTCCATAGTGGTTGTACTTGTTTGCATTTCCACCAACAGTGCAAGAGGATTCCCTTTTCTCCAAACCCTCTCCAGCATTTATTGCTTGTAGACTTTTGGATTGCAACCATCCTTACTGGAATGAAACGGTACCTCATTCTGGTTTTGATTTGCATTTCTCTGATAATGAGTGATGTTGAGCATCTTTTCATGTGTTTGTTAGCCGTCTGTATGTCTTCTTTGGAGAAATGTCTATTTAGTTCTTTGGCCTATTTTTTGATTGGGTCGTTTATTTTTCTGGAATTGAGTTGCAGAAGTTTTTTGTATATTTTTGAGGTTAGTTCTTTGTCAGTTGCTTCGTTTGCTATTATTTTCTCCCATTCTGAAGGCTGTCTTTTCACCTTGCATATAGTTTCCTTTGTTGTGCAGAAGCTTTTAATTTTATTTAGGTCCCATTTATTTTTGCTTTTATTTCCAATATTCTGGGAGGTGAGTCATAGAGGATCCTGCTGTGACGCATGTCGGAGCGTGTTTTGCCTATGTTCTCCTCTAGGAGTTTTATAGTTTCCGGTCTTACATTTAGATCTTTAATCCATTTTGAGTTTATTTTTGTGTATGGTGTTAGAAAGTGTTCTAGTTTCATTCTTTTACAATTAGTTGACCAGTTTTCCTAGCACCACTTGTTAAAGAGATTGTCTTTTCTCCATTGTATATTCTTGTCAAAGATAAGGTGTCCATAGGTGCGTGGATTTATCTCTGGGCTTTCTATTTTGTTCCATTGATGTATATTTCTGTCTTTGTGCCAGTACCATACTGTCTTGATGACTGTGGCTTTGTAGTAGAGCCTGAAGTCAGGCAGGTTGATTCCTCCAGTTCCATCCTTCTTTCTCAAGATTGCTTTGGCTATTTGAGGATTTTTGTATTTCCATACAAATTGTGAAATTATTTGTCCTAGCTCTTTGAAAAATACCATTGGTAGCTTGATAGGGATTGCATTGAATCTATAGATTGCTTTGGGTAGTATACTTATTGTCACTATATTGATTCTTCCAATCCATGAACATGGTATATTTCTCCATCTATTAGTGTCCTCTTTGATTTCTTTCACCAGTGTTTTATAGTTTTCTATATATAGGTCTTTAGTTTCTTTAGGTAGATATATTCCTAAGTATTTTATTCTTTTCATTGCAATGGTGAATGGAATTGTTTCCTTAATTTATAGGAATGCAAGGAATTACTATGTGTTGATTTTATATCCTTCAACTTTACTATATTCATTGATTAGCTCTAGTAATTTTCTGGTGGAGTCTTTAGGGTTTTCTATGTAGAGGATCATGTCATCTGTAAACAGTGAGAGTTTTACTTCTTTTCCAATTTGGATTCCTTTTATTTCTTTTTCTGCTCTGATTGCTATGGCCAAAACTTTCAAAATTATGTTGAATAGTAGTGGTGAAAGTGGGCACCCTTGTCTTGTTCCTGACTTTAGGGGAAATGCTTTCAATTTTTCACCATTGAGGATAATGTTTGCTGTGGGTTTGTCATATATAGCTTTTATTATGTTGAGGTATGTTCCTTCTATTCCTGCTTTCTGGAGAGTTTTTATCATAAATGGACGTTGAATTTTGTCAAAGGCTTTCTTTGCATCTATTGAGATAATCATATGGCTTTTATTTTTCAATTTGTTAATTTCAGTGTATTACATTGATTGATTTGTGGATATTGAAGAATCCTTGCATCCCTGGGATAAAGCCCACTTGGTCATGGTGTATGATGTTTTAAATGTGTTGTTGGATTCTGATTGCTAGAATTTTGTTAAGGATTTTTGCATCTATGTTCATCAGTGATATTGGCCTGTAGTTTCCTTTTATTATAGTATCTTTGTCAGGTTTTGGTATTAGGGTGATGGTGGCCTCAAAGAATGAGTTTGGAAGTTTACCTTCCTCTGCAATTTTCTGGAAGAGTTTGAGTAGGATAGGTGTTAGCTCTTCTCTAAATTTTTGGTAGAATTCAGCTGTGAAGCCATCTTGACCAGGGCTTTTGTTTGCTGGAAGATTTCTGATTACAGTTTCAATTTCTGTGCTTGTGATGGGTCAGTTAAGATTTTCTATTTGTTCCTGGTTCAGTTTTGGAAAGCTGTACTAGGAAGCCAGAATTGAAAGAGACACATGTACCCCAATGTTCATCACAGCACTGTTTATGATAGCCAGGACATGGAAGCAACCTAGATGTCCATCAGCAAATGAATGGATAAGAAAGTTGTGGTATATATACACAGTGGAGTATTACTCAGCCATTAAAAAGAATACATTTGAATCAGTTCTAATGAGGTGGATGAAACTGGAGCCTATTATACAGAGTGAAGTAAGCCAGAAAGAAAAACACCAATACAGGATACTAATGCATATATATGGAATTTAGAAAGATGGTAATGATAACCCTGTATGCAAGATAGCAAAAGAGACATAGATGTATAGAACAGTCTTTTGGACTCTATGGGAGAGGGAGAGGGTGGGATGATTTGGGAGAGTGGCATTGAAATATATATAAAATCATATATGAAACGAACTGCCAGTCTAGGTTTGATGCAGGTTACAGGATGCTTGGGGCTGGTACACTGGGATAACCCAGAGGGATGGTACAGGGAGGGAGGTGGGAGGGGTGTTCAGGATGGGGAACACGTGTACACCCATGGCAGATTCATGTTGACATATGGCAAAACCAATACAATATTGTAAAGTAAAAATAAAAGAAAGTTAATGTAAGGAAACAAACACACACACAAGTACAGTAGTATAATACAAAAGCTGGCACACAGGGGCTGGTACTGCATGAACAGGCAAGAAAAATTACTGACTGGAGGAGGGAGAAGAGGCAGGAAATGGTAGAGTTGATAGGAGATGGAGGGCAAGCTGCGATTTCACTCACTCCTGATGTTAATGGCCCAGGTTCTGGTTCCTGTTGGATTCAGTTCTATCTACTCTTTTGAAAAAATGATCCAGTGATGTCTGGGTAGTAACTCTTTTTTTCTTGTCATAGATGACACAGTAGCCTTGGATTGCACTCTGAATGGCTGCTGCAAACTTCATGTACCATATTCAGGTCCTTGTGCCTCAAAAGCTAATGGTGACCCCTCAAATGGAGAAAATCCCTTTGCCTTCACTGCATCACGAATCTCTTCAATTCTTCAGTTACTTCTTCCTCTTGTCTCTCTTCAGCCTTTCTCTGGGCCTCCAATTCCATCAGGTCTTCATTAGTAAGTTCCTTGTGTTGCACAACAAAGAGTTCAGTGATGTCATCCTTTTGCATATCCAGCTCTAGTTTCTCACTGAGTGTCACTAAGTAGCTGAAGACCTCTCTGGACTCCTCATCCATGTTCAAATCCACAAAAATTGTGAACAAACTGCAGGCAAATGTTCTTCCAAGCCCCATTCATGGTGATGGCTGTAACTTCATGCCAAGCAAAGTTAATGTTTTTTATGGACTTGTACATGTTATAGTTCTTCCAAAATCATCACAAGGTTGTTCCTGATTCATCACTCATTTTTACTGCCTGACAAAAAGTGTGGCATTTCTTGAAAGTCACTTTTACCGCTTGGTCCATAGGTTGGATAAGCAATGTAGCATTCAGTGGCAGATACACTACTTTGGTGCTGGGATGAAAATCGTCCATGAATGGGGGTGGCCCAGAGCACTGTCAAGCAGCAGAAAATGTCCTTCTCCAAGAAATATTTCTCTACCCCTTGGCTAAAGTGATGAAAAAATAAGCCCTGGAAAATGCCTGTGAAACCCAGGCTTTGGGGTTACTCTTCTATACAACAGGAGGAGAGCACTTGGCTATATTTTTAAGGGCTCTTGGGCTCTCTGAGTGATAAACAAAGAGAAGCTTCAGCTTCCTATTGCTGGAAGGATTGCCACCAAACTAAGAAGTTGGCCTACGTTTGCTGCTCTACAGCCTGGGATCAACTTTTCCTCCTACTGATGTAACTTCAGTCTGGCGTCCTCTTCCAGTATAAATTCCCAGTGCTTCTTACCAGTTCCAGCTACATCACCATTGCTTTTCCACTTGCTTCATGAACCTAGTTCCATACATATTAAAAACTTGCTGAGATAATATGTGCTTTCATCAATAATTTCTCAAAGCATTACAGAAAATTCCCAGGCAGCTACTGTAACCATACTTGCTGTCTCACTACTTAACTTTTATGTTGTAAAGATTGGCTCTAGCCTTGAAGCAATGAAATCAGCCATGGTTAGCATTAAACGATATGACCTCTGATTCTTTGCCATGTTTCTTCTTCAAGTCTTCATAAAGGCTTTTACCTTTCTCTCGAATCAACATTAACCTGAGTGGGACTTGACACTGAAGCTAATCCTACATCCACACACTGAGAAGTTTCTCCATCTCCTCCATCATATTTCCATGCTTCTTTGGTAATATTGTTGCTATCATTGGCAGAGCAGACGTCACATGTTCAATGATCTTGTCCCTTTTTTTTAGAATCATGCTGATGGTTGAATGATTTGTGTTATAAGAATGGGCATCTACCATCTTTTTGCTTCATTCCACTCTCTCAATTATTTTTAATTTTGTTTCCATCATTATCGCTTGGTGCTTCTCAGCAGCTCCAGCTAAATCACCATTGCTTCTACACTTGCTTCCAGACATCCTAGACTTGAAATAAACATGCTGTACTACTGTACTGTATGCAGTATATACAGTAAAGTGCACAAAAGCATAAACACTTGTAGAGGATGCCTGCATGTGATAATGTATGCCAGATACATGAACCAACCTATAGACTGGACATGCAAATGTATGTTTGCAATTTTGAAAGCTCACAACTTGAAAGTTTACAACTTGAAAGTTTGTATGTAGAGGAATTAGTATAGTAACCATTAACTCTTTCAGTTACACCTACTGAATTGATTAATGAGGATTTTTATCCCATTAGATATTCCTTTTGTATTGCACTTAAATCTTTTTAGGTTCCTTATTATATCTCTGCTGATTTCCTTCAGCTGTTCCTTTTACTAAGATTCTGTTCCATTGGCTTGATTTATCCTTCTCTCTCTAGCTGCTGGGATCTCTCACCTGCATGTTCTTTTTTTTTTTTTTCTGTTGGCTCATTGAAATTGGGTCTGGTTGGTAGTGGACAGGAAATGATCTCTTCCTCCACGGCTGGTGGCACAAAAGCAGATCCTGCTGAGGCTGCAGAGGGAAAGTAGCCAGCACCCCATCAACCTCAGTGGAGAGATGTCTTCACCCAACCCCGCCAAGTAAGCTCATCAAAGGGATGAGAATTACCCACTGATGTAACTTCAGTCTGGTGTCCTCTTCCAGTGTAAATTCTCAGTGCTTCTTACCAGTTCCAGCTACATCACCATTGCTTTTCCACTTGCTTCATGAACCTAGTTCCATTCTTCTTTCTTGGAGTGCTGAGACCTCACTGGGCCAACTCTTTACAGGACAAACCACTTTGCAATCTCTACAGAACTCTGATGGTCATTTAGAACTCTTTTCAAACCTGTGTCTAGTGCTGACATAAAATTCCTATAGTTCTTTCCTTCCACACAGCCTCTGGCCCCATCTGAACTGAGCACTCATTGACTCCAACTTCCATTTAGTCCTGGAGATGCAGATAAATTAGAATTGGAAGTGTGGTGAAATTAACCCACTTACAGGTTAATAAAACACAAAGACCTAAAAAACACTTCATATGTCTCTCCTCCTCCCCTCAACCTAGTTCCAACTAGAAAATCACAAGTGCCTGCTGTATGGGCCTGCTGGGGGGAAAAGAAAAGGAGTGATCCAATTTCAGAAACACTTTAAATGATATTTTTTCTTCATTTCTCCAATGCCTGCCCTGATTCTATGGAGGCCCACAGCATGTGGGTCAATTCTTATGTTTGCCACTGTGTTCATTAAATACAGGAAACTGGGCCGAGAGGTGGATCTCAGGCGAGGAGACGCTCCCCCTCCCTCCCACCCAGGTCCCTCTTGGTCTTCATTTAATTCTGCTACAGTGCTAAGAAAACTAAATATTACAAAGCAATAATCTTTGTGTGAGCACTGTTAGAAAATGAACAAAAATATCCCTGGCTTACACCCTAATAAAGCAGAGCTATTGAAAAGGCTGAGAATTGATGGCACATTCCCCTCTGTGAAGCCGAATGGCCATTCAGCTTCTCTGTTTCCTTTTTCCAGCAAATGAAGTACATGTGTGCAGCCTGGAGCAATGTGGAATCTCAGCCCATCTCACTTCAAATCAAGCACAGAGGTAAACTGCAGGATCCAAAGGCCTGGTGAGGATCGGTGGGTAGTGAGATAAAGTCGGGTTAAGGCAGCACCTGGCAGTGGCCCACCTAGACCCAGAGGTGACTGTGATGGGAGGAAGATGCTCTGGACTAGAAGCTGCCTGGGCCTCCTCACCTGAAGGTGAGGCCAACGTGCCAGCCTCACGGGGTTATCCAAAAGTAAACTTAAGTGCTCCATAAAGAGCCATGCAAAAGTGAGGTGATAGAACACTTGTCATTAGCCTCCTCATCCCAAAGGCTTGACTTTCCAAGTCCATGCTTCTGCCCCATTCAAGTCTGGCAAGGTTTAGAAGACACATTTCTTCACATGTCCATCTATTTTTATAGTCCCCATTAGCAAAAGAGGCATCAGAGTGACTAAGCCCATGTTACTATTAACAGTCTTTCAATGATTTATGATAGTACAAACAGAAAGAACATCCTACGGGTGTAGTTAACTAGATACAATAACTGTGCAATAAAAGATATTACTTATAAGTAATAAACGTAAATCAATCCTGGCTTTAAAAGTTGGTTCAAATATTTAGGAAAGCATAGTTTTTGTTTTGATCTTCTTCTCTTTTTCTTAATAAGGGCCTAAAGTTGTCTAGCAGATAAATAAGACTTTTCTAGAGTGCTTGGCTATTGTAGAAAGTGTCAACTTTGACTTATTGCTTGCCTACTAATAACAAGGGGGAAAGTCTTATCTCCAAAAGGGAAAAAGTAGCTGAGAAATTCTGGAATCATCACTAATCCAATAATTGGCAACCTTGGGTAGCCATTCAGAAATAGGCTTCCTGCTAGGGTCAGATTCCTCCACTTGGTCACGTGAACTAGTGACTCAGATAATTTCTTTAACCTCTTTTGGCTTCAGTTTCTGTGAATTTAGAACAAATGGATGTTCTATAACTTATCAGTGAAGACTGTGCTATGCTATGCTTAGCCGCTTCAGTCGTGTCTGACTCTTTGCAACCATAAGGAATGTAGCCCATCAGGCTCCTCTGTCTGTGAGGATTCTCCAGGCAAGAATACTAGAGCGGGTTGCCATGCCCTCCTCCAGGGGATCTTCCCAACCCAGGGATCAAACCCATCCATGTCTCCTGCATTGTAAGCGGATTCTTTATCACTGAGCCAACAGGGAAGCCCTCAATAAAGACTACACTAAGTAAAATAATTCTTAAGAAGTCCCTACCCAGTGTCTAGTAATAGCAAGCCATCAGTAATTTAATCCTGTTTTTGTTAATAAAACACCATTTATTTCTGTACTAAAATGCCTGCATCTTCTTCAGTGAAAATAAAATGCTGATGTAACCAAAGCTGGGATTTTAAATCTGGAAGCTGTGACTGTGTGTGTGTGTTAGTTGCCCAGTTGTGTCCAACTCTTTGTGATCCCATGGACTATACCTGGCCAGGCTCCTCTGTCCATGGGATTCTCCAGGCAAGAATATTGGAGTGGGTTGCCATACCTTGGATCTTTCTGGCCCAGGGATCAAACACACATGTCTCTTATGTCTCCTGCATTGGTAAGTGGATTCCTTACCACTTGTGCCACCTGGGAAGCCCCCAGAAGCTGTGACTAGAATGGGTGATTTCCGCAGCTGGCTGCTCATCAGAATTTTCTGATGAACTTAAGAGTGCAAATGCTTCAGCCCAGATTAATCAGAACCTCCTGGAGGAGGGGTCATGGCAAGAAGCTGTATCTGCTGAAAAGCATCCCAGGTAATCTTGATCAGCACTTATATATGGAAACCACCAGCTTAGACAATCAGGGCCCAAGAAAAGTTAGTTCTAGGTGTTGAAAGCAAAAGTTAGAAGAAATTCATCTCAATTTAACTCCGAATTGTATCTCTAAAGCTCTCTTTTAGGGGAAAAAAAAAAAAACCTATTCTAGAGAATGTCTTGTATATGTATATAAATGTGACCAAATTCATATAACCATGTAAAGGAACAATATTCACAGAAGGAAAACACCCCATGGAAGCCAGGAAAGTTACACTTTGCCATAAATGAGCTTCATCAAACGCAGACAACTGGACAATGAAAAAATGAACTGAACCATGCTTTAGCTTGTGTTATAATTGGTTAGAATTCAGTCAAATATCCCGAGGGTTATTGCACACTGACTCCTGACCATATGGCCCGGAGAAGCCTCCATGGATTTGTATAATATCTCAAGAGATGGTGGTGCATAGGGAGGTACATGTGGATCCAAGCTTCCTTCCTAATTTTCTCTTAGGGCTGGTCCTTTCCGGCACGTGCTGCCCATCTAGCAGTCCAATGGCCAAAATCTGGGAACACACTTGACTCTTCTCTTCCCCTTGCCTATCTCACCCTGTGACCATAATATCCTGTCTATTCCACCTTCTAGTCATCTTTTCTATTGCCTTGCTCCTTGTGACCACCACTGGCCTAAGATAACCCTTCATTCTCCCATGCCAGCTGCTCCATTGACTTGGCAGACAGGGGTCTGCTCAGGGTCAGAACTCTGATAAGGAAAGAAGCAGGAGGCTGAGGGTCAACAAGGCACAGATGAGACAAGTGGTAACAAAGGTTTTGGGGCCTGAACTGAGGTCCCACAGAAAGATCCATAAAGAGAATGCTGGACTGAGGGGTCTTATACTACTGGACAAGTCATGAGAAGGGAGGGTCACCAACCCTTGGGCCAAGGCCCATCCCCCAGATTATCCCCAGAATAGAGACAGTGTACTATCAGTTAGAACAGCACAGTAGGCAGGACCTAGGTCACAGCAGGCATGGAGGTGGACCTCATCACTTCATGTCATCTCAGACAAATTACTTACTCTCTCTGGACTTCAGATTCTCTATTTGAAAACTGGATGAACAATGCCCATTCTATGAAGCTACTCTGAGAATTAAAATGTTCCAAAGTGATTCTCAGGCAGTAATCACTCAGTTAATTTTAGCTAGTGCTTTTATCTATAACTGTTTGTGTATGTATGCCTATGTATTTGAAACTGAAAAGGTATATGCAAAAGATAACTAATCTTCAGGGTTGCATAATCCTCAATTGTAAGTTTCAATATTTTATAAATTCCCCTACAGCTTAAAAGTCTCAGATTCTCCTTGTTTTTCTTTGACACACAGTCAGAATTCAGTTCCATTTTGGTGGCAAAAATGTGGGAAGGGGAAAGTGAAGCTTAGAGATGGGTGGGGGAATACATTAAACACGAATGATGTTTAAAGCCTTAATACAAACAATCTCCAATGTCCTTGGCCAAAGGAAAGAGTGCACATTCAAATACAAAATGCCATCATGCTCACCTATACAATCTACCTAGAATTAGGACCCCTATCATGCAGTAGATAAGAAAAATCTAATCTAAAATAAACTATATTTGGTTAAATAAACCTAGCTGCTATAACAACCTCAAAAATCTCAGTGGCATAATACGATAATGGTTTGTTTCTTCTTTACATCATAATTTCATGAGATAGGGACCATAAAACCATGCAGGGACCCAGATTCCTTTCCATTTTGTGACCTTGCCCTCTTTTCAATCCTCACAGTCTTCTCCAGTCCACTGGTAAAAAGGGAGAGAGAGGGTATCATAAGTGGTAGGTAGGGACCATATCCCTTTCACTTACTTTCCTTTCACTTGAACTCCGTTTTGTCCACCCCCCCCCACACCCCCACCCACCTAATAGCAACAGAGGCTGAGCTACATAGTCCAACCACGGCAGGACAAGAAGAGAGGACATAAACAGGGTGAGTCTCATCAGTCTCTGGGATCTTCCTGAGGCAAACACGATACATGATCATGGTGTTTACTCACTGTGCATTTTTTCCCCACAGACTTGCAAACTCATTTGTTTGTTTGTTTGTTTGTTTGTTTGAAGATCTTCTTCTTTGCTGATGTCAGGAACCACTGGTTAACCAAGTTCTAGTGTCACTACAGGAAGCTCCTGGCCCTTCTTGAATGTTCTGAGTCCACCCTATTTGTCAGAAGTCATCCAGGCCACAAGGGAAACCAGGTCAGCGCATTGGTCTGACTTAGCAACCAAGAAACAGATTTCTAAGAAGGCATGGCTACCGGGCTGGGTCACAGCCTAGTAGTTAGAAGTCTGAGTGCAGAGGAGGCAGAAGTCTGTCCAGGTTCTACCTGCCAGCCACAGAGAAGCCTTCACAGCTCCACCCAGAGGACCATGGCCCTCTGCCTGAGGGGACATCTCCTCAGCATGGCTGTCCATCTCCCATGCTTCTCAAAGAAAGAAAGAAAGTGAAGTTGTTCAGTCGTGTCCAACTCTTTGCCACCCTGTGGACTGTAGCCTACCGGGCTCCTCTGTCCATGGGATTTTCCAAGCAAGAACACTGTAGTGGGTTGCCATTTCCTTCTCCAGGAGGTCTTCCTGACCCAGGGATTGAACTATCCTAAAACAGCACTGTTTCCTTCTTGGCTAATCACTAAGTCAAGATGATAGTGAAGCCCTTGAGGAGAACACCCACGTCATAGACAACGTTGCTCTGTTGTTTAGTCGATCAGTCATGTCCGACTCTTTGGGACCCCATGGACTGTAGCCCACCAGGCCCCTCTGTCCATGGGATTTCTCAGGCAAGAATGCTAGAGTGGGTTGCTGTTTCCTTCTCCAGGGGATCTTCCTGACCCAGAGATTGAAACTGGGTCTCCTGTGTTGGCAGGCAGATTCTTTACCACTGAATCACCAGGGAAGCCCTATAATAGATAATACTGATTAAAATCTGGTTTTGTCCTCAGGTCCTGTGATAAGTAGCTTCACATGGGTTTCTTTGTGTAATTCTTCTGATGTAGTTTCTGCTATTATTTCCACTCTCTTAGAAGGGAACTGGGACTTGGCAGTTTAGTCGCTTGAGCAAGGCCTCCCAGCTAACAGGACAAAGTCGGGATTCAGTCAGGTCCACCTCCAAATCGGAGAGGAACCACTAGAAGGTGCCCTGGCAAATCCTCTGCTGGGGCTTCTGGTTCTTCTTCTGCGCTAAGCAGTGGGAAGGGCAAACCATAAAAGTCTACATTCCTCAGGCAGGGAATGTTCACTCCCCTTTTCCTTTTTCCTCAGCACTTCATCAGGTGGTGGAGGTGGGGGACAAGGCCATTACCCTGTTCGGAAGTTAGGCATGAGCAGCTGGATGCAACGGCTGAAAGGGATGCCAAGCTGATCTCTAAACCCCATCCCAGACAGAAGAGCTCACAGATACTACAACAGTAGCATAGTACAAGAGATACACAGTAACCAGAGACTTCTTCAACTCCTGCACATCCGCCCTAGGCACACAGTGGATACAAGCTAACCACATGGTCTTCTCCAAGTAAAACTTAGGCAGCTAGGAGCCCATTAAGGATTCATAAATATTATATATATATATATATAATATATATATATATGTTGAATGGTTCTATGAAGACCTACAAGAACTTTTAGAACTAACACCCAAAAGAGAGGTCCTTTTCATTATAGGGGACTGGAATGCAAAAGTAGGAAGTCAAGAAACACCTGGAGGAACAGGCAAATTTGGCCTTGGAATAAAGAATGAAGCAGGGCAAAGACTAATAGAGTTTTGCCAGGAAATGCACTGGTCATAACAAACACCCTCTTCCAACAACACAAGAGAAGACTCTACATATGGACATCACCAGATGGTCAACACCAAAATCTGATTGATTATATTCTTTGCAGCCAAAGATGGAGGAGCTCTATACAGCCCACAAAAACAAGACCAGGAGCTGACTGTGGCTCTGATTATGAACTCCTTATTGCCAAATTCAGACTGAAATTGAAAAAAGTAGGGAAAACCACTAGACCATTCAGGTATGACCTAAATCAAATCCCTTATGATTATACAGTGGAAGTGAGAAATAGATTTAAGGGACTAAATCTGATATATAGAGTGCTTGATGAACTATGGACAGAGGTTAGTGATATTGTACAGGAGACAGGGATCAAGACCATCCCCATGGAAAAGAAATGCAAAAAAGCAAAATAGCTGTCTGGGGAGGCCCTACAAATAGCTGTGAAAAGAAGGGAAGCGAAGTCAAGGAAAAAGGAAAGATATAAGCATCTGAATGCAGAGTTCCAAAGAATAGCAAGAAGAGACAAGAAAGCCTTCCTCAGTGATCAGTGCAAAGAAATAGAGGAAAACAACAGAATGGGAAAGACTAGAGATCTCTTCAAGAAAATTAGAGATACTAAGGGAACATTTCATGCAAAGATGGGCTCGATAAAGGACAGAAATGGTATGGACCTTACAGAAGCAGAAGATATTAAGAAGAGGTGGCAAGAATACACAGAAGAACTGTACAAAAAAGATCTTCACAACCCAGATAATCATGATGGTGTGATCACTCACCTAGAGCCAGACATCCTGGAATGTGAAGTCAAGTGGGCCTTAGAAAGCATCACTATGAACAAAGCTAGTGGAGGTGATGGAATCTCATTGAGCTATTTCAAATCCTGAAAGATGATGCTGTGAAAGTGCTGCACTCAATATGCCAGCAAATTTGGAAAACTCAGCAGTGGCCACAGGACTGGAAAAGGTCAGTTTTCATTCCAGTCCCAAAGAAAGGCAATGCCAAAGGATGCTCAAACTACCGCACAATTGTACTCATCTCACACGCTAGTAAAGTAATGCTCAAAATTCTGCAAGCCAGGCTTCAGCAGTACGTGAACTGTGAACTTCCAGCTGTTCAAGCTGGTTTTAAAAAATGCAGGGGAACCAGAGATCAAATTGCCAACATCTGCTGGATCATGAAAAAAGCAAGAGAGTTCCAGAAAAACATCTATTTTTGCTTTATTGACTATGCCAAAGCCTTTGACTGTGTGGATCACAATAAATTGTGGACAATTCTGAAAAAGATGGAATACCAGACACCTGACATGCCTCTTGAGAAATCTGTATGCAGGTCAGGAAGCAACGGTTAGAACTGGACATGGAACAACAGACTGGTTCCAAATAGGAAAAGGAGTACGTCAAGGCTGTATATTGTCACCCTGCTTATTTAATGTATATGCAGAGTACATCATGAAAAACTCTGGGCTGGAAGAAGCACAAGCTGGAATCAAGTTTGCCAGGAGAAATGTCAATAACCTCAGATATGCAGATGACACCACCCTTATGGCAGAAAGTGAAGATGAACTAAAAAGCCTCTTGATGAATGTGAAAGAGGAGAGTGAAAATGTTGGCTTAAAGCTCAACATTCAGAAACCTAAGATCGTGGCATCTGGTCCCATCACTTCATGGGAAATAGATGGGGAAACAGTGGAAACAGTGTCAGACTTTATTTTGGGGGGTTCCAAAATCATTGCAGATGGTGACTGCAGCCATGAAATTAAAAGACACTTACTGCTTGGAAGAAAATTTATAACCAACCTAGATAGCGTATTCAAAAGCAGAGACATTACTTTGCCAACAAAGGTCCATCTAGTCAAGGCTATGGTTTTTCCAGTGGTCATGTATGGATGTGAGAGTTGGACTGTGAAGAAAGCTGAGCGCTGAAGAATTGATGCTTTTGAAGTGTGGTGTTGGAGAAGACTCTTGAGAGTCCCTTGGACTGCAAGGAGATCCAACCAGTCCATTCTGAAGGAGATCAACCCTGGGATTTCTTTGGAAGGAATGATGCTAAAGCTGAAGCTCCAGTACTTTGGCCACCTCCTGCGAAGAGTTGACTCATTGGAAAAGACTCTGATGCTGGGAGGGATTGGGGGCAGGAGGAGAAGGGGATGTAAGAGGATGAGATGGCTGGATGGCATCACTGACTCGATGGACATGAGTCTGAGTAAATTCCGGGAGTTGGTGATGGACAGGGAGGCCTGGCATGCTGCAATTCATGGGGTCGCAAAGAGTCTGACATGACTGAGAGACTGAACTGAACTGAACTGAATATATGTAGACATCTGATTATAACAGACTGAACTATGGGATGACATAAACAACAAAGCCTGCTGTTATATAACTTGCAATGGTCAATAGGCCTTGAGCATATGCCTATTTGCATTCCTTTTCATTGATTGGTGGTGAGTACAAGCCCTAATTTGCACAGAACACAAACAAAAGGAGGATATGGGAAGTACAGAAAGGCGGAAGCCAAGAAGGAACAAGGAGGAGGATTGCTTTGGGGTCAGCCTGCTCCCTTGTCTTGGGAGTGTCTGTCTAAGAAAAGATCTATCTGCTTGAGCTGAACTAACCTATAACTTGATTTGTTGTGATGAGACAAGAACCAAGGAATGCAAGCTGCCCTGACACCTCCATTTTCCTCCTTGCAAATCCATACAATACTCTTTCCCCCTCACATTCTAGTGATTCATCCCCTGACCCCTACTCATACCATTCCTACTTATCTAAGGGGCAGAATAAGCCCTGGTGACTGTTCCGGCGACACACAGCCTTCTCCCCATAGACAGCCTCTGCGGTGGGAATGGTTTACACCAGCGAATCATCAGTAACTGGAGCAAGCATGTGGGGAAGGGATGTGGAGAACCTTATCTGACCCATTGCAACCCCCATGATAAAGGATATCAAACTGAGGAGAGGATAAGATGGCACACATCCAGCCATGTCTTCACAAGCCCCAGAGCAAGGTGTTCTGTTTGGGGCTATAAAGATCATCCCTGAGACCACCAGAGAGTTCAGAGGCTCCAGGGACCCCTGTGGAGAAGGGGGATGGAAAGCAAGTTCCCCTCGAGGGCAGAAGCAACCCACGAGCATGCACCTAACTCAACTTCCAGGGCCGGAAGCCTGACAAGTGTTTTGAGGTCAGGACAAAACAGACTGATTCTTCTGTTTTGTTAATGAGTGACTCCCAGAGGCAGGTCACAGTGTCCCCATCCACCCAGTCTGAGCGGAGCCAGTAAGAGCTTCGACATGATTGTTAGGATCGCAATTGAACATGCTCCGTACACTTAGTACCTAATGCAGCGCTCAGTGCAGACAGATGCTTAGAAATTACTTTTAAATGAGCATTTTACAGATGACCTCTCTTCTCTCGCTGCAAGCCCAGACTGAAATAAAGGAGACAGTGATAATGGTAATGCACAAAAACCTTGTTACAGCGCCATTTGTTCCACTGAGGCTCCATCCTCGATCCTGTCAAAGGGATTTGATTATTAAAATACCTAAAAGACATATTAAACGGTGGTTCCACACACACAAGGAAGTTGAGAAACATCAACTTAAGGAAAAAGTAAATACCTTGCTGTACTTCCATCCCTCTGGAATTAGAAGGCAGTGGGGAGGAGGCAAGCACAGAAGGGCAAGGGCCGAAGGGGGAGTAGAGGAGGCAGGCCATGCTTTCTAACTGTCCCAGTGGCTTAACTCTGTGTGGAAGATGAGCAATGGATAATCCTATTTCCCCAATTCACTTGAGCAATTCACTTCTACAGCTACTTCAGGTCTCCAAAACATCCATCCACACATCCCTGTATACTTTCTGTATGAATTATTGCTTTTAATGTGCCAGGCATTCTGCTGTAACAAGGGATGCAAGAGTGAAAAAATACCAGCATGAACTTGCCCTCATGGAGCTCCCAGTCCAGTTAACAGAGTCAGACAAGCAGGGAGAGCATCACTGGACAAGTAGAGGATCATCTCACCCACCGTGTCAGATGCCTCTTGTCTTCATCTCACATCTTCAGAGCCCAACTTCTACCCGAGGGTTCCCACAGCTGTACCTTACAGCTGTTTGGTGTATTTCTCACTTTCTGTGCTGGAGATTCTCTGAAGCTGCTGTATGAGGTTCCAACAGCATCCACTGGCCACTCACATGATGCAATCTGGAGACGCAGGAAAATTTACACCCCATGGGGCATTGACATTGGAGGCCAGGAGCCTGTGCTTCCCTCCTTGGTCCCTTCGACAGATAGTTCTGAAGCAGAGCTTATAAGACTTATTACGGGTTAAGCTGTGTCCTCAAAAAGGACGCTGAAGTCTTAACCCTTAGTACCTGTGATGTGAACTTATTCGAAAATAGGATTTTGGGAGATGACCATTTGGGTGGGCCTTAATCTAATATGGATGATGTCCTTATGAAGCGGGGAAATTGAGACACAGATACACACACATGGAGACCACCATGTGAACATAAACACAGAGACTAGGGTGATGCTTCCACAGGACAAGGGCCACCAGAGATTGCCAGCAAATCACCAAAAGCTGGGAAAGAAGTCTAAGGAACAAACCCTGGCAACACCTTGACCTCAGACTTCCAGCCTCCAGACCTGGGAGACAGTACATTTCTCAGGTTTAAGCCACCCATTTGTGGTGCTTTGTCATGGCGGCCCTGGGAAACTAATATACAACCCCTCAGAATGTCCCAGTGAAATGGTGCCTTAGTTTCCCACAATAGGACCAGCTTAATAACCACCTTTGAGTTGGCGTCACCTCAATCCCTGTTTCAGCTTTCCCCAAACTTCTTCATAGTCCCATGGATCCCAAAATTAAGTTCCCAAATAAAACTTCTGCACCAAGTCCTTGGCTGAGACTCTGCTTTCTAATGGGAATACACAGGACAAGACACTTGCCCTTGGAAGGGTCAGCCATCAGCCTAGGTCCCTGAATGGCTACATGGAAGGCAGTGACTTTAGGCTGGTACATGAGAGAGGAACAAACTGCTATATCATTTATCCAGGTGATGTGAGGAAGTTATTTAACTGTAGCAGACCAGCCCAGCCTGGACTATACAGTCAGTTCAGTCGCTCGTCATGTCCAACTCTTTGCAACCCCATGAACTGCAGAACACCAGGCCTCCCTGTCCATTACCAACTCCTGGATCATGCTCAAATTCATGTCCATCGAGTTGGTGATGCCATCCAACCATTTCATCCTCTGTCGACCCCTTCTGCTCCTGCCTTCAATCTTTCCCAGCATCAGGGTCTTTTCCAGTGAGTCATTTCTTCGCATCACATGGCCAAAGTTTTTGAGTTTCAGCTTCAGCATCAGCCCTTCCAATGAATATTCAGGACTCATTTCCTGTAGGGTTGACTGGTTGGATCTCCTTGCAGTCCAAGGGACTCTCAAGAGTCTTTTACAACACCACAGTTCAAAAGCATCAATTCTTTGATGCTCAGTTTTGTTTATGGTCCAACTCTCATATTGATATATGACTGTTGGAAAAACCATAGCTTTGACTAGATGGACCTTTGTCAGAATACAATAGTCCACCCTTATCCACAGGGGTTGTTCCAAGACCCCTGTGGATTACTGAAATCACTAATACTACCAAACCCTACTCACAATATGTGTTTTTCCCATACATACATATCTATGATAAAGTGAATTAGGCACTGTTTAGTAAGAAGCTAAACAGTGGTTGACTTTATTTTTCTAGGCTCCAAAATCACTGCAGATGGTGATTGCAGCCATGAAATTAAAAGACGCTTACTCCTTGGAAGGAAAGTTATGACCAACCTAGATAGCATATTCAAAAGCATGGACATTACTTTGCCAACAAAGGTCCATCTAGTCAAGGCTATGGTTTTTCCAGTGGTCATGTATGGATATGAGAGTTGTACTATAAAGAAAGCTGAGCACCAAAGAATTGATGCTTTTGAACTGTGATGTTGGAGAAGACTCTTGAGAGTCCGTTGGACTGCAAGGAGATCCAACCAGTCCATCCTAAAGGAGATCAGTCCTGGGTGTTCATTGGAAGGACTGATGCTGAAGCTGAGACTCCAATACTTTGACCACCTGATATGAAGAGCTGACTCATTTGAAAAGACCCTGATACTGAGAAAGGTTGAGGGCAGGAAGAGAAGGGGATGACAGAAGATGAGATGGTTGGATGGCATCACCGACCTGATGGACATGGGTTTGGGTAGACTCCGGGAGTTGGTGATGGACAGGGAGGCCTGGCGTGCTGTGGTTCATGGGGTCACAAAGAGTCGGACACGACTGAGCAACTGAACTGAACTGAACTGAAGAAGCTAAAAACTACTAAAAGTAAAATAGAACAATTATAACAATACAATGTAATAAAAGCTACATGAACACAGTCTCTCTCTCAAAATATCTTCTTGTGCAAATTTAATGCCATCTTAACTAAGTAATCATTACACACTGTGGCAGTAACTTTTGTTTATGGCTGCACTGGGTCTTCCTTGCTGTGCACAGCCTTTCGCTCATTGTGGTGAGGGGGGCGCACAGGCCTCTCACTGCAGCGGCTTCTCTTGCTGTGGAGCACAGGCTCCCACTGCATCGGCTTCCGTAGTTGCAGTGTGTGGGCTCAGTAGCTGGGGCACATGGGCTTAGTTGCCCCAGGGCATGTGGAATCTCCTGGACCAGAGATTGACCCCAAGTCCCCTGCATTGGCAGGCAGATATCAGTGACTGGGCCACTAGGGAAATCCCTATGGCTGTAACTTTTGTCATTTGAGGTGCAACAGCCACCCTAGCACAAATTTCTTTTCCTTCTTCACAATTTCTTAGATGGAAAAGTTTTGTTATTGCCATAGATCTTAACAACCTCAGCATAAGAATTTTTTTTTCTTATTGAGTAGAGAACTTTCACCTTTTCACTTAAAGGAAGCATTCTACAGCTGCTTTTTGGCATATCCAAATTGCCAGCATCACTCTTCTCGAGCTTTGGTGCCGTTATAAGTACTATAAGGGTGACGAATACAAGCACTGCAATACTGTGACAGTTGACCTGACAACCAAATTGGATACTAAGCAACAAACGAAAGGGACATGCTGGACAAAGGGAGGATTCACATCTCCGGAGTATGAAGCAGATGGTGGGCATTTCATCACATTACTCAGAATGACATGTAATTTAACATACAAAATAGTTTATTTCTGTAGTTTTCCATTTAATATTATTAGGGCACAATTGACAATTGGTAACTGAAACCATGGAAATGCATATGGGAGGAAGGCCAGCCAGAGGTGGGATCGGGGGAGACTGCTGTACAGGGTGAGCCCCCGAGGCCCCAACAGTGCTTCAGGCACAGACACATCCCCTCTAGCCCATGGATGTTCTTACATTCAGAGTGGAACATTTAGGAGAAATGATGATGTGCTGGGAAAAATTTCTCCAGTACCTCTGTGTTCCCTTCCACGTGTGCTGAGGGCAGTCATTCCTCACTGCCACTCTGGAGTATAGGGGAAGTGCTCTTCTTTTAGGGCCTACTTTTTCGCTTCCTGGAAAATCCAACCACCTCTTCTCACTGTTTTACCCAAGCCCTCTTGTTCATTCCTCCCAGAACAGAGGCTCTAAGGTCAGTTTGGAATATTTGCATAACTGCTCCAGCTACTTTCCTAAGCGAACTTTTCTAGCATATTCCAGCCTAAGAGAGTTCTTGCAGAAGAAATAAAAGAAAATTCTACAGTCATACCTCAGAGATATTGCAGGTTCCGTTTCAGGCCACTATAACAAAGAGTATATATATTAGAAAACAAAAAGTAATTTGCACAATGTTTTTGGTTTTCCACTGAATATAAAGGTTATGTTTACAGTGTACTGTTGCCTATTAGCTGCCCTAGTGGCTCAAATGGTAAAGAATCTGCCTGAAATGTAGAAGAGCTGGGTTCGATCCATGGGTTGGGAAGATTGCCCTGGAGGAGGGCGTGGCAACCCACTCCAGGATTCTTGCCTGGAGAATCCCCATGGACAGAGGAGCCTGCTGGGCTCGTTCCAATATGAGGTCATTCCAATAGTCCATAGCTGGGAAAACCTTGCTTAGTATGGAGTAGGAACTGAATAAATATTTAAGGACTCACTCTTCTCATGTTTACATCTACTATTCTCTAATCCTCTCTTTTCCAAGTATAGTCCCAAGTATGGCTGTAAAGGAGCAAAACTCAGTAGTTTTCTAAGATGAGTTTTTAACCATAGGTACTGTTTTCTATGCTGCAGTTTGAGATGATCTTGGGAGTGAGAGAACTGGGCAAGTCCTTCTGCCCTGGCCTTGCCTCTGACCATGGATACAAGTGGAGTTTGCTTTCACCTCCCCAACCCACCCTGCACACACATTAAAATCAGGTGACATTTGTCCATCTGGCACTCAAGGACTTGGGAATGGAGCCAGAAGGAAACAATCTCTTTCCACAAAGCTTCCCACCTGCAGAAGAGCTGTGATAACCTCTTATTTTTAGCATGGAATAATCACATCAGGTGCTAGGTGGAGATGATGGGAGTGGGGCTGGGTTAGACCAAAAGTTCTATAGGCAGACGCTTTGCTTCTTTGTTGTAGTCACCCTCCCATACATGTTTGCTCCTCGTTGCACTTAAAAAACCACAAAATGCATGAGAGAAGCTAGCAGCCTACTAAACACTGCAAACAGTTCAACTCTGTGAACAATTATTTGTTCAGGATTGGTCTGCACCTGCAAATATTTGGGCAAGGGTTGAATAACAGCATGAAGGGCTGAGAGAGAGCTTAAGGTAAGCGAGTCATACATTTCATGACTAGGGCATGGTGAGGCTGTCAGCAGTGTTTAGAGATGAGCCTCCAGGGGAAATGGGTCTGCCCTAGTTTTCTGCATCCTAGAAAGCTCCAAGCTTTCCCAGTGACACCAAGAAAGCAAATTAGGCAGAGAAAGTAGTGACTCGGTGGCTGGTAAAACACTGTGCCTAGGAAGCTGGACCAGAGTCTAATTTACTGTAACTCAGCCACAACAAACCACTCATAGCCATAACTTGTGAGCATCTCGTGTTGCCGGGGTTTTCTCCATTGCATGTGAATTGCATAGGTGAACTGGTCAAGGGCATCTCCTTTGGATCCAAAATTCAAAGGTGTTTTCCAGTTGATCTCACATGTGTCTCAGTTTTAATCACCTTGGGGAAATATCACACACTTTCTGTTCTGAAGCTCTTGACAATTAAAAAAAAAGTTATCCCCTGAAGAAAATTATAGAATATATCAATTAGGGTGTTAGCATGTATCCAATGAGAATGCTCTCAGTTCATCACGGGCAGTAACACTGATCAAACGACATGATGTGAGCACCTGATCAGTGTATTTCCTTGAAAAAGAGATCAATATGCTGATTTTTATGGCACTAATCATTAAATGAATCTTACCAGTTCTGCAAAAATCTTTGTACATCTGGTAACAGGGTTTTCTCTTTCAAAATTGTTACTGCAAAACTTCTTTCTCTGAAGACTTGACATTTCAACACTCAGGCCCACTTGTGGGGTGCAGGGACCAAGGACACTGAATAGGAAGCAAACCCAGTGTCAGGTGGCAGGCAAAGACCTTTATTCTTCCAGAAGTATGACGATCACAGACAATGATCTAATAGTTCTGGGGAGCTGGAGGCAGAATGAGAGAACACTGTCGAGCCTGGGATCAGAGAGAAAACATGTAGTTTCTTCACTTCTTTTCACAATACTCTGGTCCCCTGGGGTCTCCCAGGCTAAGGCCATAGAGTTCCCTCTGAGTTATTAGTTGGCGTACAGACAGGCACCTCAAGGAGGCAGCAGGCAGGAGGGACAGAGAGGAACAGAGCTCCTGCCTGAGGGCCGGAGGCCCTGCTAGGACAGGCAGAAATGTCACTGAGCGTGTCCTTCCAAAACACACTTGTTTAAAGGAAAAATGAACAGGTGAACTGAAGTCTGAGCCCTTTTATAAAAACAAGAACAGTGCATCATGCAGTACTGGATCAGCCCTACAGAGACGGCTTGCAAAACTGCTAAGAGTTTTATCAGAGACGGTCATCACTGGGAACTAATATCCCTCAAGTCAAGAGTCACCTGCCCCAGACACAGCTGACTCCAGTGACGTCAGCAGGCTCTCGGCATCTGTGCTTGGAATAAGAGGCAACTCAAAGGAAGCATGTGCAATCAAAGCTTAGACACTCAGGAGTATCTTCCTGGTGCCTGCCAGTGATTATTCTTTCACAAAGGGCTGGTTTTGCCAGCAGAGAAGCACACTGGCGTCATCCTGATGTGTGTTTGTCATGAACACCTTCTAGGAGGCAGGATATGGGGCTCTAGCATAGGAAATCAGGCCTCTCCTGTTCTGGGATCAATTCAGGGTATTAGCAGGAGGTGGCTTCAATGGGACTCCCTTAAAATAGGGAGAGGATTCAGAGTTACTGGGGAGAATTCAAGCCTAGAAGAAGCCGACCCTAAAAGAAGGTGTCAGAGACTGCTACTGAAGGGCAGGGCAAAGGTCTGTGGAAAGACTACAGTCTGCAGTTGGCAATTACCTGGTCTTGTTCAGGAATTTAAAAACTCATCTTCCCTCTCTGCCCCTACTCTCTGCCAGGGCTCTGAGTTCAGTTAAACACTGACAGACATACTGGTATATGTTTAACAATGGTTCTTGGTGGGGGGCCGGGGGATGTGTACACATGTACATATCTATATATTGATTATAAATGATACAGATCTAAAATGTGCATAGCATACAATGACAACTATTTATATTTACAATACTGTATATTGTCAATTTCATGTAACTGATTGATTTGTTTGCAATGTTTTCATTGAATTTTTCAGTCTTGTAATTGATGGAGGCAGGGGGTCGGGGGGTGGGGGATGGAGCTTCCCCGGTGGCTCAAGGGTAAAGAATCTGCCTGCCAGTGCAGGAGATGCAAGAGACTTGGATTCAGTCCCTGGGTTGGGAAGATCCCTTGGAGTAGGGAATGGCAATGCACTCCAGTATTCTTGCTTGGAAAAATGTATGGACAGAGGAGCCTGGCGGGCTGCAGTCCATGGGCTCACAAAGAGTCAGACACGACTGAGTGACGGAGCACACGTGCACGGTTGATGGAGGAACTTCTCAGGACCATCGCCCATAGGGACAACATCCAAACAGGGGAGCAGAGAGGCTGAAATTTCAAGGCCACAGGGGACTGAATGGCCTAGAATCACTTTGAATACAAAATTATATTCAAAATTTGCTCCACCTAGCTCAGGCAGCACTGCTCCTGTGCACGTGCGTAACACACCACGCATGCGTGCACACGTGGGCACTTGCACCTGCCAGTCAGAACAGCCTCATTTTTCTATTCCCAAGTCAGCGAATTCCATAGTGGTGATGTTACACATGGAGTTACATTATGACCTGGCAGTTCTACTCCTAGGTATATTCTCAAGAGAAATGAAAACACAGATCTACATCAAAACTTGTAGACAGCTGTTCATAGCAATGGTATTCGTAATAGCCAAAAGTGGAAACAGTTGAAAGGTACATCAACCAATGGCATATTCATATAACATAATATTATTTGGTACAACATTGCCGGGAGCCACCACGGGAGATCCCACCCATGACAAGGTCATGTGGAAGAGAACTGTTAAGCAAGGCTTCAGAACTCAACGGGCTCCCTTGGCTTTCTCGAGCATCTGCACCAAAACCAGAATCTGTCTGTTTTACTATTTCATGACTTTCACCAGCTCCTCTGACATTAACAGGGGGCTAACCCTGACCACCTTTCTCTGGAAAAAATTAACTTAGGGCTATAGCTAATAAGTCTCCTGGACATGAGAGGAATATTTCCAATCAAAACCCCTCTGTTAGCATTATAGCTTGCTGGGCAGGTATATCCAGACTCTCGCAGCTACACATATGATTATTTACATCCTCCCAACTGTGAGAGGCATGGAAAGCCTAAAACATGGAGCCTTTTAAAGAGTTAAAAGTTATTAGAGTAGTGCTGGTGTAGGATTTCATTATTGGGCCAATGGTTGTTGCTAAGTTCCCATATCTCTTATCCACTGTGCACCCGGGAGTGGAAAGTAACATAGTTGGAAAGTAAGAAAAACAAGTGTAGCCTTGAAATTAACCACATCAAACTTTTGAGCTAATTGGTTCTTTCTTGTAACTTACTGCACCTTTGCTCTGTGAGAAATGTAACTTGTTTAATACTTTCTGAGGCTGACATAGATTAGAAATATAAGAAAAAACATTTCAAGGAAAAATAAGTTTTCTGGTTGAGCAGCCTTTATCAAAAGAGGGTCATAAAATGTTCACAAAGCCTCCAAGGCCAGAAGATAATGTACACAATATTGTTTATGGGAAAGGTTTGCAGAAAAATCCAGGTTTCGATAAAGACAAAACAGATGTAATGTTTGGGCTGACTCTGTATGACTTTGCATCTTTCATTTCCTTCTATGTATAAGACAAGGTATAAAAGTACCTTTTAATAATAAAGCTATTGGGCCTCGCTTGAAGAAGCTTGGTCACCCCGTGTTTTTCTTTTTTCTTTTTTTTTCTCTCTTACTTTCTTTTTCAGGCTGATCCCTTGGAGCACAGAGGCTCCCTGCGTTCACTTATCTTCCCCGGGTTTCTAAGACCTGAACAGGAAGACGTTCTGCGTCTTCACTCCCTTGGGAGACCAGGAAGGCACCTGTGGCCTCCGTGAAAAAGGCAAATTTCTTGTCTCAAAGTTTTATTGGCTTTCTATGTAAACCAAGAAATATCAACCTCTTTCTCTCCTCTATTTTCTTATCTACAATATTCTTTCCTTATCGCTCTCTAAATCATCCGCCGACACCGTTTTTCCTTCAGGTTCCCCTGGATCCTGCGGGGGCTGGACCCCGGCACAACATGGATGAACCTTGAAAGCATTGTGTTAAATGAAAGAAAGCCAGGCACAAATGCCACATTTTGTACAATTCCAACTACATGAAATGTGAAGAAATGGCAAATTTATACAGACCGGAAGTAGATTACTAGTTGTCTAGACCTGAGGGATCAGAGGGGAAATGGAGTGTAACTATTTATGGGTTTGAGGTTTCTTTGTGGGGAGATGAAAATGTTCAAAAACTGATTGTGGTAATAGTTATACAACGCCGTGAACATACTTAAAAAATCATTGAATTGCAGCTTTTAAATTGTGAATTGTATGTGAATTTTATGTCAATAAACCTGTTTTTTAAAAAAGTTCTGAGCCATGGACAAAGGGTGTGTTTTATTTCAGTCCTAAGAATATATTTCCACTGCTAATGGTTTAAAGGAGAGCTTTACAAAAATCTTGGCCTCATTTTCTGGTCAAGTTTCCACAACTG
Organism: Ovis canadensis; assembly: GCF_042477335.2. Lineage (NCBI taxonomy): Eukaryota > Metazoa > Chordata > Mammalia > Artiodactyla > Bovidae > Ovis > Ovis canadensis. The sequence goes on along the minus strand of NC_091259.1, from coordinate 26,466,139 downwards.
CCAGATGAGGTTGGTAGAGCAGAGATTATGCTTGTTTACAGAAGGCTGGTTTCAATCTGTTAGGTGGCTTGCTTAGGGTCACACATCCAACTTGGAAGGAAAAGGGCTGAGGTGCTGGCTTATAGGAAGAATCCAGAGAAGTAAGTTAAATTAGAGCTTACAAGCCAAATATTAGGGACACCTTCTTTATTTATGCATTACAGTAAATACTTTTCTGGGCATCTGTGGTGAGCAAGACACTGTGATGGGCCCTGGAGCTCAGCGGAGAAAAACGCTCTGTCATCATGGAGTTTCAGGGTAGGGTAGCACAGACATTCGGAGAAGGCAATGGCACCCCACTCCAGTACTCTCGCCTGGAAAATCCCACGGACAGAGGAGCATGGTGGGCTGCAATCCTTGGGGTCACTAGGAGTCGGACACGACTGAGCGACTTCACTTTCAATTTTCACTTCATGCATTGGAGAAGGAAATGGAAACCCACTCCAGTGTTCTTGCCTGGGGAATCCCAGGGACGGCGGAGCCTGGTGGGCTGCCATCTATGCGGTCACACAGAGTCAGACATGATTGAATTGACTTAGCAGCAGCAGCAGCAGCAGCACAGACATTAAACAGATAATCTTATGAATGATTAATTAAAACGTTGAAAAGTGTTCCCAGGGAGAAATAAACAGTACCAAGAAAGCATATAATAGGACCTGGCCTTCTCTGGGTTAAAGACAGACTGGGGAGGGGAAATCCAGTATTTTGCCAGATTCTATCTCACTAGTCTCAAGCATGTCTTTGCCTTGTGAAGTCAAATACAATAATTAGTTTCTGCTTTTTTTCAGTTAGCATATGATATTTACTCTTCTACTCTCAGGTTTTATCACAAGAACCGTCTGCAAACACTTCCACCCTCTCAAGAAGTCCTTCAGAGAGGGATCTATCTGCTCAGTGTAAAGGGTAGGAGGCTGACACCCGCTGGGTCTGCACACCAGGGGCAGGTCCATGCCCATAAAGTCTCGGGCTCATCACTGCCCTCTCACTTCTGAAGCCCCAGCTCAGGTTCCCTGGGGTCTCATTTTGTGCATCACAGCAAGAGGCTGTTTGCTTGTTCTGCCAACCTGTCCTCTGCTGTCAGCATCCAGCATCACCATCTGGGACTGGGTGAGTGTTCCGATGATCTCTTGCTGAGAACCAAAGCTTAGTGACTGAAAACAACAGCCATTCCATCATATATCACAGTTTTATAGGTTAGGGATTTGACTGGGCAATTCTGCTTCCTGGGGCAATGACCACGGTTACTCTGGCATGGTCAACTAATGGCTGGGCTTGGTTGGAGATCCCCAGACAGCTTCACTCAGGTGCCTGGCACCATCACGGGGATGGTTGGAAGACCGGGTTCAGCTGGCACCTCTTCCTCTCCATGGAGTCTTAGAGCCTCACGAAGGCTCTGCTGAGGTCCCTCCAGCAGGGTAGCTGGACATCTTACATGCCACTCTGGGCTCTAAGAGTGAGTGTTCCAGAAGACAGGGAGAAGAAACAGGGGGAACTGGCCCAGTGTCACGCCCACCCATATTCAGTTCATCAAAGATCCTACCAGATCCAAGAATAGGAGCCATAGATCCTACATGTGATGGGAGAAGGGGCCAAGTGTTCACAGCCATCTTTACCACAATGGGGAGATCTGTCTGATTCAAAGGCAGGAAAAAGAGTAAAAGACCCATTCTGACCTCAGATCTACAATGAAGGACAGCGTGGCAGGCTGTAGTCCATGAGGTTACAAAGAGTTAGACACAACTTAGAGACAGAACAACAACATCTACAGTTTACTGGGGAGCCTTTCCTTTGGGAAATAAAGGTGAGGTATGGAGAAGGCAGTGCCACCCCATCCCAACACTCTTGCCTGGAAAATCCCATGGACGGAGGAGCCTGGTAGGCTGCAGTCCATGGGGTCGCTAAGAGTCGGGTACGACTGAGTGACTCCACTTTTGCTTTTCACTTTCATGCACTGGAGAAGGAAATGGCAACCCACTCCAGTATTCTTGCCTGGAGAATCCCAGGGACAGAGGAGGCTAGTGGGCTGCCATCTATGTGGTCGCACAGAGTCGGACATGGCTGTAGTGACTTAGCAGCAGCAGCATGGACCCCCATTCAGCTCAGTTCTTTGTGTTTATATTCCATAAGCCAGAACCCATGGGAGTGGAAGGAATGACTGCCTCCCCAGATCTAGAGAAGCCTGGGTCTTGAGAAGTCAAGAGTACTAAGAAACCCAGGCAGGCTAGTGTGGTAAGAATCCCACAGAGCACTTCAATTTCTTCTCAAGCTTTTCCACCGGCAGCATGACACCCAGGGTTGGTGTGCTCAGTGGTTGCTATCCGATGACCAGTCAGCTGGGCCAGGTCTGGGAATGAGAGACTCCAAGTGATGCTTTGGGAACTCTTTCCAGGCCCTTGCATTTGAAACAGGGCTCGTGGGACCTGGAGGTGTGATTCCTGGGATCCAACAGGTACAGCCTCTCAGCATCGCTTGGCACTTGCACTATGTTTTGTGAAGCAAACAACCTCATAGCAGGCCTAGAGTGTAACGCTTGGGATACCACACCATCTGAATCATAGATGTATTTAATCAGCCTTGTGCTCTGTACATTTGTGCTTGGAGTCCCCGTCACCCTCATCACCAAAGCAGATTTCACGGCAATACGGATGTTGAACTTCCACTAGCCACTGCACAGAGGCAGGGGCGTACTTGCTTAGAGCAGGGGGAGACAAGTGTTGAAGGTCTAAGGTGTCTTTTTCCTCACCCTAAACCCAAGTGAGTCATGTCATTGGTGACAATAAGGGTAACAGAACCACTGCTCTAAATGCTAATGTACAACTCACTTCATCTTCAAAGCCATCCTGTAAGACAGGAACTAATATTAACATCTTATAGGCAAGAAATCTGAGGCATGTGGCAACTGAGTAACTTGTCTAGGGTCACCCAGTAAATAAGTGGTGGTGTTGGGGGGTGGGGGGTGGTGGGCTGGACTTGAAATTCAGAGTCCATGACCCTGATGTGTGTTGATGGTCCGGTTAACCTCAGCAATATGGCTGTGGACTCTGGTAGGTGGAGAGGACACTGGCTCTGATTTCTCAGACTCCCTGAAGGTTTCTTAGGGTTGCTGTAACGGATTACCACAAACTTTGCAGGTTAAAATAATAGAAACGTATTCCCTCACTGTTTTGGAGGCTGGAAGTCCAAAATTAAGGTGTAGGCAGGCAGAGCCACTCTCCTTGTGAAGGTTGCAGGTGAGATCTCTCCTGGTCTCTTGTAGCTGCTGGTGGTAGCCAGCAACCCTTAGCATTCCTTGCCTTGTGGATGCCTCATTCCAATCTCGGGCTCCACCTTCATATGGCCTTCTCCCTGTGTGTCCATGTTGATCTCTATGTTTCTTTTCTTCTTCTTATAAGGACATCAGTCATATTGCATTCAGGGTTTATTTTTACTTTACTCCAGACTGACCTCATTTTAACTGATTACATCTGTAAGACCTTATTTCCAAATAAGGTCATATTCTGAAGTTTGGGTGGAACATGAATTTTAAGGAGGACACAGTCAGTATATTTGGGGACCAAAACAAGGTCATTTCACTGCCAAGAGGCAAAGAAAATCTCAACTTGGACACACCAACTCAACCTTCTTTCAAGTTAAAATGGATGCCTTCCATCCACCCAGGATAGCTCTGCTGCCTCCGAGCCCTTTCAGAAATTGTATTTTCACCCACGGCAACAGCGCTAGCATTTCATTGGCTCGTACATGAGTTCTGCTCATGAAGGAGACTCTTTTTTTAATATAAATTTATTTATTTTAATTGGAGGCTAATTACTTTACAATATTGTATTGGTTTTGCCATACCTCAACATGAATCTGCCACAGGTATACACGTGTTCCCCATCCTGAACCCCCCTCCCACCTCCCTTCCTGTACCATCTCTCTGGGTCATCCCAGTGCACCAGCCCCAAGCATCCTATATCATGCATTCATTTCCTGATGGTGGGCAAACTCCCATGTTTTTTGCCTCTCATGATATCTTACACATCCAGTCTGCACACAGGTTTCAGAATGGACTTTCTAAAGCACAGTCTGTGTGGGTTATTTTCCAAATGATAAAATCTTTCCCAAGCCCTCATCCCCTCCCAGGAGCTTAGCATGGCATTCAGTCTCCTTGACAATGTGGAATAGCCCTGTGCTTACAAGTGTACGGGTTCTGGAGTCAGAATGCCTTGGCTCAAACCCTGACTCTGCCATTTACAGGCTGAGATAATGGAGTAAAGCACTTAAGCAGTATCTGGCACACAACAAGTATCTGCCAAGTGTCAGCTATTATTATTATTATTGCTGCTTTCCAGCCTTGGTTCCTGATCCACAGTGTACTCTAATTTCTCATCATTGCCCAAATACTCTGAGATTTTTCAAACTCAAGATATCTTTTTCCTGGAATACCATTTCCCCCCATTTTTTGAGTGGAAAATCTCCATTTTTTCTTTAAAGTCCACCCAGCTTAAATTCAGCTGTTCAGTGACTTTCTCTCACATCAGTTCAGTTCAGCTCAGATGCTCAGTCGTGTCTGACTCTCTGTGACCCCATGGACTGCAGCATGCCAGGCCTCCCTGTCCATCACCAACTCCCAGAGCATACTCAGACTTATGTCCATTGAGTTGGTGATGCCATCCAACCATCCCATCCTCTGTCATCCCCTTCTTTTGCCTTCAATCTTTCCCAGCATCAGGGTCTTTTCAAATACGTCAGTTCTTCCCATCAGGTGGTCAAAGTATTATAGCTTCAGCTTCAGCATCAATCCTTCCAATGAACACTCAGAACTGATTTCCTTTAGGATGGACTGGTTGGATCTCCTTGCAGCCCAAGGGACTCTCAAGAGTCTTCTCCAACACCACAGTTCAAAAGCATCCATTCTTCGGTGCTCAGCTTTCTTTATGGTCCAACTCTCACATCCATACATGACTACTGAAAACCCCACAACTTTGACTAGATGGAACTTTGTCAGCAAAGGAATATGCTGTCTAGGTTTGTCATAGCTTTTCTTTCAAAAAGCAAGTGTCTTTTAATTACATGGTTGCAGTCACCATCTGCAGTGATTTTGGAGCCCAAGAAAATGAAGTCTGTCACTGTTTCCATCGTGTCTCCATCTACTTGCCATGATGTGATGGGACTGGATGCCATGATCTTAGGTTTTTGAATGTTGAATTCTAAGCCAGCTTTTTCACTCTCCTCTTTCACCTTCATCAAGAGGCTCTTTAGTTCCTCTTCACTTTCTTCCATAAAGGTGGTGTTATCTGCATATCTGAGGTTATTGAGATTTCTCCCAGCAATCTTGATTCTAGCTTGGGCTTCACATGATGTACTCTGCTTCTTTCTCAGTTTGGGAACCAGTTTGTTGTTCCATGTTCAGTTCTAAATTATTGTTTCTTGACCTGCATACAGATTTCTCAGGAGGCAGGTAAAGAGGTCTAGTATTTCCATCTTTTGAAGAATTTTCCAGTTTTTTGTGATCCACACAGTCAAAGGCTTTAGAGTAGTCAATCCCCAAGTTAACTCCCACATGATTGTAAATCTCTTCATTCGAAAGGCTTCTATCATCCCAAAGAACCCAAATGCTTTGTGATTTACCGATTTAACACAGAGTCTAACAAGACTTAGACCCTGTCCTCAGAGTTCACTAATGTTGAGTGAGGAAGGCACTATTACATAAGTAGGTTTCATGTTTTATAGGAGTTCTGAAAGTGTGAGGGGGTGTGAAAATATACAGCCCAGGGGTGTTGACTGGTTTGGGGAGACAGGTAGTCCTGTTGAGGAAGCGATGCTCTCTCAGATGGTCCAGCAAAATTCTGTTTTCTTCTGTGTATTCACAGACTTTGAGCTTCCAATCCTCTATCTCTTACTACCTTCCTCCCGCCTGCAAAAGTGTCCAGCACAGTGCCTGGCACATTGGTAAGTTGTCAAAACTATTTGCTAAGCTGATGTACAAAATACAGGGTAGTGGACACTGCTTTTCATTTTTTTCCCCTCTTCGCCTCCACTCCTGCATAGACTCACCATTGTCCTTCCTCCCGTCTCCCTACCTACAATCCTTCCAGGTTCATTTATAAATAGGAAATGACAGCTGCATACAAATATATCCCAGATGCCAGGAATGCTCTGAAGACAACAAGGTCAGACACATATACTTTTTGCACCTTCTGATATATCTAATTTTTACCTGTTTTGGCTTCTTCAATACCTAAAACTCAGGTTTTCCCTCAAGGTCAGTGACTGCTTTGCTCACCTTTTAACATTCTTCATGAAAATCCTCTCTCCTTATGCTGCCTGCCCTTCCTAAGTTAACTCCCACCTGACTCTAAATCTCTTCATTTGAAAGGACTCTATCTTCCCAAAGAATCCAGATCCTTGTAGTTTACCCATTTAACACAGAGACTAACAAAACAGACAAATTTAGACCCTGTCCTCAGGGTTCACTACTGGTGAGTAAGGAAGGCATTATTATGTAAGTAGGTTTCATGTTTTATAGGAGTTCTGAAAGTGTGTGTGGGGTAAAATATATAGCCCAGGGGTGCTGACTAGTTTGGGGAGACAGGCAGTCCTGTTGAGGAAGTGATGCTTACTCAAAGATTGAAGGATGAGGAGGAGCTGTCCAGGAAAAGAGCAAGACGACTCTAGGAAGGGAGAATAGCACGTGTAAAGGCCCTGAGGTGGGAGAGAAAGCTTCTTTTACTCAAGAATGATACAACCAGCATGGCCGGAGATCAGCAAAGCCCCAGAGCTACTGGAGTAGGCAGGGGCCAGACTGCAGAGGACGTTACAAATCAAGGCAAAGGCTTTAAACCTTATCTTAAGAACACTAGAAAGCCTCTGAAGAGACTGTAAGAGGGAAATGAGGTGCTTGTTTTACTTTGTTTTAGAAGATTTCTCTGGCTGTGGATAATGGATTAGGGGTGGTGAGAAGATGAGTTACCAGCCTGCTGCTGAAGCCCAGGCAATAGCCTGTGGAGGCCGCTTTGTAACAATGTCACAGTACCTTGAATTCTGATGCTCTTCTCTGAGCTGGGGAGAAAGGAGTGAGGCTGACATATCAGGAATTACACAAAAAGTGCTTACCACACCTTATACCCTCCATCGATGTACTGTTGAGATCGTCATCTAATGTTTCAACGGAAACACTGGTTGAGAGATACCAGCGGTGGTTATGCTTTGCATTTCCTCCACTTGCCCTCTCTGCTTTCCCACCTTGAATCATTGCTCACTGTGCCTACACTCAGCTCAGAGACACCTAGTGGAGATTAACAGTGACCCCCCAAATCCTCTCTGCCCACTTTTCACAGGAGCAGAATCGAGGCCAGCCATAGACATTCCAACCACAGCACATTTGCAGTTAGGTCAGGTCATAGATGAAACTCTCACCAGGGGGACGCACTGTGACGGGCCGCTTCTGGTGTGCAGCACCTCCAGCACTCGCGATGAAGGACAAAGCACTGGAGAAGCAGAGCCTCAGGACGGAAGGAGCCCAGCCCTGCAGGAAATGGACAGCACCGCCTGTCCTCCAAGAGTCCTTACCCTGGACACGAAAGACAAATAAATTCCCTTGTTCTTTTCATCCCTTAACTCGGAGTTTTCCTGTAATAGCATCTTAGTTTCTGCTCACACACTGACCTCCCTCCTCCCTTCTCTCTAGCTCTTCTAGCCCAGGGCGTCCCATTTATGCAATTACTCTTCCACACATACACCACGAAGTGACACAAGTTCCTTGCTTTTTACAAATAGTCATAAGCAGTTTGGTTTTCTTTTCTTTTTTAAAGAAAAAATTATAAATGCTGGTGAAAATCATAAAATGCAGATAGGCAAGAAGAAGGAATGAAAAATGATGCACAATTCTGACATAGAATTACTTACCAGTTAATTTTGTATTATTGTATCTATGTCCCTTTTGATGTAACTAGTTTATGAATATATTTTTATATCACAAAATTATTTTTACAGTGAAATTTTTAAACGGATGCATACTATTCTGTTGAATCTGCCATAATTTACTCATTCACTCTCTCCAGGTGTTAGAAATGTATGTTGTAAGAATTAAAGATTTTAAAATTTAAAAAATAAAAAAAAAAAGAAGAAAAAAAAAAAAGAAATGTATGTTGTTTTCAGGTTATCCTGAAATAAGGCTGAAATAAAGACCCTTCCATATAATTTATTTCTTTGGCTTAAATTGCTAAAGCGGAGTTGCTGGAAAAAGAAACACACAATTCACAGGTTTTGATATACATTGCCAATTGTCATCAAAGTGAAAGTGAAGTCGCTCAGTCGTGTCCGACTCTTTGCGACCCCATGGACTGTAGCCAGCCAGGCTCTTCCATCCATGGGATTCTCCAGGCAAGAGTACTGAAGTGGGTTGCTATTTCCTTCTCCAGAGGATCTTCCCGAATCAGGGATCAAACCCAGCTCTCCCGCATTGCAGGCAGATGCTTTACCCTCTGAGCCACCAGGGAAGCTCCAATTGTCATCAAGGAACAGTTGAAAAAACAGTTAAATCAGGTTTGTCTTCTAATTATTGCTATCCTGTTCTATGTTGTTTATGTGGAAAAATACTTGTCTCCACATGCCCCTCCCTGCACTCGATGCCACGTCCCCTCCTCAGGCGGGTGCTGAGCCCCCTTCCTCCAGGCACCCATGCAGCAATCCCACTGGTGCAGATGGATGTCCCTGGTACAGAATAAAGACGAGGGAGGCAGGAAAAACCCATAATTTGCAATTTTTTTAAGAGGCAGGTTCTTAAGAGTCTTTGAGCAGGGCTAATTTCCATTTTCTGAGAACTCGATAACCCTCTCCAATGTAGAGAAAAAAAAAAATCAAACCATAATACAAACTGCCAAGGGGTTTCTTCTCAGACCTCTGCAAAGATTTACTGGCACAGCAGAGCATGGTCTCACCATAGTTTAACCACCCGGCAAACCTATGCGCTGGCCTCCCAGGACACAGAGAGGTGACTGTGTCTGTCCAAATTAACACCTGTTCCCTTGCTGAAGGTGTTGGCTTTTCTCTAAAGTTGCTCACAGAGTCACAAAGTTGCATAAAAAAAAACTCTATTCAATGTCCCATAATGCTAACGGGTGCCTTCATTTGGGGCTTTCCAGACAACTCAGTGGTAAAGAATCCGTCTGCCAATGGAGGAGACACAGGAGACACAGGTTCAGTCCCTGGCTTTGGAAGATCCCCTGGAGAAGGGAATTGCTAACCACTCCAGTATTCTTGCTGGGAGAATTTTATGGACAGAGGAACCTGGCGGGCTGCAGTTCATAAGGTCACAAAAAATAGGATACGATTGAGTGAACACAAGCACACACATCTATCTCATTTAAGACAAGATAGTGAAGATTTTCTGGAGTAGGAAATGGCAACCCACTCCAGTATTCTTCCTAGAGAATTCCGTGGACAGAGGAGCCTGGCAGGCTACAGTCCATAGGGTGGCACAGAGTTGGACATGACTGAAGCGACTTAGCATGCATGCATGCATTGGAGAAGGAAATGGCAACCCACACCAGTGTTCTTGCCTGGAGAATCCCAGGGATAGAGGAGCCTTGTGGACTGCCATCTACGGGGTCACACAGAGTCGGACACAACTGAAGCAACTTAGCAGCAGCAGCAGTGAAGATTTTCTGTTTGTATGTCTTCTTTACACAATTAAGCTGCAATCATTCTGAAGCCCAGAGATCAGAAACAATTCCTAACCCTTTCAATGCTGGACCCACTGATTCCTAATATTTCCTTCCTTTGCTTCCTCAGCAAGGTTGATGACTGTGGTTTGGGAGGCGCTCAAACAGCCGCAACACTCTGACAGTAAAGAACGTGCTCCTTTCACCTGGCCTCATTTAATCGCCTGTAAACCTGACTTGTGTGCCCACTTGTGTACCACAACACAAGCAGTGTGGTGAACCTCCAGCCAGTCATTTCCAGCAGATCTTCAGAGCTGCCCCAATAATGTAGAAAGAAAGAAAGTGAAGAAAGTGAAGTCACTCAGTCGTGCCCGACTCTTTGCGACCCCATGGCTAGTAGCCTGCACCAAGCTCCTCCGACCATGGGATTTTCAAAGCAAGAGTACTGGAGTGGGTTGCCATTTCCTTCTCTAGGGAATCTTCCCAGGGATCGAACATTGTAGACAGACGCTTACCATCTGAGCCACCAGGAAATAATGTAGAGTGTCGCTTTAATCAGCTGGAGACACAGTCTATTGAAGAGATGGCTTCCAGATAAGACCTACAGATTGTCAGATGCCTCAGAAGAACACAATTGTGATAACGGAGGCAATGATTTATATATTTTTAGGTTACAATGAAAAAAAATAAAAGGGAAAATTTGATTCTTTTTAGTGCAGGACTTTAGACAAGATGCGATGCCGAAGGAAAGAAAAACACAGTGGCTCCTCCTTTGCCTGCAGCTGTGCCGCGGGGCCCCCTTCAGGTCCCACTGCTGAGGGGTCTCAGGACTTACCCCACCCAGTTCCAAGACACAGTTCCAGGCTCCCTCATTCAAACTCTCTGCAGGAGACTCTTGCTGACCAGCTATTTATCTTCCCTCTCCTATCAGCCAGTCGGAGTTTGCTGGTGTCAGGCTGGGCCTCACCCCTGGTCTGGTCAGCAGGCGTCAGGAGTGTGACGGGGCAGAGGTCCCTGCAAGGATGAGCTTTCCACATGGTGGGAGGGGAACAGGTCTCTTTACTCAGAAGGTTCGGTGAGGATGGGGCTAGAGGAACCAGAAAGACCTTCCTATATGGATACGCATTCTAACAGGGAAGAGAGGAAAGGAAACTTGAGCAACCCAGACAGCCAGGCTTAAGTCTGAAGCACCCCACCAAGTCCTGGCTGGCAGGTATGGGGGCGGTTACAGAGAGGAGGCAGAGAAGGATCGTAAGGCATCAGGAGCCTTCCTCAGTAAGAAACTCCACTCTTGAGTCTTTGAAACCTTAAAAGGGCCTGGACTATTTCCACCACGAATTACCCGTTCATCTGAAAAGCCAGGAAGGAAGAGCAGACCCCACACTGGGAACCTCTGGTGTGGGGTCTGCAAACGTCCCCTTCGCTCACCTGGCCCCTTGTTGTCTTCTAGAACACCATGGGGTTGTTCCCTGCCTGGGAAGAGGGCAGATCTGAGCAGGACTCACCTGAAGAACTGGCTGGCAAAGCATGAGCGCCAGCGGCTGACACGGGAGCAAACAGCTACTGTAGGGCTTCGAAGTCGTTGGGCTGAATAAGGAGCTGTGATTCATCATTTTTTTAACTGGAATATAATTGCTTTACAATGTTGTGCTGTTTCTGCTGTACAATGAAGCCAATCAGCTATGTGTGTACATATGTCCCCTCCCTCTTGGGTCTCCCACCAAACCCACAAGCCTGTCTTAGGCATTAAGTGTGGAGCAGGCACTGGGCTGGGTGCTAGAATATGCAGACACCAGACAAGCAAACATTAACTGCAGCACAAGATAAGTGCTGGCCATTGTGCAAGTATATAGAAAAGACTTTTAACTCAGGCTGGGGGAGGAAACCAAGGAAAGACTCTGAGAGGAGGTGGTGACAGTGCAGGCAAAGAAGGGGTGAGAAGTGCAGGGAGAGGGCATTCTTGGCCCAAGAAGACTTGTGTTCAAAAGCTCACTGTGTTCCCTTTGTGAGAGAGTGTCCTGGACAGGGACCCACAAGGCCACTCTCCCGGCAGCCAGTTGCTTCCTCTGGGAAGCTAAAGCTTGGATGTGTCTGTGTATACAAATCTGGTATAAACACACATGTAATACCTTTGGGTTCAAATGCTTCCAAGCTGGTGTCTCACAGAGGAAGTATTTGCTGACAGTGAACGTATGTAGCCTAGAGGAATCCAGTGCTGGTGATGTGGCTTTGAATTTAATAACATTTTTACTTACTCACAGACAGGTTTCTGTTAAGCCTCAGGGCCTTGGGAACCAGGCTAATTTGCACACAGCAGAGACACACAGATTTGTTTTCACTCAGAGCAGAAGATAATAAGTAGAAGAGGTTGAAAATTCAAATTGGATAAAGATAATCCAACTACCTTAGGAGAAAATAAAAATAAAAACCCTTATAAATTACCCGGCTTAATATGTTGTCGCGTGATACATTCAGCTGGAGCACCCAGCCAATCACACAGGATAACTGACAGGCTACCGCTTCGATGAGTCATCTTTGCAATGGCAGGGTCAAGACTAGAGGTTGAGAGACAGTTTTTAATTTAACAGACCATCTGTAAGAAATGCAAGGTTTTCAGTTTAGCATCTTTGGCCTCCCTATATAAATACTTCCACATTAAGGGCCAGCACATCTCTAATTAAAATCTAAATTGCATTCAAGACATTTACATCCAAAGAAGGCCATTCTGTTCAGCAAAGACCCAGATCACTGAGTTGTGAGTTAATATTGAAAGGCTCTTTAACTCTCCCTTCTCCAACGCACCATTTTCCATTTTCACCTGGGTGCCGGTAAACTTGCTGTGAATATAACTAGCCTCATTTCTTCTCCTGGCAGATACAACAACTGACACTTCATAAGAAATAGAAGTCTTCAAATGATTTATCCCATCAGCAGGATAACAATAGCTTAGAAATACAGTGGATTTTCAGACACAGCTCTTACATGTCAGAGAATAGGGGGGAGTACATTGTACAGGCTACATTTAGAAAACCAACTGCAGGACTCCACTGTCCTTCTAGCAGTTCTCACCCTGAATGCACATTAAAATCACCTGGAAAAGATTAAAGGCCACCAAGGAGATGGAGCAACTCAAATTAACCCAAGTTGCAGTTGATGAAATTTGATCAAGGTCTATAGATTAGTGAATAGTAATGTTCCAATGTTAATATCTGGCTTTGATAATTACATGGTGCTTATGTAAGACCTCAGAGAAGGCAATGAACCCCACTCCAGTACTCTTGCCTGGAAAACCCCATGGATGGAGGAGCCTGGAAGGCTGCAGTCCATGGGGTTGCTGAGGGTCAGACACGACTAAGCGACTTCACTTTCACTTTTCATGCATTGGAGAAGGGAATGGCAACCCACTTCAGTGTTCTTGCCTGGAGAATCCCAGGGATGGGGGAGCCTGGTGGGCTGCTGTCTGTGGGGTCGCACAGAGTCGGACATGACTGAAGCGACTTAGCAGTAGCAGTAGCAGTATGTAAGATGTATTTGGGAAAGCTGGGGGAAGGATATATGGGACTTCTTTGTACTATTTTACATCTTTTTTTTTTTTGTAAGTCTAAAGTCATTTCAAGAGGAAAAGTAAAAAAATAAATAAATAAAGTAAATTAGAAAAAAGTCTCTCAGGAAGCCTTTAAAAAATCTCAATGCCTAAGTCCCACCTTAGACCAATCAAACCAAATCTCTGAGTGTGAAGCCTAAATAGTGTTTTTAAAAAGACCCTCCAGTAATTTCAATGTGTAGCAAGGGCTGAGGATCACTGCTGGAGTGAATAGAGGAGTCAGTGAACTGAGGCTGGTCCCCACTTTATCGCATCCTGCTCTATGACTTCAGGCAGGTCATTTCCTCTCACTACGCCTCAGTGACCCTATCTGTAAAATGGAGTTACTTGACTCACCTGAGGATACTGACAGTGTGAAGATAAAGACAGTGTAGAGAGAAAAGCTTCGTAAAATTTTGAGAACTATTGAAACTCAAGGTGTCAGTGAACCTTCTGAAGTGAAGCTTCAATACTCAAGAGCCTGGGTGACCTTCAGAACATAATGACACACTGATAAAGAAGTGAGGGCGGTCTCATGCTCAAAAAGTGAGCAATTCCATTTTAACCAGGGCTTCCTTTCTTTCAGCCAACTCAGCCCCACCTTTCCCTGCATGGCGGCATCCTGGGTGGGCACACACTATCGAATCCCACTGCCTAGGTTCTTCCTTTTCCACCTTGACTTATGACCTAAAGGATAAATGGTGCTCTCTATTTATGAAAAACAACTGTCTTTAATTAGCTCAACAACAATAATGGTTCTCAAAAACTAGCATGCACTGGAATCGCCTGAAGGGCTTGTGAAAACACAGATTGCACAGGAATGTCCATGGCAGCACTAGTCACAAGAGCCGAAAGGTGGAAACAACCCAAATGACCATCAGCTCGTGAACAGATAAACAAAATGCACATAATGGAATATTATTTGACCATAAAAAGGAATGAAGTACTGATACACGCTACAACACAAATGGGCTTGAAAACATTATGCTAAGTGAAATAAACCAGACACAAAAGGCTTCATACTACTTATGTTTCCACTTATACAAATAGGCAAATCTACAAAGGCAGAAAAAGAGAAAGCAGTGGTTGTGTGCAGCTAGGTGGATAGGAGAGTATAGCCAAAGTGTACAGGGTTTCTTTTTGAGATAATGAACGCTTTAAAATTGATTGTGGCGATGGTGGCACAAAACTAAAAACTGTTGAATTGTATCCTTTAAATTAGTTAATTTTGTGGTATGTGAATTTTATCTTAATAAAGCCTCTTGATGAAAGTGAACAAGAGTGAAAAAGCTGGCTTAAAACTCAACATTCAAAAAACTAAGATCATCCGGTCCCATTACTTCATGGCAAATAGATGGGGAAACAATGGAAACAGTGAGAGGCTTTATTTTTTTGGACTCCGAATCACTGCAGATAGTGACTGCAGACGTGAAACTGCTCTTTGGAAGAAAAGCTACGACCAACCAAGACAGCATATTAAAAAGCAGAGACATTACTTTGCTGACAAAGGTCTGTCTAGTCAAAGGTATGGTTTTTCCAGTAGTCATGTTTGGATGTAAAACCTGGACAATAAAGAAAGCTGAGCACCGAAGAACTGATGCTTTTGAACTGTGGTGTTGGAGAAGACTTGAACTGTAAGGAGGTCAAACCAGATTTCCTAAAGGAGATCAGTCCTGAATATTCATTGGAGGGACTAATGCTGAAGCTGAAACTCCAATATTTTGGCCATCTGATGCGAAGAACTGACTCACTGGAAGAAAACTTGATGCTGGGAAAGATTGAAGGCATGAGGAGAAGGGGACAACAGAGGATGAGATAGTTGGATGGCATCACCGACTTGATGAACATAAGTTTGAGCAAGCTCCGGGAGTTGGACAGGGAAGCCTGGCATGCTGCAGTCCATGGCTTTGCAAAGAGTCAGACACAATTGAGCAACTGAACTGAAAGCTGTTAAAAGTTTCAAGCGTATATACCTCTCAAAGAAAAAAACAAAACAAAACCACAACCCACATAATGCTGGAACTAACCCCAGAACTTCCAATTCAGTAGAGTGAGGGTGGGGCCTGAGAATCTGCATTTCTAACAGGTTTCTCATTTATGCTGATGCTGCTGGTTCCATAGGCCACAGTTTAAGAATCACAGAATATGGTTCTCATATTTAGAACCACTAAACAATTCTTCTTAGTTTGATGGCCTAATAAAGTCCAGGAAGGCTCTGCTCATGTCCTCTGGATATCTGGAGATAAGCATTTCTTTTTCTATTTTCATTTTTTAATACTGGGCTGGTTAAACTCAACATGAGGAAGTTTAGCCTTATGATGGAGGCTGGTACCTTAACAGGCTCATTCATCTGTTGCAAAGATAAAGACATGCAAGCAAGCAAGCAAGGAAAACCCTGAATGTCTAGCATTTGATGCGACTGACTCGGGCAGGAAAAATATCTAACAATAGTCCTTTCCAAATCTGACCATCTCTCCTCATGATGGTTATTTGAAGTTCAGTTAGTCTTCAGCTGAAAGTGCCTCAATATGTATTTTGAATCAAAATCCTTATTACTATTATAATATGCACATTTGTTATCCTCCAATTTCACTTCTACAAACTTATCCTAAAGGAAATTATAACATATGTGTTCAAGGGTTTAATCATAAGGATGTTCATCATAAATGTGTTCAAAAACAAAAATTAAGAAACTACTTAAATGACCAATCATAATATATTGTTAAATATGATGCATCTTTTGTGTCATTTTTAAAATATTTTAAAATGAAATTTTGAAATGTTAAAGATTTAAAATTTAGGCTTGCAGTGTCATTGTGAAACTAGTACAGAATTCCTATATATCCTACACCAGTTCCTCATTATGATTATCTTATATTTTATGGTATATTTTTTGCAATTAATTAAACAATACTGATAAATTAATATTAACTAAGGTCCATGCTTTATTCATTTCCTTAGTTTTTACCTGATGTCCTAATAGAAGTGGGATCCCATCTGAGACACTCTCATCATGTTTCCTTAAGTTCTTCTTGGCTATGGCCATTTTTCAGACTTTCCTTGTTTTCAATGACTTTGAGAATTTTGAGAAGTACCAGTCAGGTATGTTGTATCAGTAGAATGTCTTTCAATTTAGATTTGCCTGATTTTCCCCTCATTGTGTTGTTTGGTCTTATGTCTTTTTTGGAAAAAGAACACAGAGCTAATGTGTTGGTCTCATCACATCATATCAGGAATGCACACTGTTACCCTGACTTACCGCCATTGGTTAGCCTTGATCATCTCTGTCTCTCTCTCTCTTTTTTTTCTCTCCTTTAATGCTGCCCTCTTTGAAAGAAAATCGCTATGTGTGGCCCACACTTAAGGAGTTGGTAGTTGTGTTCTACCTCCTTGAGGGAAGAATACCTACTAAATTATTGGGATTCTTCTGCAAGGGAGATTTGTTTCTTCTCTCACATTTATCTATTTATCCAATCTATTTTTATCAGCAGAGATTTATGGAATATATATACATAACTATATATATATAGTTATAATTGAATACTATATTTTGTTGCTCAAACTCTTTTATCTTTGGCCATTGGGAGCTCCTTCAGCTGGCTCCAGTACCCTTTTGGCATTGTGGACGTTTTTCTTTTCTTTCTTTCTTTTTCTCCTTCCTTCCTTCTTCCTTCCTTTCTTTATCCTGGCATAATAAGATGCTCCAGGCTCATCTTATGCTTTTCTTACCATGATCTTAAAATCAGCCATTTATCCAAGAAGCCTTCATTCCTTTATTAGAGTACAGTGATGAAAACCAAGATCTGGGTGCTAAGTGAGTTCATTGTTACGGGGTATGTTCCATAGAATTATAGTACATCATTGAAAACTATGTTGAAAAAAGATATTTAAAATTAAACAAATATTAATAGAAAAAAAGTAGCTTATAAAACAGTGTGAGAAGAGCAGCCAAGAAAGCAGAGTAGAAAAACCCTGAGCTCACTTCCTCTCATGGTTCGGTTCGGTTTGGTTCAGTCGCTCAGTCGTGTCCGACTCTTTGTGACCCCATGAATTGCAGCACGCCAGGCCTCCCTGTCCATCACCATCTCCCAGAGTTCACTCAGACTCACGTCCATCGAGTCCGTGATGCCATCCAGCCATCTCATCCTCTGTCATCCCCTTCTCCTCCTGCCCCCAATCCCTCCCAGCATCAGAGTCTTTTCCAATGAGTCAACTCTTCGAATGGGGTGGCCAAAGTACTGGAGCTTCAGCTTTAGCATCATTCCTTCTAAAGAAATCCCAGGGCTGATCTCCTTCAAAATGGACTGGTTGGATCTCTTTGCAGTCCAAGGGACTCTCAAGAGTCTTCTCCAACACCACAGTTCAAAGGCATCAATTCTTCGGCACTCAGCCTTCTTCACAGTCCAACTCTCACATTCATACATGACCACTGGAAAAACCATAGCCTTGACTAGACGGACCTTAGTCGGCAAAGTAATGTCTCTGCTTTTGAATATACTATCTAGGTTGGTCATAAATTTTCTTCCAAGCAGTAAGCGTCTCTTAATTTCATGGCTGCAATCACCATCTGCAGTGATTTTGGAGCCCCCAAAAATAAAATGTGACACTGTCTCTACTGTTTCCCCATCTATTTCCCATGAAGTGATGGGACTGGATGCCATGATCTTCATTTTCTGAATGTTGAGCCTCTCATGAGCACACCAAAATCACAACTATTTTCAGAGTAACCATTGATGACAAAGACTGGAATGTACCAGAGAAGATCTTCTACAACTAGACACAAAGAAGGAACCAAAATGGGATGGGTAGAGAGGGGCAGACATGTGATATAACCCAACCCCATACCCTGCTGGGTGAGTGACCCACAAACTGGAGAATTATTTTGCAGAGGTTCTCCCATAGGCATGAGAGCCTCACATCATGCTCTCAGCCCAGGGATATGGTAATGGGAAGTAAGCCCCAAGAGCCTTTGGCTTTGAAGACCAGTTGGGTTTTACTGCGGGAGCCCCACAGGACTGGGGGAATTAGAGACAGCAGCCAGCACCACAACACAAGGCAGAGCCTGGCAACTAACCAGACTAGGGGCCAACCAAGTCTATTAGACAACTCATACTGTCTGTCTACTGCAACAGAAGAACCCACACAGCCCTCTTAGGGGGAACCCCTAGAGTGTATATAGCTTGCAGAATGAGAGAGAAGTGCATTGCTATGACACCTAGGACACTTAATACAGAGGGCCACTTCTCCAAGGTCAAGAAATATAACTAACTAACCTACCACATACCTAAAAATACACACAGAAACTTAGACAAACAGGGGCAGCAGAACAATGTGTTCCAGATGAATGAACAAGATAAAACCACAGAAAAAGAACTAAGTGAAGAGGAGCTGGGCAATCTACCCTAGAAAGTGTAGGGTAATGATCATAGTAAGAGTAATAGTAAGAGTAAGTAAGAGTAAGAGTAAGAGTAAGATCAAAGTTCAGAGTAATGATCATAAAGTTGATCAAAGAACTCAGGAGGAGAATGGATACACAGACTGAGGAGTCAGAAGATTTTAACAAAGAGTTAAAAAATAAAACGAACAATCAGAGATGAAGAACACAATAACTGAAATCAAAAACACTCTAGAAGGAATCCATAGTAGACAAATGATTCAGAAGAATGGATAGACAGAGTAGAGAAAATCACTACCCTTGAACAGGAAAAAGAATGAAAAGAAATGAGGGTAGTTTAAGAGACCTCTGGAAAAACACCAAGCACACTAATATTCACATTATAGGGATTCCAGAGGAGGAGAGAGAAAGGGCTCCCCCCAAAATACTTGAGGAGATAATAGTTGAAAACCTCCCTAACCTGGGAAATGAAGCAGTCACTCAAGTCCAGGAAATGAAGAGAATCCCATACAGGATTAACCCAATGAGGAACACACCAAGACACACTGTGACAAAAATTAAAGATAAAGAGAAATATTAAAAGCAGCAAAGGAAAGGCAATAAAATACAGGGGAACTCCCAGAAGGCTATCAGTTGATTTTTCAGCAAAAACTCTGGATGCCAGAAGGGACTGTCATGATATATTTAAAGTGATGGAGGGAAAAAACCTACAATCAATAATACTCTATCCAGCAAGGCTCTCATTCAGATTTGATGGAGAAATCAAAAGGCAACAACTTTCTGTATATTAATCTTATATCCTGCAACAATCCTGTAATGATGTCATTCATTAATTCTAATAGTTTTCTGATGGAGACTTCAGCCTTTTCTACATATAGTATCATGTGAAAAGACTCTGATGCTGGGAGGGACTAGGGGCAGGAGGAGAAGGGGACAACAGAGGATGAGATGGCTGGATGGCATCACCGACTCGATGGATGTGAGTTTGAGTGGACTCCGGGAGTTGGTGATGGACAGGGAGGCCTGGAGTGCTGCCATTCATGGGGTCGCAAAGAGTTGGACATGACTGAGCGACTGAACTGAACTGAACTGAATCTGCAAATAGTGACAGTTTACTTCTTTGCTTCTATTTTGGATACACCTTATTTCTTTTTCTTATTTGATTGCTATGGCTAGGACTTCTAATACTTCTAATACTATGTTAAATAGAAGTGGTGAGAGAGGGCATCTTGTCTTGCTCATGATTTTAGAGGAAAGGCTTTCTGCTTTTCACTGTAGAATATGGTATGAACTGTAGATTTGTCATAAATGGACTTATTGAGATATGGTCCCTCTAACCGACTTTGATGAGTTTTAATCACAAGTGGATGCTGAATTTTGTCAAATGCTTTGTGTCTATTGAGATGATCATATGACTTTTATCCTTTCTTTTGTCAATGCAGTGTATCACACTGATTGATCTGCAGATATTAAGTCATCTTTGCATCCCTC
This sequence comes from Ovis canadensis, assembly GCF_042477335.2. NCBI lineage: Eukaryota > Metazoa > Chordata > Mammalia > Artiodactyla > Bovidae > Ovis > Ovis canadensis. The sequence continues at coordinate 26,445,987 of NC_091259.1, read as the reverse complement.
AAATAAATCTCACTTAATCATGGTGTATGATCCTTTTGCTCCAGTATTCTTGCCTGGGAAATCCTATGGACAGGGGAGCCTGGTGGGCTAGAGTCCATGGGGTTGCAAACAATCAGACATGACTGAGCAACTAAGCACACGTGATCCTTTTTATATATTATTGAATTAAGTTTGCTAATATTCATTGAGGATATTTCCACATATATTCATCAGAAATATTGGCCTATTACTTTCTTTTCTTTTTTGTAGTATCTTTGTCTGGCTTTTGTATCAGTATAATGGTGGCCTCATAGAATGAATTTGGGAGTATTCTCTCATCCTCAATATTTTGGAATAGTTTGAGGATGAAGTGAAGTGAAGTGAAGTGAAGTAGGTATTAGTTATTCTTTAACTGTTCGGTAGAATTTGCCTGTGAAACTGTCCAATTCTGGACTTTTGTTTGTTGGGAGTTTTAAAAATTACTAATTTAATTTCACTAGTAGGGATTGATCTGTCTCAATTGTCTATTTCTTCCTGATTCAGTCTTGGAAAATTTTATTTCTAGAAATTTATCCATTTCTTCTAGATTTTCCAATTTTTTGGCATGTAACTTTTCATAGCATTCTCTTATGATTTTTAAAAATCTCTGTGATACAAGTTGCAATTTCTTTTATTTCTTTTTATGTTTATTTGGCTCCTCTTTTTTTTCTTGACAAGTCTACCTGAAGGCTTATCTATTTCTTTAAAAAAAAACCAGTTTCAGTTTCATTGATGTTTCCTATCTTTTGTCTCTATTTCTTCTTTTTTATTTCTTCCTTTTGGTGACTTTTGGCTTTGTCTGTTCTTATTTTCCTAATTACTTTAGGTAGGTTAGGTTGTTTGAGATTTTTCTTGTTTCTTAAGGTACTTACATCACTATAAAACTCCCTATTAGTACTGCTTTTGCTGGGTCTCAGATTTTAGAAAAGTGTTTTAATTTTCATTTGTTCTGAGGTATTTCATGATTTTCTCTTTGAGTTCTTCATTGACCCATTGCTTTTCTTTTTTTGTGTGTGGCATATTATTTAGTGTCTGTGTGTTTGTCTTTTTCCTATTTTTCTTCAAATAATTGATTTCTAGTTTCTTATCATGGTGGTTGGGGAAAATGCTTGATATAATTTCTATCCTCTTAAATTTATTGAGACTTCTGTGGTCTAGAAAGTGATGTATCCTGGAGAATATTCCATGTGCGCTTGAAAAGAAGCTGTATTCCTCTGGTTTGGGATGAAATGTCCCATATATATCTATTAAGTCCAACTACTCCAATGTATCATTTAGACCACTGTTTCCTTTTTGATTTTTTATCTGGATTATCTGTTCATTGATGTAAGTGAGATATTAAGGTCCCCTACTATTATTGCATCATTGTCAATTTTTTCCTTTATGTCTGTTAATATTTGCTTTGTATATTTAGTTGCTCCTATGTTAGGTGCATGCTGTGTGCTGTGCTTAGTTGCTCAGTCATGTCTGACTCTTTGCGATCTCATGGACTGTAGCCCACCAGGCTCCTCTGTCCATGGGAATTCTCCAGGCAAGAACAATGGAGTGAGTTGCCATGCCTTCCTCCAGGGGATCTTCCTGACCCAGAAATTGAACCAGGGTCTCTTGCATTGCACCAGCTGAGCTACCAGGGAAACCCATGTTGGGTGCATGTATGTTAACAAAAGTTATATCCTTTCCTTGTGTATTTATAGAATGCCTTTCTTTGTTTCTTATTATACACTTTGTTTTAAAGTCTACTTTGTCTGATACAAGTATTGGTACCACTACTTTTTTGTCACATTTGCATGAAATATCTTTTTCCATCTCCTCAATTTCAGTCTGTGTGTATCTTTAGCTCTGAATGGGTCTCTCGTAAGTAGCATAGAGATGGGTCCTTTTTAAACCAATCAGCCACTTTATGTCTTTCTTTGGAGCATTTAGTTAATTGGTATTTGACATGATTGATGATAGATATGTACTTATTATCATTTTGTTGCTTGTATTCTGGTTGTTTTTGTATTTTTTTCTATTCTTTCCTTCCTTTTTTGATTTCTTCACCTGTGGTTTGATGATTTTCTTCAGCTTGTTAGTTCCTTTCGGTTTAGTTTTTGTTTAACTATTGTAGATTTTTGATTTGTGGTTACCATTGGCTTCATCTATGTTGGTCTGTAATTATATCTACTTGGTTTAAACTGAGTTTAGTCATTTAAGTTCAAAGTCATTATAAAAGATCTATATTTTTAAATTCCTTTCTCCAAGTTTTGTGGTTTTGATGTTGCATTTTTCATCTTCATGTTTGTCCTTTGTTTATTGTAGTTACAGTCGATATTACAATGTTTTCCTTCTAATCTTCACACTAGATTATCTAATGGTTGATCCACAGCTTTTACTATATGTTTGCCTTTTCTTTTCTTGGGGGAAAATTGAGTTCATCTTGGGTCATGTGAAGTTTGATATGCTTACTAGACATCCAGGTAGGATGTTGAGTATATGAGTCTGAAATGCAGAGAAGTTGGGCTAGAGATAAATATCAAGAGTTATTAGTCTCGAGATGGTATTTTATATTAGGAGCTGAATGAGATCACTCAGGCAATAAATGTAGTTAAAACCCAAGGGATGAAGTCAGAAGGTTGCTAATGTTTAGAAGTAAAGAATACGAGGAACAACCAGAAAGAGACTAAAAAGAAGTAATCAACAAGAACAGGAGTTAGCAAATTGTACACTTAAACATGTAAGCATATTCATATCAATTACATCTCAATAAAGCATTTAAGAAAGGTTGGGAAGGGAGAAAGCACAGGCATGTGGTAATAGACACAGCTCTTCTGAGGATCAAAATGTAAAGGGACAGGGAGAAACAGCATTTTGCCTGGAAAAGGACAGGGACGTCAAATTTTTTTAAGGTGGGAGGCACTATAGCATGCTTGTTTGCTGATGGGAATAACCCAGTAGGGAGGGAAAACTGGTAATACTGTAGAGAGGGGACAATTGCAGAAGCAATATCCTTCAAAGGGCAGGAGAAAATGGGATCAGCACACGTAGGGGGTTTGGCTGCAGAAAGGAAGAATGGACACAGGTGCAGGGGTGGATTTAAAAGAATCATTTTGGCTTTTGTGTAAGGGAAAGGGCAGAAACAGTGCGAGTTTGGGGAAGGTCTCTTTTCTTTCAATTTCTCAGGAAAATCAAAAGATCATGGGCCAAGAGTGGAGAGGGCAAGGGGTATTGGAGATTTAGGATGAGAGGGAAATGTCTGAAATACTTGTCTGGAGTGTAGGAGAGAGGGCAGAGCTTGGGAAACAACACTGAAGGTCCATGAGAAGAGTGAATTTTCTAGTGAGACTGGTCTGTATGGTTGGACACTCTTCTTCATTCACATCCTGCTCTAAAGTGCTGCTGATGTTCTTGGGAAGCAGGTCCTGTTCCTCCAGATTCCTACTCCTCAGAGGTCTTGCTGACCTTCATCAAAATAGCCTCTGCCCTGCGGCTCACTTGCTCTATCTCTTTACCTTCCTTTATTCTCCGTTGTAACACATCCCACCTGACAAGTGTTTGATATCCTGGGTTTGCTTCTTGTCCATCCTTGTTATGTATTTATACTTAGAACAGTGCCTGGTACACAGTAGGTGTTAAAGGGACAGAGTCTGAGGGCCTCTTCCCCACAAAAAGATTCCACCTACATACACCCTATCTCTTTGGCAATTTCTCCACCTTGCTGTGTCCTGGAGACTGTACATCTATGGGCAACTTGCTTTCTGGCTTTGGTTGGGGCTAGTGGGTCCTTTTCTTGTGGTCACCTCAGGCTGGCTACATATATCAATTGAAGGTCAAAAATTGGCTGTCTCACCTTCCCTTCTCTCCCCCTATCCCTTCAGGGAGAGAAGTGGTAACTAATAGCTTCTGGTAGACTATTCTTTTGTGGTTTCCTTACACCCTGCTCTGGCCTATGTAAATGATCCTTTTATTAAATCCCCTTAGAATGATCCTAATTTGTGTGTGCCATCTGTTTCCTGCTGGGACTCTGACAGGATCCCTATCTGTAAATAATGATTTTAATAACTCTGAATTCCATTAGTGCCTTGCTACTCCAATGTGGCCAAGGGCCAGCAGCATACCATCATCTGGGACACTGCAAGAAATTCAGGCTCCACCTCAGACCTTCTGATTTGGGATTAGCATTTTTAAATGATTTCCTGGTGATTCTTACACACATTAAAGTCTCAGCAGCAGGTACTAGAGTATTCTTTTACTGAAGCTTTTTCAGATCCAAGAAACCCAAAGACTCATTTAGACTAACTCAGACAATGGAGTCTTATAGCCTGGCTGAGGCAGACAGACTTGCACAGAAATCTAAGAATAGGACCCAGGAGAATATAAAGGCTCATGGAGATGAAGCCCAGAGGGTCAGTGTGGACCTCGGAGACTTCACAAGGGGAGTCTGCAGGTCTCTGTTGCTCCAGCCTGAGTGCATCACTTTCCATGCATGCTTCCTGTTCCACGACCAAGTGAATCCCTCACCATTTACTCTTTATTTTGCCAGAGTTCCTGTTCACTTGCAGCTTTGCGTAACTTCTAATCTGAGCTCACTTATGCCCATGATGTGCTCCTGGTCTGTCTCATAACCTTGTATTACTGACTACCAAAATTTCAGCTTCAGAGAATAAGGACATTATTTGCCCAATTTGTCCCTGTTTGAGCAGAGTTTTTGTGCCAGCCTCTCTCACAGGCTAATGGCCAGCTTTTGGGTTGGCTGCCAATTCCTGATTCAGCAGACGCTGGGTAATATGGTATAAAATGTCTGCCCTGGGCTGTATAATCAGCAGGGACTGTGGAAGAAAATCACACTATGATTACATATCTCGTTAAAATGGTCTTAAAAAATATGAAAAAGGGTTTTCAAATCTTGGTTGGAGGCTCTTTTCCCTTCTCAACACCACCACCCCCAGCCCTGCCTTCCTCCCCACACTTCCCAGGAACATCTGCATTCTCTGGCAGACTCTGACAATCACGGAGACGACTTTCATGTTTAGGATACGGCAAACGTTGTATAATAAAATTAATTACATTTAATTAAACATATCCATTTTTTATAGCCCCAAACAAATCTAAAATGCCATGTTAAGCTTATGAGATGGCAGTCCTCCAAAGCACTCTGCTGCTGAGTGTGTCTGCTTAGAGACTTGTGTCTTAGGATCATTTTACACGAGTGAATCTGAAGAATGGCCTCTGGGCCTCAGTTACGCATCAAACAAGAATGCTAGTCTCTGTGTCGCAGGCCAGGAAACTACTACCCATGTCCTCCATCCTTCTCGCAATCCAGCAACAGCTCTTTCATTCAAACAGCAATCTTCCTTTTCCTGACTGCTCTTTTCATAATGCACTGAAATTATGAATTTTCTTCTCTCCTTCCCCTACTACATGACAGCAGGGGAGGGCACTGCTCTATTTCTCATGAGTGCAAGGCATGGTATATGGTAGTTGCTGGACTAACATTTATGGAATGAATGAATGAATGCTCTTGCTCATTGGTCAAGTGCTTATCTCACCTTATCCTGTGAAAAACCCAAGTCTCAGTGGATTTCTTGCTCCACAAGACTTAAAGGGGACTGTAGGTCTCTTTCATGGATCTACTCACATTGTGCCCAGCCTGAAGCAGTATCCTCTCAGGTCCATGCTCATATCAAGGTAGAAAAGAGAGCAAGAGGGCTGAGGAGGCATCAGTGCACCTTAAAGCCTGTGCTTATAATGGGTACACGTCACTTTCACCACACTTCATGGGGTAAAGTCAGTCACATGGAAAGCCCAACGTAAGCAGACTGGAAAAATCATGCTTTTCCAAGGGAGGAAGGGGCTGGAGCGGCTGTCCGTTGAACAAAAATGCCCAAGCTTTCTACTGACACTATTCTGATGTTCAAATTCATTTTCAAATCAGCAAACTCACCCCCTCCACTACCCCCCTGCCCCCACCAACCCATACACACACAACATATGTATTAAGTCAGGGGCCATTCAGTTCCAGGAACAAAATGCCATTCAAAGTAGTTTATGCAAAAAATAAACTTACTGATCCACAACTAGAAAGTACAAGGAGTAGAAGCAGCTGAAGCCAAAGGGTTCAAATGTCATCAGGGCCCTCTCTTCAACTCTCTACTTTGCTTCCCTCAGGGTGTTAGTCATTTCCCCCAGTCTCTCAGAGGCAGCCTCCATTTGACCAGAAAAAAATGGCTGCCAAAGGTTCCAGATCCACATCCTCCCTTTTTAGGAATTTCCCATTGGGTAAGGATTTTTTTTTTCATATTCTACACTTTACTCTCAAGGAAAGAGTTGTTTTATGTCTTTACCTGAGTATTAAATATACCCACGTCTGAGCCAGTCTTTGTGCCTAGGAAATGGTTTGGCCATTTAGATTTAAATAATGTGTCCCCAACTCTACCACAGCTAAAACAGTAGTCACCAGTTTAGTCCACTGAAACATATATATTTGTTACCTGAGTTTTCAATCAGTGCTATTCTGATGTTTTAAGCAGTTTTCAAAATTCAGCTAGCTAAAATTCCCTAAGTGTATAAATTAGTCAGAATCTAATCAGGTCTAAGGACAGAATATAACTCAAACTAGTTTATGAGCCAAAGGCCCAGCAATATATTTACTTAATGTGTGTACATAAAAACTGCTTATTTGGATCAGAAAAAACCAAAATCTAAAACTGCATAGAGTGAATTCAATGGTAAACCCTTAGTTTATATACTCCTGCATCTTTCTGTCTTCTGAAAATATTCAAGAGATCCTGCACCAGAAACCTTAATTTTAAAAATCTTTCCAGGTTGTTATACCCCAAATTCCTTTCCCATTTGTTTTCTTCATTATAGTCTTTCTTGCCCGTTACAGCCGTATCAGCCAGTTCTCATTTCCTCCATTCTATATCCTTCCCACCAGAGCTAACAGAGCAATGCACTACTACACACTTTTAAAACTTCTCTTGATTTTTACTGCCCATTCATTAATTTAATAAATTGGGCTTCCCTGGTGGCTCAGATGGCAAAGCGTCTACCTGCAATGTGGGAGACCTGGGTTTGATCCCTGGGTTGGGAAGATACCCTGGAGAAGGAAATAGCAACCCACTCCAGTTCTCTTGCCTGGGAAATCCCATGGATGGAGGACCCTGGTAGGCTACAGTCCACGAGGTCACAAAGAGTTAGACACGACTGAGTGACTTCAGTTTACTAAAACCCATTATAAGGCATTATAAGTACTGTGTTTGGCTCTGTGCATACAGAGGAGAGATAAAACAGTCCTGCTCTCAAGAAACTTGTCATATAACAGAGGGAACAGGCCTATAAGCAAATGTCTGCAACATTACATAATAAGCACTGCAATAGGAATAAGAAACAGGCGCAGATCAGTGCTATGAAGAGAATGCTGACAATGTGGAAGGTTGGCAGGAAGCACAATGACCAGTTAGGAGATCACTGCAGAAATGTGAACAGGTCACAGTGAGAATCTGAACTCTGCCTGAAAGTAGAAGCTGTAAAAATGGAGAAGAAACAATGGTGGTATGAGAGTCATTATGAAGAAGAATTAACCATGAACCAGCAAAGCAAAGCGTGGAGAAAGGGAGAAGCTGAGGAGTCATCAAGTTTCTCATTTCGATGCCAGAAGGATGTTAGTATCACTCATGAGGATGTCAAGTACGAAGGCAGGAGAAACCTTTCAGACACAAAAATGGACTTAGGCTGACATGGAAGTGTTTGTGGATATTCCCTTTCTTGAATTCAGGAATCATTTGCACCAGTAACCAAAAATTATTTTTGTGTATGGAATGGAAAGTAGGAAAGAGAGAAGACAAGGAGAAGGTGACAAAGCTATGATCAAATCAGTGGTGTCGTGCCAAGGCACAGATTCCTTCCCTGTGAAGAGTCTGCCAGTCATTTATAACCAAAAGAGAATCTGTCTTGTTTGACTCATAATCAGGAGCTGGCTCTGGGCTGGGATCTGTGGAGCATCCTCAACAAGGCACTTGTAGAGTACCTAAAGCATACAAGGTGCTCGCTAGCAGATCTGGTTTTAGATAACAAAGTCTTCAGATTCAGGACTTCTATTTATAAATGGCTACCCAGTCTGCAAGTGTAAGTTAAAAGATATCTTCGACCCAGAGGGATGGTATGGGGAGGGAGGAGGGAAACAGGTTCAGGATGGGGAACACGTGTATACCTGTAGCGGATTCATGTTGATGTACGGCAAAACCAATACAATACTGTAAAGTAATTAACCTCCAATTAAAATAAATAAATTTATATTAAAAAAAGAATATGCAAAATTCACTGTTTCAGGAATTGGCCAAGTATTTTAATCTTAAAAGCCTCCCCTTGAGAATCTCTCATATTTCTGAATACAATGAAAATATTAATATTTCATTTTATAGGAAATATGTTTATTATTGATCATGACAATTCAAAAATATTCATTTTTTCTCAGGGCTGGTCCATCATACTCTTTAGAGATATTAAATATATCAAAATTGTGAGCAATTTTGTTTAATATCACAGAGAAACTTCTGTATGGTAAGCAAGACAGAAACCTCTAACAATGAAACAAGGTCTTCAGAACTTGCCAGTAAAACACAGGAAGCATTTCCAATGATAGATGTAGGAACCCCTGGACAGAAGCTAACAGAGCACATGCTGGAAAACAGGGTCAGGAAATTTTATAACCCACCGTCACTGTGAGCTCCCTCTGGGATGCTTCAAGCACAGCCTGTGAAAGGGCCCAGAGACGTGATCACTCCTGTCTGAAGAATGGGTCCTCTAGACATGGGACTCTTGTTACTTAAGTGCCCCCAAACCTACTGCTTTTTTCAATTTCTTGTCCACATAATCATGACCAGAGGTTTAAAGGAGAAGACAAGAGCAGGAACAATCTAGCTTTGACTTCTGAGCAGATGTAACACCAGTTCTTCGTCCTCAGCTAAAGACAGGCCCGTATCCAAAGGTTCTAAGGTTTCCCACTTGGTTTTCTTTCTGTCACGACTTGCTGGTCCCACGTCTTCGACTTCACTGTTGTTCCTTTTCCTCATTGTCTGCTTCTTCTTGATATCACTGGTGGAAACAAATCCAATGATTTACTTTATAAATAACTAAATTCATTATTATGAAATTAAACATTTAAAATTGGACAAAATGACCAATAACCGATACTTGACAAAGTGGTATTATTATTCAAGAAGGAAAGAAGCTATAATAACGTCAGGCTATCTGTGTCATAAATAAGTCCTTTCCCATTCATTAACAGATATGGGCAAAAGGCTATCATATACCAGGCACTGGGCAGGGTACATTGTACACACGGTCTCATATAATCCTCACAATAATTCTAGGAGCTCTGGATACAGCATCCACAATTTGAGGACACCAACTGGCCTGGAGTCTGGCTCCAGACTGGCTCCAATCTGAGCTTGTTCTGCCATATCAAACCATCTCTATCTAAAGTTATTGTATCCCTTAGGTAATATCTGTTGCATCAATTTATGATACATGGATCATGAATAAAATAGAACATGAAATGTTAAGTTAAAAATTACTTAAGACACAAAGTAATTCTGCCCCATTTAAATCTGTATCTAAGATTCACAAATGGTCTTAAGAAAACATAAATGTTACTGTGGTATTCTGCACACACTTAACACACAGACCATAAAAATAAAACTAATTTCTGAAGGTAGAAAAAAAATCACTTGACACAAGAAAAACTGAAGAAAAAGTAAAATATCCTCAAGGCATTTTGAATACCATCATCCATCATCAGGTTCAAAGATGACCAAATTATTGGACACAAGTTTAAAACAAAATTTAAAAATCCACCTGGTAGCTATGCCAGTAGCAGCTGTTTATTAAGGGCTTACCAATGGTCTGGCCTTGTGCTACACACTTTACACAGACTACAACATTTATCTTCATGAGAATCCTTGGTGTGGGGAGCACTAGCCTCACTCTACAATGAGGTGAAGAGAGGTTAAATGACTGAACCCACATTATGCACGTGATCTTCAAATCCACATCTGAATGACTCCAAATTTAGTCCAAAGCCAGATGATGGAAAGCAAAATATATTCCAAGCATAAGATGAATTCCAAAAGACAACAAACTGCTCCAGTTCCAAACAACTCTATTATACCTTAAGAAGATAGCTGGGATATCAAGTGAATGTGCCTAATCAACATATCCAGTTCTGACCAGCTTGAAGGAAACCTGTAAACAATTTTCCCATGCACCTCCCACAAATGCCCAATACTCTGACTCAGCAGCCATCTTCTCTTACCACTGTAGGAAAGATACACTACACAACACTATGAGGTTATTTAAAGCCACAAATAACCATATTTTAAAAGGGTGGGTACCTACAGAGATGAGCATGAAAGAGTTCCTTATAATGAGAGTTCAGTCAGTAAAGAAAAGAAAGCTGTTCTTAGCAGAAAGAGGACTTTAAGAAAAAGTACTGAGTCCTGATCTTCTTGAGTATGGCCAAATTGGTGCCAATTCCACTGGACTAGAGTACCATGATTTATCTGGAACAAGTTAATACTTATTTTTGCCCTGCCTGTACCTCAAGTGCATCTCAGAGCAGCCTAATTAGTGGGTTTTACTTATGCATCTTTTGTTAATGTGCTCCTCACATTATATTCTGTATAGGAAACAGCTGGTTCAGAAAATTTAAAAAAAAAAATTGGAAAATTTATGTAGATGGAAAATATTTTCAGAATTAGCAACTCTGCTGCTTTGTGGACCAGTTAGAATTTTAAAAAGATATTTTATACTACTTTCCATAGCAACTAAGTTGCAATTGGTATGAAAAATTAATTATTAAATAATAACTTAGATATTCTATAGGTAAGTTACCCATGTGGATGATACCACTATAATGGCAGAAAGTGAAGAGGAACTATACAGTCTCTTGATGAGGGTGAAGAAGGAGAGTGAAAGGCTTAAAACTAAACATTAAAAAAACTAAGATGGCATCTGGCCCCATTACTTCATGGCAAATAGAGGGGAAAAGGTGGAGGTAGGGACAGATTTCCTCTTCTTGGGTTCTAAAATCACTAAGGATGGTGACTGCAGTCATGAAATCAGAAGACAAATTGCTTCTTGGCAGGAAAGCTATGACACCTAGAGAGTGTGTTGAAAAGCAGAGATACTACTCTGATGACAAAGGTCCATATAGTCAAGCCATGGTCTTCCCAGTGGTCACATATAGTTGTGAGAGCTGGACCGTGAAGAAGGCAGAGTGCCAAAGAATTGATGCCTTTAAAACTGTGGTGCTGGAGAAGACTCCCAAGAGTCCCTTGGACAGCAAGGAGATCAAACCAGTCAATCTTAAGAGAAGTCAACCCTGAATGTTCAAGCTGAAGCTCCAATATTTTGGTCATCTGATGTGAACAGCTGACTCACTAGAAAAGTCCCTGATACTGGGAAAGATTGAGGGCAGAAGAAGAGGGTGTCAGAGGAGGAGATGGATGGATGGCATCACTGATGCAAGGTACATGAACTTGGGCAAACTTTGGGAGGTGGTAAGAGATAGGGAGGCCTGGCATGCTGCGTCTATGGGGTCACAAAGGGTCGAACACGACTGGGTGACTGAACAACAACTTACCCCAAAGGGGGATAATGTTATGAATCTAGAAAACATTTCCCCAAAAGAAAATAATGTAATAAATCTGGAAATATTTAGTCAAAACATGGTCATAATTTGGTATCTGCAGAAAAGGACTCTTCTAAATGGTGAAGTACTAGAGGGTGATGTCAGCAGCATGGCTAAATGAGATATCCTCACTCATGTCTCCACCCAACAACAACAATCTGGCATCCATCCATGGACAAAAGTACCTTTGCGGATGCTGCGGGATCTAGCACTCTACACCAAAAGACCCTAGATGAGTCTCAACCAATTATGTGTGGGTAAGAGGCATAAGGACCTCAGTCTCAGCTGTGAACCCTGCAGTGGACCGCAAACCACAGTTCTAGGCCTTCTTGGCAGTGGAATAACAATAACTTGTTGGCAGTCTGTGACAATCACCCACAGACAAGTGAGACTTTATTTAAGTCTGGGTCTCCTGTGGAGAAGTTTCAGCATACCAATGGATTAAAAAAATGAGTTTGGACACACTGGAGAGGGTAAATAAAACAGCTTGATTTTATTCACATCAATCCTCCCCCAAGGTGGCATAGTTCAGGGCCAAGAGAGATCTTGGCCTGTGATTTTTCCCATGAAGGAAAGTGAGAGCATGTGAGTGAGTGCTTGACTTCCCCAACTATGTGAAACTTCTTTCCCATTTCTCTCTCACCCAATCGAGAGAATTAAATCATGAGCTCCACAGGGTGGTGGGAAGAGAGGCTAGGTAGATAGGACTCTCAGAGGGAGTTAAAAGGACATGAATCCTACCACCTACATCTTGAATTCCACCCAGACGCCTGTCTATGAAGTGCTGGAGATGCCTTACAAGTAGATCTCTCCAACTAGCCCATGGGCACTCCCAGAGCTCCATGGGCCTCACCCACCCCCACCCCTGTCCTGCCTGTGTCCAGCTCCCTGCAAGTGCTCCTGAAGCTAGTGGTTGAGAGTGAGCTTTGGCAGATAGCTAATGAGCATGAACCAAATCTGTGGGTCAGGGATAGGCCACAAACTTCAGCTTTAGTATCATCCATGGAAAGCAAAAGGGAAGCTATCAGTATTCAACCTCGTGCATTGCAATATCAAGAGAAGGGACACAAGTTTAATAATTCTGCCTTAAAAGAGAGCAAGAAGCACAGAGCAGGCATATCTAAGGAAAGCCTGAGAAAGCCTCAGAATCCCTAGAAAGGCTGACAGAAGGTATTTCTCTCCTGAAGGCAGTTAGTAAAGACTGTAGGAGATGACTGCTACTGCAAATGTGAGGACAGCAACACAAAACTTGAAACATGAAAAATCAAGGGAACACGACACCACCAAAAGGATCACAATAATCTTCTAGGAAACAATCACAAAGACATGAAGATCTACAATTTACTGGATAAAGAATTCAAAATAGCTATTTTAAGGAAGCTCAATGCAGTCGAGGAAAACACAGAAAGAAAATTCAACAAAACCAGAAATTCAATATACAAACAAAATGAGGAATCTAACAAAGAGACAGAAATCATTAAAAAAAAAAAAAAAAGTACCAAATAGAAATTCTGGAATTGAATAACGCAACGAATGACATGGAAATCTCAAAAGAGAGGATTGACAGCAAATGGATTAAAGAAAAGAAAGACTCTGTGATTTAGAAGACAGGAATTTTTACATTATCTAGTCAGGTGAGAACAATGAAAAAATATCAAAGGAAATAATTTGTGAATTATTGGTGGCTCAGTGGTAAAGAATCCACCTGTCAATGCAGGAGACATAGGTTCAATCCCTGGATAGGGAAGATCCCTGGAGGAGGAAACAGCAACCTGCTCTAGTATTCTTGCCTGGGAAATGCCATGGACAGAGGAGTCTGGCAAGCTACAGTCCATGGGGTCACAAAGAGTTGGACACGACTGAACACACACACACAGAGGAAGAGGAGGAGGAAGGGATGAGAAAACTTGTTTTTCTTTTATTTTTTTAAATCACAGTTGAGAAATTCACTAATCTATGGAAAGATTTGTATACCTAAGTTCAAGGCTCAAGGATGTTCAAACAAATTTGCCTGAAAGAGATCTCCTACAAGACATTTAATAATACATCTGTCAAAAATTAAGCAAAATATTGAAACTTAAAAGTAACAAGATGACAAAAACTTGCAGTTTATAAGGGAATTCTCATAAGACTGTCAGCATATTCTCAGCAGAAACTTTACAGGCCAAGAAAGAATGTGATGATACATCAAAAGTATTGAAAAGAAAAAAGCTGCCAATGAAAAATACAGACATTCTTCAGAATTTGTGGGAAATTAGTTTGAGGAGTCTCCTCCCTTCCCCTCTCAGGTTACCAAAATCTACATATACTCAAGTACTTATATAAAATGGTTTAGGATTTACTGGCATATAAACTACTCACATCCTCCCATATGCTTTAAATCATTCCTATACTACTTTTAACACCCAATACAACATAAATGCTATTTAAATAGTTGCTGGTGCATGGCAAACTTGAGTTTTGGAACTTTCTGGAATCTTTTTCCTTATGTATTTTTGATTCACACTTGGTTGAATGTGGAACCCATAGATACAAAAAACTAACTGTACTCTAACTGGTAAAGTTGTCCTTCAGAAATGAAGGCAAGATAAAGTCTACCCCAGACAAATAAAAGCTGAAGGAATCCATCACCACTAGACCTGTCTTATTTAAAACAAAGAAACAAAAAAAGATGAAAGAAGTTCAAGTTAAATCAGAGAACACTAATTAGTACATAAGAATATCCAACACACCAGTAAACACTATCGCAGTATGGTGGTGTGTTTGACATGCATCTTTCATACATTGGTTAAAGGACAAGAATATTAAAAATTACTATAGCTATGATACTGGTTAATAAATACACAAGATAAAAGGTGATACATAATTGTGACATCAAAAGCATAAAAAGAGAGGATAAATAGGTAGAAATATTTGATATGATTGAAAGAGGCTGTTATTAGTGTGAAACAGACTGTTATATCTATACGATGACTTATGTAAACTTCATAGGAACCACAAAGCAAAAATCTACAGCAGATTCACAAAAGATAAAGAGAACGGAATCAAAGCACACCACCACAAGAAATCATCAATTCACAAAGAATGCAGCAAGAGAGGGGAAAAAAAGAAGAAGAGAACAACAAAACAGCCAGAAAACAATACAATGGCATTAGTAATTCCTTACATATCAATCTTATTCAAAATGTAAATGGACTAAATTCACCAATGAAAAGGCATAGAGTGTGTGGATGGATAACACCCAACTATATGCACAGAGTCGGACAGGACTGAGCGACTTCACTTTTACATGCTGCTTACAAGAAACTCAATTCAGCTTTAAGAACACATACTCTCAAGATGAAACGCTGGAAAAAGACATTCCATGCAAGTGGAAACCAAAAGGAAACCGAGGTACTAAACTTTCATCAGATTGAATATACTTTAAGCTAAAAATAGTAACAAGAGACAAAAAAGATCATTATGCAATGACAAAGAGATCAAATCATTAAGAGGATATAACAATAATAAATATACGTACACCAAACATTGGAGGAGCACAATGTATCAAATACTAATAGATGTGAAGACAGAAATGGACAACGATACAGGAAGAGAAGGGAACTTTCGTATACCACTTTCAACAACGGCTAGATCATCCAGACAAAAAATTAAAAGGGACATGTTGGATTAGAACTACACTTTTTGTTTGTTTAATTTTTATTTTTACTTTATTTTGCTTTACAATACTGTACTGGTTTTGCCATACATTGACATGAATCCGCCACGGGTGTACATGAGTTCCCAATCCTGAACCCCGCTCCCACCTCCACCCCATATCATCTGTCTGGATCATCCCCGTGCACCACCCCCAAGCATCCTGTATCCTGTATCACTTTAGATCAAAGAGATTTAATAGACAGATAAAGGACATTCTGCCTAACAGCAGCAGAATACACATTTTTCTCAAGCATGCTCAGAACATTCTCCAAGGTAGATAAGCCACAAGACAAATCTAAGTAATTTAAGGAGACTGAAATCATATCAAGTATTTTTACCAACCATAATGGTATGAAACTAGAAATTATAAGAAAACTGAAAAATTCACAATATGTGGAAATTAAACAACATTGTCCTGAACAACCAACTGGTCAAAGAAGAAAGCAGACAAATCGAAAAATACCTCAGAAAGCAACAGAATATACTTTTTTCTGAAGTGCACACAGAACACAGAACATTCTCTAGGATAGACCACATCTTGGGTCACAAATGAAGCCTCGGTAAATTTAAGAAAACTGAAATATCAAACATCTTTTCCAACCACAACACTATGAGATTACAAATCAATTACAGAAAAAAAAATATTGTAAAAAACACAAACACGTGGAGGCTAAACAATATGTTATTAAATATCACTGGATCACAGAAGAAATCAACGAGGAAATAAAAAATAACTAGAGACAAATGCCAATGAAAATAGGACAATCCAAAATGTATGGCATGCAGTAAAAGCTGTTCTAAGAGGGAGGTTTACAGCAATACAATCTTATCTGAAGAAACAGGAAGTCTCAAATAAACAACCTAACTCACACCTAAAGCAACTAGAGAAAGAAGAACAAACAAAAACCAAAGTTAGTAGAGGGAAAGAAATCATAAAGATCAGAGGAGAAATAGAGACGAAGAAAACAATAGCAAAGATAAACGAAACAACTGAGTGACTAACACTAGCACTTCAAATGAAACTATAATCTGGTTCTTTGAGAAGAAAAAGGAAATGGATAAATCTTTATTCAGATTCATCAAGGGAAAAAGGGAGAGGACTCAAATCAATAAAATTAGAAATTAAAGAGAAGTTACAAGGGACACCACAGAAATACAAAAGATTGTAAGAGATGACCACAAGCAACTATTAGCCAGTAGAACAGACAACCTGAAGGAAATGGACAAATTCTTGGAAAGGTACAACCTTCCAGGACTGAACTAGGAAGAAATTAAAATATGACCAGACCAGTCACAAGTACTGAAATTGAAACTGTGATTAAAAATCTTCCAACAAACAAACTCCTGGACCACATGGCTTCACAGGCAAATTCTATTTAACATCTACCTTCCTGAAACTCTTACACAAAATTGTAGAGGGAATAACATTCCCAGACTCATTCTATGAAGCCATCATCACCCTGATATTAAAACCTGACAAAGATATCACAAAAAAAGAAAATTACAGACCAGTATGAATGATGAGGGATTCCCTGCTGGCTCAGTTGGTAAAGAATTTGCCTGCAATGCGGTAGACCTGGGTTTGATCCTTGGGTTGGGAAGATACAATGGAGAAGGGAACGGCTACCCACTCTAGTATACTGGCCTAGAGAATTCCATGGACTGTCCATGTGGTTGCACATGACTGAACAACTTTTACTTCACTTCACTTCATGACTTATGAACAAAGATGCAAAAATCCTCAAGAAAATACTAGCACACTGAATCCAATAACCCATTAAAAGGATCATATGCCATAATCAAGTGGGATCTATCACAGGGATACAAGGATTTTTCAAGGTCCACAAGTCAATCAGTGTGACACACCACATCAACAAACCGAAAGGTAAAAACCATATCATCATTTTAATATATGCAGGAAAAGCTTTTGACAAAATTCAACACGCACTGACTGAAAAAAAAAAAAAAAACAACGCTCCAGAAAGTAGGCATAAAGGGAATCTACCTCAACATAATAAAGGCCACATATGACAAACCCACAGTAAATATCATTCTCAAACATTAAAAATGGAAAGCATTTCCTCTAAGATCAGGAACAAGACAAGGATGTCCACTCTTGGCACTGTTTTTCAACATAGATTTAGAAGTTCTAGCCATAGCAATCAGAGAAGAAAGAGCAATAAATCCAAATTGGAAAAGAAGTAAAACTGTCACTGTTTGCAGATGAGATGACACCACACAGAGAAAATCCTAAAGATGTCACCAGAAAACCACTAGAGTTCATCAGTGAATTTTGTGAAGCTTAAGGATACAAAGTTAATACATAGTCATCTCTTGCACTCTTATATGCTAACGACGAAAGATCAGAAATAGAAATCAAGGAAATTATCCCATTATCATTGCATCAGAAAGAATAAAATACTGAGGAATAAATGTACCTAAGGAAGCAAAGGACATGTATTCAGAAAATTAAAAGACGCTGATGAAAGAAATCAAAGATTACACAGATGGAGGAATATGGCATTCTTCTCAGAATTACTACAAAAAATCTTATAATTTATATGGAAACACAAAAGATCCCGAATAGCCAAAACAATTGTAAGAAGGAAAAATGGAGTTGGAAGAAACAGGCTCCATGGCTTTACACTATACTACATGGCTGCAGTAACCAAGACAGTAGGATACTAGTGCAAACACAGAAATGGAGATCAATGACACAGGATAGAAAGCCCAGAGGTAAACCTAGGCACTTACGGGCACTAATAATCTGTGACAAAGGAGACAAGAATATGCAATGGAGAAAAGATAGCCTCTTCACTAAGTGGTGCTGGGAAAACTGGACAGCCACATGTAGAAGAATGAAATTAGAATACTATCTAACACCATACAAAAAAATAAATTCAAAATGGATTAAAGACCTGAATATAAGGTCAGAAACTATAAAATTCTTAGAGGAAAACATAGGAAAAACACTCTTTGATATAAACTACAGCAAGATCTTTTTTGACCCATCTCCTAGAGTAACGATAATAAAAACAAAAATAAACAAACGGGACTTAATTAAAATTAGAAACTTTTGTACAGCAAGGAAACCATAAACAAGATGGAAAGACAACTCTCAGAATGGAAGAAAATATTTGCAAAGGAAGCACTGGACAAAGAATCAATCTCCAAAATATACAAACCGCTCATAGAGCTCAATTTAAAAAAATTTTTTTAAATGGATGCAAGATTTAAACAGACATCTCTCCAAAAAAGACATTCAGATGGCCAAGAGGCACAGGAAACAACGTTCAACATCACTAATTATTAGAGAAAGGCAAATCAAGATCACAAGGAGCTATCACCTTACACCAGTCAAAACGGTCATCATCAAAACAAATCTACAAACAGTAAATGCTGGAGACGAGGTGGAGAAAAGGGAGCCCTCCTGCACTACTGGTGGCAATGTAAACTGATACAGCCACTGTGGAGAACAGTATGGAGGTTCCTTAAAAACTAAAACTAGAACTACCATATGACCCAGCAATGCTACTACTGGGCATATACCCTGAGAAAACTATAATTCAAAACAACATGCACCCCAAGGCTCACTGCAGCATTATTTTCAATAGCCAGGACGTGGAAGCAACCTAAACGTCCAACAGCAGAGAAGGAAGATGTGGCATATATGAACAACAGAACATTATTCCATCAAAAAAAGGAAAGACACTGGGTCATCTGCAGAGAGTAGATGGACCTAGGGTGTGTCATACAGAGTGAAGTAAGTCAGAAAGAGAAAAACAAGTGTCATATATTAACGCATATATGTGGCACCTAGAAACATGGTACAGATAAACCAAGCTCCAGGGCAAGTACACAGACGCAGACCTAGGGAACAGACGTGTGGACACAGTGGAGGAAGGGGGTGGAGGGACAAACTGGGAGATTAGGATTGACACATAAACACTACCATTTGTAAAACAGACAGCTAGTGGGAACCTGCTATACAGTACAGGGGACCAAAGGCTGTAAAGAGTCAAACAGTATGAAATGAAAACTGGGTAGTGGCTACAAAACAGGGCTGGGAATCTGAGGCTGAACTCTGCATTTCATGGCTTATGTTAGTGTTTCTGTGGGAGTTAGAGTGCCAAACTCTCTACATATGCTTCAAATGTATCACGTTAAGTGTCAAGAAGGACCATATTATTGTTCAACATTAAGAGTACAACATATTAGGTTCATAAAATACGCCTTAAAAAGCAAAAGGATGGCTCAGAGCATTAACAGCCCCACTATTTCTGTAAAACTACAAAAGCAGAAGAATCAGAGCTACTTATCTTTTAATACTCTAATTAACAGATTTAACGAGCAATGCGATTTACTAGTATGTAAGTCAGGTATATGACTTAAAGAACCTACCAAACAGCAACAACACATATACAAATATCATGCTGTAATATGTAATCTGAACCAAAAATAACAAAGTTTTACTTCAATGACTTTTTAGTGAAAATGTTTACACAAAAGCCTGTCATGATACCCACAGAGAGCATTTGAGCCAATTTATTCATTGCTAATAATTAAGAAAAAAAGATTTAACATTGGGATGTGAATTCTATTTTAACATCTTAGTAAACATATTAATAACTGAGTTTTAAATGGAATACAACTTTCCTACCTTCTAAATTCTCTGAACCCAAACCTCAAAATTCTCCCAGAAATTGAACTGATTTTCCAACAGGTTTGATTTCCTGGTTTCAGGTGCTTGTAGCTACCTGCTGCTGCTGCTAAGTCACTTCAGTCGTGTCCGACTCTGTGTGACCCCACAGACGGCAGCCTACTAGGCTCCCCGTCCCTGGGATTCTCCAGGCAAGAACACTGGAGTGGGTTGCCATTTCCTTCTCCAATGCATGAAAGTGAAAAGAGAAAGTGAAGTCGCTCAGTTGTGTCTGACCCTCAGCGACCCCATGGACTGCAGCCTACCAGGCTCCTCTGTCCATAGGATTTTCCAGGCAGGAGTACTGGAATGGGGTGCCATTGCCTTCTTCGTGTAGCTACCTAGTCACCCAGAACAAGAGTGGAGTCTGAATTACACTTACGAGCAACAGAAGAGGGAGAAACACATGAGCTAACGTGGTAGGGTCAGCCCTCCTTCTGGCACGTCTCATCCATGGCACTTGCCCAGAAGATCAGACATTCTTGGAAGTCCCCCCTGTAGCACTACCCTCCTTTTTGGTCCTCCTTTGTTTCAAGATCCATCTTCAATTCCATCACCATCCACAAAGGTACCTAAGCTCCCTATTAAAAGTGATCTCTTTCCTCTGAATTCCTATAACTCTAATTGTTCACTAGTCATTTTTTTGCACCTAGCATTACTATCTCCTGACACTGAAGGAATTTTTTTTTTTTCATGTATGCATCTTAATTCCCAATTAGAATGCAAACCACTAGGTGGGAATGTAAATTAGTACAACCTTTCTGGAGGGCAAATGCTAACACCTTTTAAGAATGCACATCCAGCAATTTCTCTTCTAAGAATTTATCCCAAGGAAATAATTAGAGCTGTGTATAAAGATTTAGTTACAGGATATTTAAGCAAAGCTACTTGTAATTTCAGAAAGTCAGAAACCCAAAGGTCCAATCATAAGATATTAATTTGTTGAGTAAATTATAAAATTAGAAATGAAATACTATGGAGCTATTTTTAAAATGTTGAAGAAAAAAAAATAAAATGTTGAAGGAATTTCTTGATACTGAAAACAGCTATAAAACCAATACACAGTAGGTGTCTGTCTTTGTTTAAAAAGGCTGCATTTATGTTTGCACTGAATAAGATTTGGAAGATTTTTTAAAATATTCATTTTTGCTGGTATATGTATCTCAGTTTTTCTGTAACAAGCCTGTATCGCTCTTTGCAATTAAAAAAAAAAAAAGAATCAGATTTGAAAGGAAATGTAGTTCTAGGCAAGGAATAATTACAATTATTCTTTGTAATTCTATATAGTTCAAAGCATAAGTAATTGTGCTACAAAAACTTCAACCTGGGTCCCTGGATCCACAGAAGTATGGGGAAAGGTAAGATTTCTTTCGTCATGATGGATGGGTCATGGGTTATTTTCAGCATTTCAAAACACCTGCAACTGTATGCCCTAGACTAAGTTCTGTATTTTTTTGCTTTTGTCTGAAATAATAATAACTGAGCTTTGTGAATACTTACAAGCTTGGGTGGACTGGAAACTATGCCTTTGTTAATAAAACAAATGTGAAACATTAACTTTTTGTTAACTTTCTTGAAAGACAAAAATCTTTCAAAACAGAGGGACCACAGGAGTTGAAAGCAAAAGTTCTCTGTGATGATGAAAACACTGGAAGTCATTGTTCTAGACTTGAGAACTGTGCTCCACTGATTATACTTTTCAGATTTACATATTAAGCTTTAAAAAAAAGCCATTTAATAATGACTTCCATGCCCACTATCCCCTAAGAAAAAAGAAAAAGGTTAAAAACCAATTTTCTTAAATTTAGGTTCTTGTTGAATTATCATACTTTAAACCTTTATGTCTCCCATGTAACAGTGCTCCCATTCCTGCCAACCCAATATATGCTTAAAGGAGGACTCTTTGTAAGGTACACCTTGGTTCTTTTAATTCTTCATAAACCCTTCAGGGACTGCCTTCTTGTATTGCCTGCCTCTGTACCCTATTCTACATTACCCCTCTTTAATATACTCTGTTCCTCTGGACTACATTTTATTCCCTGAATATGTTCTAGGTTCTCAATTTCGTTTATCTCCATTTGGAATTACCTTTTCTGTTTCACAACCATTTGAATCCTCCCTATCAAAGCCCAGTTCAAATGCTACCTTTTCCTCAAAGATTCCCTTCACATAATTTCATTTTACATTCTGTCTTTGCCTCTTTCATTGCACTCATTTTGAATGGTATTACAGTAAATTCTGTACAGATCTCTTCCTGTGTCTACTACATTTTTAGGTTTTTGTAGTCTGGGGCTGTTTGTCTTCTTTATCTGTGACGATGATTTGAATAAAAAAGTCATTCAGGGAGAGGAGGGAGGCTCAAGAGAGGGGATGTATGTGTAATTATGACTGATTCACTTAGTTGTAGGGCAGAAACCAACACAACATTGTAAAGCAATTTTCCTCCAACTAATAAAAAGAAGTCATTCAATAAATGTCCACTCATCTGAGAGACAGAAGTCACGACCTTTTTGAAGGTTCTTCAAGTCCTGCAAAATATCATTACTGCAATGAAGGCGGCAGGCAAGGTTTCAACAAACTCTGCTTCTAATTCAAGTTGCAACGTCACAGGGGAAAGCTTTATGCATGGGAGAACTCTCACAGCGCTCAGTCTGGTTTGCGGGTACACAGGCTCCAGTCTGCTGACTAACCGCTTGTTTTTAATAGCACAAGTTCCCAGTGTTCTAAATTTCAACTTTGCATATGCTTTTGAAAGTCATATGAATCATATTTTCAAAATCCTACAGTCATGTTATGGCTAAATTCCGTAACTCACTATCTTCCACAATGCTTTTGACTTATAAAATATGCATCCTTAGCTTAGAATTCCTTCCTAATCACCAGATCAGCATATTCAACTGGATCTTGGATATCTCTATCTGTATTTTCAAAGGTATGCAAACTCAACATGTCCCTAACTACTACCCGTTTCCCCCCAAATATATTCTTTCTCCTATATTTTCCCTCCAAGCAAAGAGTAATACCCCTACTAAAAGCCTAGAAGTCATTCTTTAACTTCTTCTTCTTCACATCCTTAATTCATTGACCATTTCTTCACTAATCTCTGTCAAATCCATCTAAGTCTTCCTAGCACCTCTGTAACTATCTTAATTTAAAAGCTTTGTTCATATTTGTCAGTCGTTCCCCTCCTTCTCCTGACTCAACCCTGGGAAGCCTCCCAGACCATCCTAGTCTAGGTTAGTGCCCTCTTGTAGGTGACCCCCTAGCACTATGCACTCCTCAACTACACCCTAGGAAATGCTGCACTTAGACTGCTTCACCCATTAGATCTCAAGTTCCTTGAAGACAAAAACTGTCTTATTCTTTGCAGTCACATTCCCTAGTACTCAGAGGCTCAATAAGTACTTCTTAAATAAATGATGAATCAACTCACAAAGCTAAGCTTCTATACTGCTAAATATCCAACTCACTCAATTACATAAAGTTAGGTAGAATGATCTCTAAAATTCACATTCTTAATTTCTGTTTGAGCCAGTATATAAGAGGACATTAAAATCTGGACTGTATTTTTTTCAAATAGCATATAATTAATTCCAAAGAAATCCAAAAGATCAAAGCTACAGTGAAAAGTAAAATATTAATTGCATAAGGAAAAAACTACTAGAAAGAAGAAGCATCCAATAACTGCAGACTCAGAGTAAGGAATGAAATACTACTTTAACATTAAAGAAGGAGTGTAACTTGCCACTTTGATTCAATGAAAAAACAGTAATTTTTATTTTCTTTGAAAAAAGACATGTAACTCCTCTGGGATGTATACATCTCGAGAGGGTGGGATGATTTGGGAGAATGGCATTGAAACATGTATAATATCATATATGAAACGAATCGCCAGTCCAAGTTCGATGCATGATACTGGATGCTTGGGGCTGGTGCACTGGGACGACCCAGAGGGATGGTATGGGAAGGGAGGAGGGAGGGGGGTTCAGGATGGGGAACACGTGTATACCTGTGGTGGATTCATGTTGATGTATGGCAAAACCAATACAATATTATAAAGTAATTAACCTCTAATTAAAATAAATAATTTTTTAAAAAAAGAAAAAAAAAGAATATCTTTTTCTTCTAGCATGTTTAATGTTGAAATGACTGCTTTTTAAAATCAGTCACTTGACAGTTTTATAAAAAATCTGGTACGGAAAAAGTAGCTTTGGAGTCAGACTTGACTAAATTGAAACAAATGCCAAAACTTGGGAAAGCTGTTTAACTTCATGAAGTGTTAATTCCTAATTTGTAAAATGTGTTTAATATCTATCTCATCGAAGATAATTGATAAATAAGCACTGGAAAAGCAGGAAGTCAAGAAACACTCGGAGTAACAGGCAAATTTGGCCTTGGAGTACAGAATGAAGCAAGGCAAAGGCTAATAGAGTTCTGCCAAGAGAACACGCTGGTCATAGCAAACACTCTCTTCCAACAAAACAAGAGAAGACTCTACACATAGACATCACCAGACGGTCGACACCAAAATCAGACTGATTATATTCTTTGCAGCCAAAGATGGAGAAGCTCTATACAGTTAGCTAAAACAAGACTGGGAGCTGACTGTAGCTCGAACTTCTTATTGCCAAATTCAGACTGAAATTGAAGTGGAGAAAACCACTACACCATTTAGGTATGACCTAAATCAAATCCCTTATGACTATACAGTGGAAGTGAGAAATAGATTTAAGGGGAGTGCCTGGGGAACTATGGTTGGAGGTTCGTGACATTGTACAGGAGACAGGAATCAAGAACATCCTCAAGAAAAAGAAATGCATAAAAGCAAAATGGTTGGCTGAGAAGGCCTTACTAATAGCTGTGAAAAGAAGGGAAGCAAAAGGCAAAGGAGAAAAGGAAAGATATACCCATCTGAATGCAGAGTTCCAAAGAATAGCAAGGAGAGATAAGAAAGCGTTCCTCAGGGATCAATGCAAAGAAATAGAGGAAAACAACAGAATAGGAAAGAGGGCACCCCACTCCAGTACTCTTGCCTGGAGAGTCCCATGGATGGAGGAGCCTGGGGCTGCAGTCCATGGGGTCGCAAAGAGTCGGACACGACTGAGTGACTTCACTTTTGCTTTTCACTTTCATGCACTGGAGAAGGAAATGGCAACCCACTCCAGTGTTCTTCCCTGGAGAATCCCAGGGATGGGGGAGCCGGGTGGGCTGCCGTGTATGGGGTCGCACAGAGTTGGACACGACTGAAGCGACTTAACAGCAGCAGCAGAGATCTCTTCAAGAAAATCAGAGATACCAAGGGAACATTTCATGCAAAGATGGGCTCGATAAAGGACAGAAATGGTATGGACCTAACAGAAGGAGAAGATATTAAGAAGAGGTGGCAAGAATACACGGAAGAACTGTACAAAAAAGATCTTCACGACCCAGATAATCATGATGGTGTGATCACTCACCGAGGGCCAGACATCCTGGAATATGAAGTCAAGTGGGCCTTAGGAAGCATCACTACGAACAAAGCTAGTGGAGGGGATGGAATTCCAGTCGAGCTATTTCAAATCCTGAAAGATGATGCTGTGAAAGTGCTGCACTCAACATGGCGGCAAATTTGGAAAACTCAGCAGTGGCCACAGGACTGGAAAAGGTCAGTGTTCATTCCAATCCCAAACAAAGGCAATGCCAAAGAATGCTCAAACTACTGCACAATTGCACTCATCTCACACGCTAGTAAAATAATGCTTAAAATTCTCCAAGCCGGGCTTCAGCAATACGTGAACCATGAACTTCCAGATGTTCAAGCTGGTTTTAGAAAAGGCAGAGGAACAAGAGATCAAATTGCCAACATCTGCTGGATCATGGAAAAAGCAAGAGAGTTCCAGAAAAACATCTATTTCTGCTTTATGACTATGCCAAAGCCTTTGACTATGTGGATCACAATAAACTGTGAACAATTCTGAAAGAGATGGGAATACCAGACCACTTGACCTGCCTCTTGAGAAACCTGTTGCAGGTCAGGAAGCAACAGTTAGAACTGGATATGGAACAACAGACTGGTTCCAAATAGAAAAAGGAGTATGTCAAGGTTGTATATTGTCACCCTGCTTATTTAACTTATATGCAGAGCACATCATGAGAAACTCTGGGCTGGAGGAAGCACAAGCTGGAATCAAGACTGCCGAGAGAAATATCAGTAACCTCAGATATGCAATGACACCACCCTTATGGCAGGAAGTGAAAAAGAACTAAAGAGCCTCTTGATAAAAGTGAAAGAGGAGAGTCAAACAGTTGGCTTAAAACTCAACATTCAGAAAACTAAGATCATGGCATCTGGTCCCATCACTTCATGGCAAATAGATGGGGAAACAGTGGCTGACTTTATTTTTGGGGCTCCAAAATCACTGCAGATGGTGATTGCAGCCATGAAATTAAAAGATGCTTACTCCTTGGAAGGAAAGTTATGATCAAACTAGATAGCATATTCAAAAGCAGAGACATTACTTTGCCAACAAAGGTCTGTCTAGTCAAGGCTACGGTTTTTCCAGTAGTCATGTATGGATGTGAGAGTTGGACCATAAAGAAAGCTGAGCACTGAAGAATTGATGCGTTTGAACTGTGGTGTTGGAGAATACTCTTGAGAGTCCCTTGGACTGCAAGGAGATCCAACCATTCCATCCTAATGGAGATCAGTCCTGGGTTTTCATTGGAGGGACTGATGTTGAAGCTGAGACTCCAATACTTTGGCCACCTGATGCTAAGAGCTGACTCATTGGAAAAGTCCCTGATGCTGGGAAAGATTGAGGGCAGGAGGAGAAGGGGATGACAGAGGATGAGATGGTTGGATGGCATCACCGACTCGATGCACATAGGTTTGGGTGGAGTGTGGGAGCTGGTGATGGACAGGGAGGCCTGGCGTGCTGTGGTTCATGGGTTCGCAGAGAGTTGGACACGACTGAGAAACTGAAGTGAACTGAGCTGAACTGAATGCACGGTAAATGCGCTGTAAATATTATGGTTTCTCCAACTATCTTCTCTCTCTCTTTTTTAAATTGAAGAATAGTTGATTTACAGTATTATGTTAGTTTCAGGTATATAACACAGAAATTCAGTACATAGGTTGTACTCCATTTAAACTTACTTTAAAATAATGACTATATTTCCCTGTGTTATACAATATATCATCATTTCTTATTTATATTATACCTGGTAGTTAGTATGTCTTAATCCCATACTCCTATCTTGACCTTCCCTGCCTCTTCCCACTGGTAACTCCTAGTGGTAACCACTAGTTTGTTTTATTTATCTGTGAGTCTGTTTCTGTTTTGCTATATACATTCATTTCTTTTTTAGACTCAATATATAAATGATGACATATACAGTATCTGTCTTTCTCTGACTTACTTCACTAAGCATAATACTCTCTAGACAATGTCAAGGTCTACTGACATTACTGCAAATGCCAGTAACTCATTCATTTTTATGGCTAAGTAACATGTAACTGCTCAGTTCTGTTGACAACAGGAAAGGCTGTGGGGGACAGGGGCAAGGGATACATAAAAGCTCCACTTTTCATTCAATTTCTACTGTAAAAACTAAGGTTGCTACAGAAATGATATGTACATAGTTAATAAGAAAAAGACTTGCATAGTTCGAAAGAGCTGATACATCATCAACACATTATAACCTAAATAGTTAAACATAAAATTACGTTCAAGTTTTCTCCCTTATCCTCAGTGAATGACATGCTGCTTTAACTAATAATCTACGTCTTAGGTTATGAGTACGTAACCTAAGCCTTTCTAAGTCTTTCACTGATGTGCTCAGTCCATCCTAACATCCTCCTCCTGTCCTCATATACTTCATGCTGGCATACACCATTCTAATAAGCTGCCACTCTGTGGACTA
This sequence comes from Ovis canadensis, assembly GCF_042477335.2. Lineage (NCBI taxonomy): Eukaryota > Metazoa > Chordata > Mammalia > Artiodactyla > Bovidae > Ovis > Ovis canadensis. Next base: position 26,418,001 of record NC_091259.1, on the reverse strand, counting down.
GAAGAGCAGCTGCTTCTCACCCTCATCACCCTCTATCAAACCAATTAGACTCACAGTCAGGATAGACACATGGGTGAAGGATGATGGAATGAAAAAAGGGAATTTCTGGCAGCCATATAATTATAGAGATGCTTTTGAGATAAATATTTAAGTTTTAATAACTGTACAAGCAATTCATGGTTAGAATGTTAGGATGAATGATTTCCTCTATCCTAAAGAGAAGGCTTTCAATAATTCTTCATGTCTCACTTCAGAGAGGTTATTCCTAACCACTTTATATAAAGCAAACTCTCCCAATTCCTCTCTCATTATCCTACATTTATCACTTTCATGGCCTTTTATCATCATCTCTTCTCTTTACATTCCCTCACCGGAATATAAGCTTTATGAGGACTGGATCCAATATTTCTCTTGCTCTATGCCAAGTACTTAGTAAACTTTCAGTATGTTTAATTCCTGAATAATGAAAACACTGAGGAAGAAAAATAGACAAGTAAAGACATTTCCCACATTCCAGGCTGGTAATACAGACTCTTCATCCATACACTGAATAGGATATTTTAATGACATCATTTTCATTATATCACACAGCACTAGTCTGTAGGATAGTTCTGTAGTGAAAATAGGGGTCTGCCATGTTGTGTTTATGGGGTGTAATAAATGATTTTTTTTCTTAATGAAAGATTTTGAGGAGGAGGAAAGCAGAAAGTTGATATCCCAGAAGATACCCTATTCTTAGAAGAGTATATACTTATTTAAAACTCCGGCCATAGTTTTGTTTTTAGTAGTTAAAAATGATTATATTAATGACTCTATTACATATCATACTCTGCTTTCTTCTTACTTTAATTAGATCTTCCTGGTAACCTTGCAAGGTAAGAATTATCATCATTCAATTGATGAAGAAAACTGAAGGTCAGAGAGATTAAGTAAACTAACTTGGTATGGCCTACAACTTGTAAAAGAAATGAACATTCAAACTTAGGTCGGTCTACCTGACTCCAGAAATCACAATTTTTTCCATAGGGTAAAATAGCCTGCCTTTGTTCTAACACAGACTTAATTTCATAAAACTCCTACTTCTCTGCATGTTGCTAAGTTTCGGATATGGAACGTACATCCACATTCCAAACTGTATGCAGTGGTGCCCATGGGAAAGTCGTTCAGTTTCTTGGTTCACAGCATGCATGCATGCGTGCTAAGTTGCTCAAGCTGTGGGTGACTCTGCGAGCCACTGGACTGCAGCCTGCCTGGCTCCTCTTTTCATGGAATTCTCCAGGGGCAAGAATACTGGAGTGGGTTGCCGTGCCCTCCTCCAGGGGATCTTCCCAACCCAAGGACTGAATCCGTGTCTCCTGCAGGCGGGTTCTTTACCACTAGAGCTACCCAGGAAGCCTGGTTCATAAAACCTCATGTAATTTGTATCTTAGACCTGCTCAAGCAACTATTTCTGTAATACAGATGCTTCTGAGACCATTCTTTGAGGAACAGATATAGAGACATAGTTTAAATTCCCAAGTATTAATACTTAAAAGCAGAAGGATGGAGTTTGATTGATTGATATAATATTTTTTCATGTAGAGGAAACTACCATGTCTTATTTGGCTTGCTTTTAAAAAATTCTCCCTCTGGCCCTTAGGTAGCTTTAGTCAATAGTTATAACAGATATAGAAAGGGATGGGATATTCCAACAAGAAGAATGTAATCATCAGTACTTGCCATGAATAGAAAGGCTACTGACTGTTAAATAGTTTACTTTAAATAAGTGATGTGAGCATACTTTAAATAAATGATGTGTAAGTGAACTCCAATACAAGAGATGAGAACATTCTCTGTAATCTGGAAACCACATTCCCTGGCCTACAGGGCCTGAACTTAGAACTGCTACTCCAAGCCTCAAGAACATTCCAAGTGCTGTCTGATATGACTGTGGCCAAAACATCAAAGAAGGAAAGATTTGTTGGGAAAAACTTTCAGCTTCTTCCCTGGTATACTAGGGCTTTACAGAAACACAATATAATCCCTAAACTTTCAAGGACACTTGGTTCCAATAATTAAGTTACAAAATGGTAACCATAATCACTTGGAATTCTGTAAGCCTGACACTGGAAGAGACTGTGCCGCCAGAAAGCATCATGATGCCGAATGTGAGAGCTCCTAACTTCTGTGGCAGCTGCATTTGTTCATGTACAATTAGGGCTGTGCAAGTTGGTGTGTGTTACATCATAAAATGGAGGTTCAACATCGCCATACAAGCCTATTCAGACATCTAAAAAAAGCCAGGATAAGCTGGAAGAAAGCACGCTCCTTCTACTACAGTCTCTGTACAGCTTATCAACCTCGTGCTTTTCTTCTCTTTTTTGGAATGTACACAAGAAATTAGGTGAAACTGCATACTGATCTAGCCGCAAGGAAGCTGAGGACAGGGAGAATTCACTCACACAGAAATCTGTGGGTGTCCTTTTACAACATGCTGCCAAATAGTGTGTGGAAAGCTACCAGAGTTCAGCATTTGAATGTTCACTTGCCCTTATTTATATAAAACTCTCCTTCTTGCATTCATATCAGTAAATGTAGCCTGGACTTCTTAAAGAATTTTAAGCTAATAATACATGACCTTGGGACCATTAAAAAATTCTCAGAAATCTTTATACCTATCTTTAAATATTGGCACTCTGGTATTCAAATATAGTGCCAGACTTTTCCTCTTATCATAAATTTTCATTTACAAGGCCATGGCAAGAGTCCTAATGAAGATTAATTACTTCAGTACATTCAATAAAATCTGCCCAGCTTCCTTCTGATGGTGAAGGCTACTGTATATAGAAATGGAACTGAAAATGTCTCATGTCCTTAATGTCTCTTTTCTAGCTGCTTAGTACTAAAAACAGATTTAGTCAAAGACAATTTAGTCAAAGAAAATACTGATTGGCTCTGCATTCATTAAAATATCACTGCAAGAGCAGAAGATATCGTCTTAGATCAGAATTCTAATGATCAGAAAAGGTTGGGGATTGTGAGAGGGTTAACAGCAGGCAGGGGATTTCAATCACATGTACATGTTCCCTTCTAAAAAATACACAACCATCATTTGAGATGGGCAAAAAGTTTGGTTCCTCCATCTCACAATAAACATGTGTGAGATTCCCCTAAAGTTCATCGATCAAGTCCAGGTTAAGAACCTCTGCTCTGTTGGAACTTAGAAGACATACATAATGATTTCTCTTCTCCCAGATTAAAAAAGTTTAAACATTCACATGAGTTCAGTTTATATTATGGATTTATTTTGCTACTAATCTGTATGTAAAACATTTCTGCTCCCCAAAAGCACATTAGCTTTTCTCCTCAAACTACTTTCACTGATTAGTTTTTAATATTCATGATCATCATCTACCCAATCATGTCCCCAGTGTTCTAACTATCTGGCGAAATTAAGTTTTACACTTTCATCTTACTCTTCATTAGTCCTTCAAACGATTTTAAGAGAGAGAAAACCCAATGTTCAACAAAATTATCCAATAAAGAATTACTTACAATAGCAAAAACAAAACGAAACCAAATAACAAGAAACAAAAAACTTAAAATGAATACAACCTAAAATTTTAAAAGAGGAATGGATAAGGAAAATGATGTAAGATAGTCATTGACATTAATGTATTCTACATGAAGCACTGTGAAATGAAAAAAAGGGTGGCATCACTCTCAAGGATGGTCCTAAGAAAGCGTCATTTTCAACAGTCTTTTAAGTGAAAGCAAAGTTGCCATACATCATCATCAGGGCAGAAATCGAGAGAACCCTTTGAGGTGTTTCATCACCCTTGAGAGATAGTTCATTCTGGTCTCATGGCATCCTCAGCCACTCATCCACCTTCTTAGAGATCCTAGCACTTCTGAAACATAGCAAACCTACCACTGTCACTGAGTAACAGTTATTCAATGGTGGCTAAATGACAGAGGAGTAGAACGCACAGGGTAAAACCTGAGAGTTTTATTTAGTGCACTGTTTCTAGCTTCGGGCTTCCCTGGTGGCTCAGCTGGTAAAGAATCCGCCTGCAATGCAGAAGACCTGGGTTCAATCCCTGGGTTGGAAAGATCCCCTGGAGAAGGGAACAGCTACCCACTCCAGTATTCTGGTCTGGAGAATTTCATGGACTGTATAGCTCATGGGGTAACAAAGAGTTGGACACAGCTGAGAGACTTTCACTTTCATGCTTCTGCTCAATAATTGTAGAAACAAGTAAGGTCAAACTGGGAGCTTCTTAAATACTGTATTTTTAAAAATATGTCCTCCCTTTCCCAACTCTAATCCAAGAAAATAACACCTTCCCTTCCTCAGTGGGTAGCAACCTTTCCCTTAAGAGTCTGAAGACAAAAAAATACTGCCTTCCCATCCCCTACACCCTGCTTAATCCCTGCCTCCCTGCTACCCTAACAGTCTGCCTTGGAAGTTTCTCCATTCATGCTTTACATCACAATAGGATATGCTTTTGTTTCAGGGCAATAGCAAAAGGGAGAAAGACAAAAGGAATAAAATTTAAAGAAAGTCAAGTAAATTAACTCATCATTCATAACTCACTAAGTTATGATACAAGCTCTATGAAATCTGATAGGTCATGAACTTTGTATTTCACAAAGAAGAGATGATTGAGATTTTCTCTTGAAAGTTGCTAGGCATATTGGATATACCTCCTGAAGTTAAAAAGAATAAAAGGAAAGAATGGCAGTCACATAATAAAGTCATTAATAATATTAAGCTGAGCCAACTTCTTTCTATATCTACCACCCACATCTAGATTCACCAGTGAATAGTGGTTCAAGTAAGTGAAAACTATAGCCAATCCTATTTAACAATCACCTAGACACTGAGTAAGAAAAAAATCCCTTCAAAAATCATCCTCTATATTTAGCACTTATGATTCCACCAATTTAGATAAAATACATAATGTGCAACACCCAGCCCCAACTAAAACCAGTTAAGAAAGGAAAATGCTTTCTGGGAATTTTCCTTCTCCCCAAATTTATCTTTGATGTATACATATTTCTTTTCCAGGTAAAAAAGTCTCCCACATATAAAGAAAGCTGACTGTAAAGTCTTGGAAGGGTATTTGCTGGGCAAAATTTACTCAAGAGTTATCACAGAACAACAGTAAGAGAAACCACACAGATTAAAGTAGTGCATCTCCTTCAAGTAAGAGAAAACTTTTAAAGATGGGCAAGTTCACTCAGAAAGCTAGCATAAAACAGATTTTTAAAACAAAACAAAACCCCCAACAAATGGGGGGAAAAAAAAAAAAACAGACAAAAATCCTTGATCAGCCTTTTCATTTAGAGCTGTGTCAGACTAAGGAAAAAGAATAGCTAATTATATTAGATGTGAAAATTTACCTTGTACAAGAAAAGGTATCAATCCATATAAAGGTTTTTATGTCTAAATTATGCCAACAGTCTCACTAGAAATTACACATGTGAGAGATCTTAGACCACCTAAAATAATCTACCAAATACCCTACCACATAACAATATAAAGCAATCTGCCTTAGCCAGAGACTGGTCTGTGAAGAAAACATTGACACAATGCAGTCTAATCACACACTTTTTCGGTTTCCCTTTTTTGTTTGAAAAATGTTAAGATTATAAATATTAAAAACTTAATTTGACTGGATAATGAATATCTGGAACATCCAGCTGCTTCCTTTCCTTAGTATTCAATACTTTACAAATTTTCACATCATTAGCAATCCACATGAAGATGGCCATAAACCAAACATGATTAATGCTACAAGATATACAAAAATTAATCTTATATTACATGCTCAGAACCAAATTTCTCTCAGTTTGTGAGGCACAGTTAAAAGGAACAAGTTTATTAACAGAAGAGTTTAACTGGAATATGGTTAAAGTTACTTGTCTCACTTCAAAGGCCATACTCTTTTAGTTCAGTTCAGTCACTCAGTCGTGTCCAGCTCTTTGCGACCCCATGGACTGTAGCACGCCAGGCCTCCCTGTCCATCACCAACTCCTGGAGTTTACCCGAACTCATGTCCATTGAGTCGGTGATGCCATCCAACCATCTCACCCTCTGTCGTCCCCTTCTCCTCTCGCCCTCATCTTTCCAGGCATCAGGGTCTTTTCAAAAGAGTCAGCTCTTCGTATCAGGTGGCCAAAGTATTGGAGTTTCAGCTTCAACATCAGTCCTTCCAGTGAACACCTAGGACTGATCTCCTTTAGGATGGGCTGGTTGGATCTCCTTGCAGTCCAAGAGACTCTCAAGAGTCTTCTCCAACACCACAGTTCAAAAGTATTAATTCTTCTGTGCTCAGCTTTCTTTATAAGGCAATTTACCCTTCTCCCTGCTCTTATATAACTTAAACTCAATTCAGGTTTGGCTGAGCCATCACGCCCTTCAGGAAGCTGTTTCTAGTTTGCCAAGCCCAAGACTTAGGCACATCATTTTCAGGCTTACCTACTCCTTTCCTCATCACCTCTGCCAGTGCACAAATCACAGTACTTAACCAACATGCTGGTTTGTAATTGCTTGCTTATCCATCTGAACTAAAAGCTCTGTCAAAGCTCAGAAGGTATTTTTTCTGCTTAATGTTTTATCCTCTGTACCTACACTATGCCTGGCACAGGATAGGTACAAAAAAAATTCTCAGTTGAAAGAATGGATGGAGGAAATGTGACAAGAAGCCAGAGATTACAGATCAAGAAGATATTTTTAACTCTTAAGCAATCAGGATGTGATTTAAATAAAGCAGAAAGTTCTTTCTGCAGCTCTTAGCATCACATATAGAAGTTTGTCAAAATGTTTATCGTTAAAGCAGTATAACTCTATGGACTATTTTGAAGATTAAAAAAATGAAAAATCATTTATAAGTACAAAGATAATTGCATGCAATATTTGAGGTCTTATGTCCTCAAAAAGTATAAAAAGTCTATATCAAAACTCACTGGAGATAAGAATACATGATTCCATATAATTCCCAGAAGACCAATGAATTCTCTGATGTCACAAAGTCCACAGCAACAAAGAGCCAGGTTTTCTACCAAACTGTTCTATTTTTAATAACAATAACAACAAGAAATCCTAACATTTTATACTAATTCTACCTATGCTAATTTCATAGAAGGAATCAGAAATGAAAGCCACAGAGTAAAACACAGCCTAGACCAACTGTAAGATGGAAGAAGATAAGAAAAGAAACCAGAGAACATCAAAGCAAGCTCTCTCTTCCTTACCTAGTTTTAAAAACAACACACAAAAGTTTAGAGCTGCCAATGGAGTTCAGGCATCTGTTACTGACTAACCAGCTGACATTCTTCTATACAACGGGTAGATTACCCACTCCCTGTATTTCATAGCTCTGTTTCTGTGGATAAATGGAGCTATTAACAGCAGCATTTATTTTTAAAATCCCTTAAAAGGAACTAACAGTCATATAATTGACCATACTATAAGCAAGACACCTTTTTGTCATGAGAATTTAAAGGAGTTGATTCATATATCAGAATCTCTTTTGAATTTCAGTGATAGAATTGACAATTCTGATAATCTAGAGAGGGTTAAGGAGGGTTTAAATTCTACTGTGGCTAAATACCAAGCTGAGAAGGACAGACATACAAACTCTTTAAAATTCTATCAGATCTTCCTGAAGAGGAATTATTGATCCCAAGGTCAGTTGTCCTCCACTAAATCTGGCTCTCCTTTGCCTGTTTCCTACAAGTGTCTTTCCATGTAGAGAGGCCAAATCGTTACTTGAGCTGAATATCTATGGGTGTCACCAAAGTGAAGGTAAAAGAAATACACAAAGGGAACTTTCAAAGAAATTAGTTTGTACTATTTAGTTTGGGACTAAAAGCCACTTTCTAACTGGTATATCCAGTCCCATACAAACTCGTATCTGAAAGTGATAATTAATATCTGGAGAACAGTGGCAGTGAGGGTGACCAAGAGGCGGGAACACTAGCTGTTGCTGCAATTATTGAGTAGAAGCTAGAAACTGTGAACCAAATAAACCCAGTGAACAGCCAGGACGATGGTCTAAAGCTAACGTCACAAAATCTTAGCATTTAGTCATATTCATGAGAGGCAGAGAAACAAAGATGTAGCAAAACTGAACAATACAGGGAGACTGTATTGGTGCTATCATTACGCATAGCCGAAGCAATTACTAGTGTCAAAATTCTAGTGTACGGTGAATTTACTTGTGAATACCTTCTCTTATTTAAAACAATGTGGTTTTAATTTACATGTATCTTTATTCATTGCCACTAAAGTAATTTCAAGAGAGAAGAGAAAATGAGAGTATAAGTTTCACATATGGACTTACTTACAAATTACCCTAAACCTTGCCCTCTAGACTAGGAATGGAAAACAGGTTTTATCTTGTATACTGATCCCAACTGATTGATAGCCCTGTCTGACAAGGACTGCTAGGGCTAAATGGACAGAATACAAAGCCTACCTTGGATGAGGGATTGGGCAATTAAGGCACTAGTAATACGTTCTGCCATTGTGGGGTTTAGTCCAGTAGTTGTCCAAATGTGAGAGAATGTCCTCCTCAAAGGATATCTGGCAATGTCTGAAAATAATTCTTATCTCAACTGAGGAGGTGCTAGTGGTAGAGGATGATGCTAAACAGTCTACAGCCACCCCAAACCCCTCAAAACAAAGAATCATCTGGGCCACAATGTCAGTAGTGCTAAGGCTGGGAAACCACGGTCCAGTCAAATCCATCCTATGATTAGTCCATGGATCAGATCGTCAGTCAAATAACATTACATTTGTCTCAATATAGTTTTCCTGAGCTATCTCTCCTAATGCTTGAGTAATTTTATATAAGCCGATGGGAGTCTTAGAACCAAGGAATCAATTTGATTCAGGCAGATCACACTGATCTGTCCTTAACTTGTACTATGATCACAGACAAATTATTTTATCCTTTGAAAGCTTGTTTTTTTTCATCTGAGAGGAAGAGGTTGGACTAGACAATTACTGTGCTCATACAAAAGATGAAACTGCTAGGAAGCCCCTAAATGCACTAATGGAATAAAGCCCTTGTTAATATTCTTTTCAACAAAAGATAATTTCTCTTTGGCCTAAAACCAACGTTTTCAATTCCTTTCAATCTCTGCTAGTGTAGTTACCAGTTATGCCGGCACTTAAAACTATTTTAATTTTTACATAATGCTTAAATATTTCCAATCTGGGGCTTTCCTGGTGGTGCAGTGGTAAAGAATCCACCTGCCAACGCAGGAGATATGAGTTTGATCCCTGATCCAAGACGATCCTACACACCATGAACCAACTAAACCTGTGTACCACAACTAGTTCTCTAAAGCCCAGGAACCACACTGTTGAATCCTGTGCACCCTAGAGCCTATACTCCACAACAAGGGAAGCCACCGCAGTGAGAAACCCATGCACTGCAATGAAGAGTAGCTCCTGCTCATGGCGACTAGAGAAAAGCCCGCACAGCAGTGAAGACTGAGCACAGCCAAAAATAAACACATACAATAATAAAAAATATTTCCCATCTAAACCTTTGCCACTGAATTAGACGCTCTGGCATCTCTCAAGGTATTTCTACTGTCTTTGTCCATCATTATTACACTATCTGAACTTGGCTTCTTCCAGTTCTCCAACAACATTTTCTGTCGTTTGTCTCATTAAGTTATATGGGCTGCCGTCTAAGGGGTCACACAGAGTTGGATACGACTGAAGCGACTTAACAGCAGCAGTACAGTTGCTTATCATTATACTTCTCTCTTTTACTCTATAAATCTCCTTCCTCAATTAATTAATCAATGAAACTATTTCAGGGCCTTTCTCTGTGCCTATTACATTAATGTTGGAGAGATGAGTAAAGGCTGGAGCTGAATGTGTTGATATAAAAACAGTTTCTGGCTACAGAGCATTTACAGGCTAATTAAAAGGATGAAACATGTGAAACTATTAGAGAAGAAGTCATATTAACTAGGAGGTAGCAGAGAAATGTCACTAAGAGGGTAAGAAATGCCAAAAGAATGAAACGAAATGTCTGCTGTCTGAAGATTAAGGACAACTCAGAAGCTACCAAAAATGTTAGAAAAAAATCCTTACAAATCAGATACAGAAGGATTGCTGTCATCTTACCAATGACTTCAAAAGTTGGCCCTATGTTTTCAAGTTATGTTAGAGAGATATGGAAAACATCGCCAAATAACAAACTATAAGAACCAATTAAACTTCCCTTCAGAGAGAAAAATTACACAGAGCATTTGGAAGTTACTGATATAAAGTCATGTGTGTTAAAACCCCACCTATTGAAATGGAGATCCCAGAAATTACTCTGAAAGAGGGGCATTTATATAAGAATAAAAAGGGCAACAAATTTAACCATACTGATAGCTCATCAAGGTCTGGACATGTGTACCAAGAAACTCTGAAGCAGAATACAGGTATTTACTCTTAGAGGTCAATTTCTAAAGATTAACATTATGCTCTGGACCTAAATTATTTAACCCTTATAATTTACATATTTTTTCTAAATCCTAACAAACTGTTTTCACCTGTGATGCTTCTTGGGTTAGGAATGCTATTATATCCATAACCTAGTGGTCCAACAGTAAAAAATGTCAAGTTTCTGGCATCACATGGGAAGACTGTGTTTTGGATGGGTCATTTTCACTATTATAAAATAATTCTATGTCTAGATAAGCACAAGATTAAAATAAAGAGTAAATGAAATGATCTCACCATAGCATTTCCCTAAGGGGATAATCTTTTTGAGACCTCTTCATAATGCTTAAAGCCAGATTATAGCTCTCTGGGGCCTATTTTTTTCAACTCCAACCTTTCAGACTAGCACTTGAGGGGTTCAAACCAGTTTCCTCTCCCCTTCAATCACATTAACTTCATCCAGCATTAGTATCCTCCTTGTGCCTAAATAGGCTCATTGATTTAGAATGTCCATGCAGCTCAATATTCTCAAGTTTTAAATCAACAGAATTTCAATATAACCTAATACATCATACTCTGAAAACAAGTGCTGAGCAGGTCATTCAATTCATTCCATTTCTGCTATTGGTATGGCAACAAATAAGTAAACATTTGAGAGAGGGCTATTTACATATGAGTTTTCCATTATTTTATGTGTTTCTTACTTTTATATCAAAGAATGTTATTTAAAAATTCAGAGATTTTTAACAATAATCTCATCAGTACATCAAAATAAAATCTTATCTCTGTTTGCAATAAATATATCCTAGTGGATCAAATACTTAAGCATAAAGATTCAAAAAGAGAGAGAAGAAAAGAATAGAACAAAAAAAGATACAACTCTTTATCACCCATATATCTGTTAAACAGGTATTACAGGAACAGTAGAAGGGCCTCTAAAACAATGAGAAGAGCATGAGATGTTTGTCTCCATACATCTTTTGAATTTATTAAAAGGAGAAGATTCCTATTCTTAATGCTACCAACAGTAAAAACATACCTGATTTTATTTTCCATATCTTCACTATCTGACTCTTCAGAGCTTCTGTACTTATCTGGATCTGGAAGTGTGCTTGGATCAAATCCATCATTATCATCATCGCTCCAATCCAAAAAGGCTTCCTCTTCATCTCTAGCCTAAGAGAACACAAGGAAAACTGTGGTTTAAGAAAACAGCTGATAAATAATCAGCTCTTATTTCTAGCCCCAAATAAATACCGCTAATTGAGATCTTCAAATTAGAAGTCTTCTATTCTCGTGAAGGCCTCTACATGACTTTCAGAACCATAATCATTTGCATTGAGGGAAAAAACCCACACCATTTCAAAAGTAAAACAAAATATAGTTCAAAAAGTAAATCATTATTCAGTCCCTTATATGCAATATAGAAAAAATTTGACAGTTTAATTACTTCCAAGTTACTCAACTATCAAAGAAATAAAAGTATAAAATAAATCTGTTTTAGTGCTCCTGTTCACTATGCAAATTTTAAGGCTACCAAAAATATTAGGTAAAGATATAAAAAGCCAAATGAAAGCATACAGGAACATTTGCGTGATAATTTTATAACCACAATAAGCCTGAAAATGACAATCAAATCTTTACAAGCTCATTAATAGTAAGGGACCTTCTAAATTCAAAGTAAGTATACAAAGTCACGAAGAACAATGAAAAAAAATAGGATGAATACCAAGATACAGAAAGTTGAAACTATCCAAGTTTCATAGTTTCATGTAAGTAGGTAGGTAGGTAGGATTTTTTTACTTTGTTCTGCAATGGTTTATTTTTGTCAAAGACCAAAGTAATGCAAAATTAAAATAAATTTACTACACATTTTATGTAATGAACATCCCTTATAACAAATTTATCTTTGGTGGATTGGTTTTGTCACCTGGTAGATAAGAAATACAAACAAACATTGTCACGTGCATTTAACAGATTATAAGCAGTAAGCAGGACTAAAAACCAATTCTGGATGAATTTCTCTTAGTGGATACACTTTATAAATTTTCTTCACACCATATGATTCAATGATTCTTTGATTTCAAATGTTTACTGTCATTCAAATGAAACTAACTAACAACTCAGAATATCACAGCTATTGACTGTGTAGGCCTCTACCGAAGCCTGAAGTCTGCTAACACTTTTTGAACAGCTTTCCCTTGATAACCTCTAAACATAACAAAAGGTGGTAGAAGTAAAGAAAATAAGGATTAGTCACCACTGCAAAAGTTCCTTATTGCTTTCCTGGTAAAATTTCCTGCTAAAAATAAAGGGTCTGGAAACAAGTATCAAAAGGGAAAAAGAAAAGGCTGCCCTTAGAGGCAGTAAGCAGGACACTCAACAAAATACTACTATATGGTCCACTTGAAAATAATCAAGGATATCAACAAAAATTGAATGTCATCATGTACTGAAGAACACTAATCTCCCAAGTTACAAGATATTCCAATTTTCCAGTCTGATGCTCTCAAAGGAATCTGCTATCTAAAAGGTGCAGATAGAGAATTACCAAAGTTTTGTGTTGGCCAAAAAATTGGTTTGGGTTTTCTGAACAAACTATTTGGTCATCCCAATAAATCTTAAGCTTTTTTGGTCCAAAGAGCTTGTGTTAATGTGGATTATATCTAATACCATTTACTGTATGAGAAGTTTAAACTCAGAATTTTAAAAAATTCATTAACTTAAAAGCAATAATAATAAACTCTGTATCACTGTATATTAACACATGTTAACACAGCGTTTTATGAAAATAGCTACAAATTCCGAAACAAAAGAACTATGTTTTACATTTTAAACAAATCTCTTAATGTCTGGCTCAGAAGAAGGTATTGGATTCTTATATCTGCTTTTGCATTCAATATGTTGTTCTGGTTGAAATATATGCAGAAAATCCAGTCTCTCAGAGATGGGAAGGGGAAAATTCATTTAATAGCCTTTTTAAAAGACAGAGAGTTCCAGAAAAACATCTATTTCTGCTTTATTGACTATGCCAAAGCCTTTCACTGTGTGGATCACAATAAACTGTGGACAATTCTGAAAGAGATGGGAATACCAGACCACCTGACCTGCCTCTTGAGAAACCTGTATGCAGGTCAGGAAGCAACAGTTAGAACTGGACATGGAACAACAGACTGGTTCCAAATAGGAAAAAGAGTACGTTAAGGCTGTATACTGTCACTCTGCTTATTTAACATATGCAGAGTACATCATGAGAAACGCTGTGCTGGAAGAAGCACAAGCTGGAATGAAGATTGCTGGGAGAAATATCTAACCTCAGATATGCAGATGACACCACCCTTATGGCAGAAAGTGAAGAGGAACTAATATATAAACAGCGTTTACCTCTCTCAGGACGCTTCCATGAGAGACAGCACAGATACTATGACACATCTATCCCTTGCAGATGGCTGTGACATGTCAGTCTGTTGGAACATCTCAGCTGGAAACCCATTGCTCTAAGTAAAAGGGAAGTATTACAGGATCCTTAAATACTCAAATACAGGAGACTAAAATTGGTACCTTATAGATGCTGCACTCTGGCAGCAATGGGAGGGGAGGGTGGAGGGTATCAGATCTGAAGGTAGGATATCAGCTTAAAACTACCGATACAATAATCCAGGTAAGGCAAGGGATTCAGTGAAGGAAGTGGCAGTGGAGATGGAGGTGGGCAATAGGTATGAAAGATGTTAAGAAGGGAGAACCAACTAGACTCTGTGGACCACATGGGTATATATAATACATTTCAGAGAATCAAAAAAAAAAATACGTTCATAAGCATAGTTGTACATGTTAAGTATGATCTAAGAAAGTTTAGTAAATATTATCAAGATGCTTTACAAAAAATGTCTTCCTTCAACAAGATTTTATTAAGGAGACACAGTACAGATATACTGTTAGGTACTGGGGATGTAGCAGTGAATAAGACAAGGTCTCTGCCCTGATGAATAAAATAGCTGTTATAAGATAGTTATCCACACAAACACTAAACTGAAAGCCACATTCTTCTATTTCTGGGAAGCATCTCATCAACAATGAATTTACTTCAGAGAGGGCAATGGCACCCCACTCCAGTACTCTTGCCTGGAAAGTCCCATGGGCGGAGGAGCCTGGGAGGCTGCAGTCCATGGGGTCGCGAAGAGTCGGACACGACTGAGTGACTTCACTTTCACTTTTCACTTTCATGCATTGGAGAAGGAAATGGCAACCCACTCCAGTGTTCTTGCCTGGAGAATCCCAGGGACGGGGAAGCCTGGTGGGCTGCCGTCTACGGGGTCTCACAGAGTCGGACACGACTGAAGAGACTTAGCAGCAGCCCTGCTAAATGTTTAACAACTGGCAGAACGCAACCTGGGATCTGGGCTGTCAACATGCCTCTCTCTCTTCAGGTACTGCCAGGTTGGAAGCTGCAACAATTCCTCCCCCGCTGACTAATCACTCCCATCTCTCTTCTCCCTCCCAGCTCAAAATGAAACAAGAAGCCCTACAGTTACACCCACATCCCATACTCCTCTTTTAAGGCTGAGAAATTAATATAGTTCATACACACAAAGAGATCAGGGGCACCTCTATGAACTGACTGTTCCTGAAATAAGGAATCAATTTTAAGCAGGATGAAAATATCCAAAAAAGAAATGTAATCCAACTAGCTTTTATTTTGCTTTCAGTTGTGATGAGAAGAAGAAATATAGATCAGAAGTCGCATTCCCCTACAAATTTATGAAGTGCTCTGACATATATTACCTTACTTCATCTCCAAACTCTATGAAGTAGGAAGAAAAAGAATTATTGTTCTCATTTTCAAAATTAAGAAAATGTGATTCAGATGATTAAACAGCTTAACCAAGGTCACACAAATATGTACATATGCTAGGTCCTCTCCTACATCACCTGAATCTCAACTTTCACCAATAAAGCTTTGAATCTACCACTTGTATAATTATTTCTTCAGAAATAAGAATATTTTATAAGCTTTAAAAGACATATAAGCTTTCTGTGTCATCTTGTATGTGACCATCTCCACTCTTACTACCCTTGTCCCATATCGTTCCTCTCTGTTCTGTGGAACGTTGCAACCGGCCTTCTAATCAGTCTCCCTGTAACCCTTCTTCATCTAACCACTCCAATTCTGTGCTGTCATTTGCTGTTGCTGTTCAGTCAGCCATGTTCAACTCTTTGTGACCCCATGTACTGCAGTGCATAAAACTTCTGTTAACTATTTCCCAGAGTTTGCTCAAACTCATGTCCATTGAGTCGATGATGCCATCCAACCATTTCATCCTCTGTCATCCCCTTCTCCTCCTGCCTTCAATATTTCCCAGCATCAGGGTCTTTTCCAATGACTCAGCTCTTTGCATCAGGTGGTCAAACTATTGGAGCTTCAGCTTCAGCATTGGTCCTTCCAATGAATATTCAGGGTTCATTTCCTTTAGGACTGACAGGTATCCCTGTTGTCCAAGGGACTCTCAAGAGTCTTCTCAGCACCACAGTTCAAAAGCATTAATTCTTCAGTGCTCAGTCCTCTTTACAGTCCAATTTCTCACATCGTACATGACTATTAGAAAAACCATAGCTTTGACTATACAGACCTTTGTCAGCAAAGAATACACGGTCTAGGTCCGTCATAGCTTTTCTTCCAAGGAGCAAGCATCTTTTACTTTCATGGCTGCAGTCCCTGTCTGCAGTGATTTTAGAGCCCAAGAAAATGAAGTCTGTCACTGTTTCAAGTTTTTTCCCATCTATTTGCCATGAACTGATGGGATTGGATACTATGCTTTCTTAAGTGAACAATGCAAAGAAAGAGGAAAAAAAATAGAATGGGAAAGACTAGAGATCTCTTCAAGAAAATCAGGGATATCAAGGGAACATTTCATGCAAAGATGGGCACAATAAAGGACAGAAATGTTATGGACCTAACAGAAACAGAAGATATTAAGAAGAGGTGGCAAGAATATACAGAAGAGCTGTACATAAAAGGTCTTAATGACCTGGATAACCACGATAGTGTGATCACTCACCTAGAGCCAGACATCCTAGAGTGTCAAGTCAAGTGCTGTCTTTAGAATTTTTTTAAAAAGAAGTTTCAAAGCTGATCTTGTCTATCATCTGCTTATAACCTTTGAAGCCACACTTTCAGAACCTGGAACAAGTCAAGACCTGTCCCACCTGAGAATCTGCATACTTGCTATTTCTCTACTAGAATTTTCTTCTACTTCCTTTTGTCTGGTTTGTAGTGTTTTCTGACCCCAAACATGTGGTTTCTTTTCAATACTAAATCTTCATTGTCAAATGAGTGTCTATCAATTCAACTAAATTCTGATAGTATGCAGAGTTAGCACAGATCCCATGGGTAAAGGGCTCAGTCCCACAAGACTCCATACTTCAGATGCCAGCTGCAAAACGCAGTCACCAAGCAACCTGCAATTCTACCTGGCCAACTACAAATTCAGGGATTCTCATAACGCCTCCTGAGGTCTGACAATTCTCTAGAACTCAGGAAAGCGCTTTACTTATGATTACCAGCTTATTTATTTAAAAGATATAACTCAGCAATAGCCAGATGTAAGAGATGCATAGGGTAAAGTATGTAGGGGGGATGGGGTGGAGACCTGTCATGCCTTGTACAAGTGGGTCACCTTCCTAGCATATCAAAACACTGACCAACCTGGAAATTCTCAGAATTTTGCTGTTCAAGTGTCCCTGTAACTCAATTTCCAGGGTCACCTCCTCTCATGAAAAGGGACAGGGCCAATCATGAGCTTGGTCTTTCTAATGACCAGTCTCCACTTTGAAGCAATCTAAAATCCCACCCTGAGTCACTTCACTAGCTTAAATTCAAGTATGTTGAATATGAACAACGAAAGACATTTCCATCCCTTAGGAAATTTCATGGGTTAAACTTTGACTTCATTGTCAGGAACCAGGGGCAAAGATAAAATACATATTATTATACCAAACTGGTAACTTCAAGTATTCAGGTATCAGATTAAGCATTTCTAAACATCATCTAACTGCGCAAGACTGGGAGCTGACTGTGGCTCAGATCATGAACTCCTTATTGCCAAATTCAGACTGAAATTGAAGAAAATAGGGAAAAACACTAGACCATTCCGGTATGCCTAAATCAAATCCTTTATGACTATACAGTGGAAGTGAGAAATAGATTTAAGGGACTAGATCTGACAGACAGAGTGCCTGATGAACTATGGATGGAGGTTCATGACACACAGGAGACAGGGATCAAGACCATCCCCAAGAAAAAGAAATGCAAAAAAGCAAAATGGCTGTCTGGGGAGGCCTTACAAATAGCTGTGTAAAGAAGAAAAGCAAAAAGCAAAAGAGGAAAGGTAAGATATAAACATCTGAATGCAGAGTTCCAAAGAATAGCAAGGACAGATAAGAAAGACTTCCTTAGCGATCAATGCAAAGAAATAGAAGAAAACAACAGAATGGGAAAGACTAGAGATCGCTTTGAGAAAATTACAGATACCAAGGGAACATTTCATGCAAAGATGGGCTCAATAAAGGACAGAAATGGTATGGACCTAACAGAAGCAGAAGATACTAAGAAGAGGTAGCAAGAATACACAGAAGAACTGTACAAAAAAGATCTTCACAACCCAGATAATCACGATGGTGTGATCACTCACCTAGAGCCAGACATCCTAGAATGTGAATTCAAATGGGCCCTGGAAAGCATCACTACGAACAAAGCTAGTGGAGGGGATGGAATTCCAGTTGAGCTATTGCAAATCCTGAAAGATGATGCTGTGAAAGTGCTGCACTCAATATGCCAGCAAATTTGGGAAACTCAGCAGTGGCCACAGGACTGGAAAAGGTCACTTTTCATTCCAATCCCAAAGAAAGGCAAGCCAAAGAATGCTCAAACTACCGCACAATGGCACTCATCTCACACGCTAGTAAAGTAATGCTCAAAATTCTCCAAGCCAGGCTTCAGCAATATGTGAACTGTAAACTTCCAGATGTTCAAGCTGGTTTTAGAAAAGGCAGAGGAACCAGAGATCAAATTGCCAACATCTGCTGGATCATGGAAAAAGCAAGAGAGTTCCAGAAAAACATCTATTTCTGCTTTATTGACTATGCCAAAGCCTTTGACTGTGTGGATCACAATAAACTGTGAACAATTCTGAAAGAGATGGGAATAACAGACCACCTGACCTGCCTCTTGAGAAACCTGTATGCAGGTCAGGAATCAACAGTTAGAACTGGACATGGAACAACAGACTGGTTCCAAATTGGAAAAGGAGGACGTCAAGGCTGTATATTGTCACCCTGCTTATTTAACTTATATGCAGAGTACATTATGAGAAATGCTAGGCTGGAAGAAGGACAAACTGGAATCAAGATTGCCAGGAGAAATATCAATAACCTCAGATATGTAGATGATACCACCCTTATGGCAGAAAGTGAAGAGGAACTAAAAAGCCTCTTGATGAAAGTGAAAGTGGAAAGTGAAAAAGTTGGCTTAAAGATCAACATTCAGAAAACGAAGATCATGGTATCTGGTCCTATCACTTTATGGGAAATAGATGGGGAAACTGTGGAAACAGTGTCAGACTTTATTTTTTGGGTTTCCAAAATCACTGCAGATTGTGACTGCAGCCATGAAATTAAAAGATGCTTACTCCTTGGAAGGAACATTAGGACCAATCTAGATAGCATATTCAAAAGCAGAGACATTACTTTGCCAACAAAGGTCCATCTAGTCAAGGCTATAGTTTCTTCAGTGGTCATGTATGGATGTGAGAGTTGGACTGTGAAGAAGGCTGAGTGCCAAAGAATTGATGCTTTTGAACTGTGGTGTTGGAGAAGACTCTTGAGAGTCCCTTGGACTGCAAGGAGATCCAACTAGTCCATTCTAAAGGAGGTCAGTTCTGGGTATTCATTGGAAGGACTGATGCTAAAGCTGAAACTCCAATACTTTGGCTACCTCATGTGAAGAGATGACTCATTGGAAAAGACCCTGATGCTGGGAGGGATTGGGGGCAGGAGGAGAAGGGGACGACAGAGGATGAGATGGCTGGACGGCATCTCCGACTCGATGGACTTGAGTTTGAGTAAACTCTGGGAGTTGGTGACGGACAGGGAGGCCTGGCATGCTGTGATTCTTGGGGTCGCAAAGAATCGGACACAACTGAGCCACTGAACCGAACTGAAATATCACCTCCTTTGTAAAACATCCTGTAGATTTCTTTTAAATGTTTATACCTAGAGTGAATTCACTGTATTCATCCTTTCCTATGCAGTAAGTTTCAAGAGAGTAGAGGCCACATTGTGTTATCACTACTGAAATAAATTTCTAGGCCTAAGATAGAACTGCTCTGCCAAGAGTGCCATATCAGCAAACCAAACTTAGACAACTTCCATGTCCCCATAAATGTTCCACCTGACCAGAAATGCTCTATATCCAATCAGACAATCCCCAAATGCCAAGTCGACTCTGGTCCTTCCCACTCCAAACAAGGTTATGATTATGTGGCCCCAATCAATCAGATATCTTCAATTTTTCTCTTCCTTGTTCTTTATTCTTCATCCTATAAAAACCTCCTGCCTTCTGCCCTGTTTTGCAATTCTGCAAAAGGAGACTGTCCACTTCATGAAATGTTAAAGTTTCCATCACCTAAACTGTTTTTAACATTGCTCACTACTATAGTTAAAAACAAAGACAGGTTCTCAAATATTTGATAAATAGGTATTTAATGTGAAAATATTAGAGTGGAATACAGTACTATTTATTATTAACTACTGAGTATATAAGTAAGTACTTATAAGGGTTTAACACTAGAAATCTGATCATATGAAATTTAGATCTGATCAGATGATTTTTATTAATAACAGCTGGTTATTAATTTAATTAATTAAATTTTATATATCAGATTTCTCAAGTATAAAGTTTAAAGTATTTGGGTAAAGAACCTTGTAAAGATTTTAGTTAATTGCAGATGCTTGGAAAATATGCAATCAGAGCCTTCATGGGAAATAAAGTGAGTAGTCAGTAAAAAAAAAAATGAAATGTGCAATATTCCTATCAAATAAAAATAAGTTATGTTTAAAATTCCTTCTAAAGGATAATGCAAGAAACCTTCATGTTCGAGTCTGTACACACACTGAGGGTTTATATATACATAAAGAATCTGCTTATTTCTATAAATATAGACAACTATGATCAAACTCATGACTATTACATTCATTCAAAAAATACAAAAACCTCAAGCACTCCCTTCAGCTTGAATTAATAACCATTTCTTGGAGTGCTTAGTATACTTAGCCCTTAATAGGTATGCAAAAATGAATGAGTCAGGGTCTTATATTTAAGAAGCTTAAAACTTCTCTGATAGGCAACATAAAGAGGCATAAAAGTGAAAGTGAAAGTGAAGTTGCATAGTCGTGTCCGACTCTTTGCAACCCCGTTGACTGTAGCCCACCAGGCTCCTTCGTCTATGGGATTCTCCAGGCAAGAGTAGTGGAGTGGGTTGCCATTTCCTTCTCCAGGGGATCTTCCTGACCCAGGGATCGAACCCAGGTTTCCCACATTGCAGGCATAAACATATCCTTAAATATGATGCTATACATGCTGTATTCCCTTATCTCTTTTTATGAGAGCATTCACAGCAAAAGCAAAAATGAAATTCTATTAAAATTGAGAGAGCACAAAATATCTCAATAAGACGTATAATACTCTTGAAGCTTTACTAAAAGAAAAAAGCTATAAAACTCTAGAACATTTCTGAGAAATGGAGAGGAGGGCTAATATGAAGTGAAGGAGAATAGATTATTTCCTTATACTATACAAAAAGTACATTTTCATCAGCCTTTTTAGAAAAGGAAATGGCAACCCATTCCAGTACTCTCGCCTGGAGAATCCCATGGACAGAGGAGCCTGGTGGGCTACAGTCCATGGGGTCGCAAAGAGTCGGACATGACTGAGCGACTAACACACATACACATACAAAAAGTAAGAGAGCATCCCTGAGTGCCATAGTAGATTTTGTTAGGGCAAAGACCTTAAATGTTTGCAAAATAAAAGGGAAGGAGACTCCATTTCAACTACTTTACTAAGAAGTGGAGGTGGAAGCTACATTCACGTAATGGATTAAGGAATGAGTGGGCATTCTTGCTGGTCAGTCTGTGTGAGGAAATCAGTTTAAATACAGAGAATTATCTTTATTGCCTTTTTATTGCCATATAGCATTCGTAAAAATAAGCTTTAAGGACTGCATTTATATTTTGGTTATATAACCCCACTTTTAAAAATTCCATTTCTAAAAAGCAATCTCCCTATATTGTATGAATTAAAAGCAGAATGTCAATTCTGACACCTCAAAAATTTCACAAGGAGGGAAAATTCCAAAATACAAGATAAACTATTTTTGACTCTAAGAAAGAATATAAAAATTGTGAAGAAAAGTTCAGAGAAAATAAGGTATTCAAACAACACTCTGTTCTCACTAGTAAGATTTCAACACAACTTTCTAAGCAAGCATTTGTTGTTGTTCAGACTCTGAGTCATGTTCAACTCTTTGTGACCACATGGAATGCAGCATACCATGCTTCCCTGTCCTTCATTATCTCCCAGAGTTTGCTCAAACGTATGTCCGTTGATTCAGTGATGCCATCCAACCATATTCTCTGTCACCCCCTTCTCCTCCCACCTTCAATCTTCCCCAGTATCAGGATCTTTCCCAATGAGTCAGCTCCTCACATCAAGTAGCCAAAGTATTGGAACTTCAGTTTCAGCATCAGTCCTTCCAGTGAATATTCAGGGTTGATTTCCTTCAGGACTGAGATCTCCTTGCTGTCCAAGGGACTCTCAAAGAGTTTTCTCCAGCACCACAGTTCTAAAGCATCAATTCTTCAGTGCTCAGCCTTCTTTATGATCCAACTCTCAGATCTGAACATCATTACTGGAAAAACCATAGCTTTTACTATATGGACTTTTGTCAGCAAAGTAATGTCTCTGCTTTTTAATATGCTGTCTAGATTTGTCATAGCTTTCCTTCCAAGGAGCAAGCATCTTTTAATTTCATGGCTGCGGTCACAGTGTTCAGTGATTTTAGAGCCCAAGAAATTAAAATCTGTCACTGTTTCCATTCCCCCCCCCCCATCTATTTGCCATGAAGTGATGGACCAGATGCCATGATCTTTGTTTTTTGAATGTTGAGTTTTAAGCTGGCTTTTTTGCTCTCCTCTTTCACCCTCATCAAGAGAATATTTAGTTTGTCTTCACTTTCTGCCATTAGGGTTGGTATCATCTGCATATCTGAGGTTGTTGACATTTCTCTGGGCAATCTTGATTCCAGCCTGTGATTCATCCAGCCTGGCATTTTGCATCATGTACTCTGCACAGAAGTTAAATAAGCAGGGTAAAAATATGCAGCCTTAATGTACTCCTTTCCCAGTAGAATGAGTCTGTTGTTCCATGTCCATTTTAACTGTTGATTCTTGACCTTCATGCAGGCTTCTTAGGAGGCAGGTAAGATGGTCTGGTATTCCCATCTCTTTTAAGAATTTTCCAGTTTGTTGTGATCCAAACAAAGGCTTTATCATAGTCAATGAATCAGAGTAGATGTTTTCCTGGAATTCTCTTGCTTTCTCTATGATCCAACAAATATTGGCAATTTGATCTCTGGTTCCTTTTCTAAACCCAGCTTGCATATCTGGAAGTTCTCAGTTCATATACTGTTGAAGCCTAACTTGAAGGATTTTGAGCACTACCCTGCTATCATGTGAAATGAGTGCAACTGTACAGTAGTTTGAACATTCTTGGCATTGCCCTTCTCTGGGATTGGAATATAAATTTTTCATAGTTTTGAAAATTTTTTTAACTTTTTATTTTGTGTTGGGATATAGCCAAATAACAAACAATGTTGCGAGAGTTACAGGTGAATGGCAAGGGGACTCAGTCATATATATATATATATGTTTCCATTCTCCCCCCCAACCATCCAGGTTGCCACATAACACTGAACAGAGTTCCATGTGCTATACAGTAAGTCTGTGCTGGTTATCTATTTTAAATATAAGATTGTGTACATGCCCATCCCAAACTCCCTAACTATCTCCTCTTCCCATCCTTCCCCTCAGCAACCATAAGCTCATTCTCAAAGTCTGTGAGTCTGTTTCTATTCTGTAAGTTCATTTGTATCATTTCTTTACAGATTCCACATATAAGGGATGTCAATCAATTTCTCGTCTTCTCTGTTGCACTTACTTCACTCAGTATGACACTCTCCAGGTCCATCCATGTTGCTGCAAATGGCATATGTCATTTTTTTTTAAGGGTTGAGTGATATTCCACTGTATATAGTTTGGAAATATAAGTGAAAAATTCTGATATACAGCAACCATCAATAGTTAGAGAGAGGCTGATTTTTGAGATTTACAAAGCTATAAATCCCAGGTACAAACTCAGAGAAGAAATTATTGAAAACATTTTTTCTGAATTATGAGCACAAAAAGATTAATACTATTATTAAATGTGCCTGTTAAAAATGAACATCTACCCACTAAGGCAAATGTACAGAATAGTAAGCCCAGGAGAAGCTGAGAGTGTTGAGAAATTACTGTTCTTGCACCATAATGCCAAATTGTAATAGCCTGATTCCCCTTCACATTTTTAACAATAATGTTGTAACACTAACTAAAATATTTTTGAATATTTTCAATTTCTGTCTCCTAGAAATTTATTCTATAATAGTGATGTTGGGCCTTAGCTGAATACTGATTTATATATTTGGCACTTTGATATCTGGCCAAGGTGTTTCTCTTTTGCACTTCTAATATATACTGGCTGAATTACAAATAGAAGCTCCAAATCTGATCAAGGACTCTGGACTCTATTATTATCAGGGTTCTGCTCAAAAACCTCTCTGTCCTTTCTAACATCAAGTATTTATAAAATAGACAGCTAATCAGCATTTATAAAATAGACAGGTAATCAGAGGAAGCCAACACAAGTGAGCTCTGGCCACCTAACCATATAGGAATCTGAGAAGACAGAGGGAATACAGGATGTTGGGGAAAGATAAAAGCAATATCCAGGTGGAACATGTAGAATAAACGACCCAAAGGCCACCTGTTAAACAGAATTTTTCTCTCAAATCTAGCAGAACTTAGCCTAGTTCCTCTGAGTATCTAATTTATTTTTTCCAAGCACTCTAAAACAATAGGAATATTTGATTAAAAGACTATGGAGAGAATATAAATAATACAGGAAGTGACCATAGTTAAGAACAGCAGCCAAAGGTCTTCCACATGAATATTCAAAGCTCTAAAAACAAACCCTAAATTTGGAAGGATCTTTAAAATTTGGAATATTTAACAACTATTTACCACATACTTACTCTGTGCTGAGCATTACTATAAAGAAGAATTTAATCTGAAACTCAGCATGACAGAAGAGACTATGATTAAACATTTTAATCTTAGTAAGACTTTTAAAAGAATAAAACTTCTTCTAAATTTGCCTTGTGCAAAATTCACTATTCTTCCTAAATTGATTAATCACTTGTTTATCTCACAGAGCCCAATGGGATACTGACAATGCTTCAATCACATATGCTATGCTATGCTAAGTCACTTCAGCAGTGTCAGACTCTGTGTGACCCCATAGACGGCAGCCCACCAGGATTAGCCATCCCTGGGATTCTCCAGGCAAGAACACTGGAGTGGGTTGCCATTTCCTTCTCCAATGCATGAAAGTGAAAAGTGAAAGTGAAGTCGCTTAGTTGTGTCTGACAGTCTACTAAATAATAGTACATTCCAACATCAATAACCTCAGATATGCAGATGACACCACCCTTATGGCAGAAAGTGAAGAGGAACTAAAAAGCCTCTTGATGAAGGTGAAAGAGGAGAGTGAAAAAGTTGGCTTAAAGCTCAACATTCAGAAACCTAAGGTCATGGCATCTGGTCCCATCACTTTATGGGAAATAGGTGGGGAGACAGTGGAAACAGTGTCAGACTTTATTTTTGGGGGCTCCAAAATCACTGCAGATGGTGACGGCAGCCATGAAATTAAAAGACTCTTACTCCTTGGAAGAAAAGTTTTGACCAACCTAGGTAGCATATTCAAAAGCAGAGACATTACTTTGCCAACAAAGGTCCATCTAGTCAAGGCTATGGTTTTTCCAGTAGTCATGTATGGATGTGAGAGTTGGACTGTGAAGAAGGCTGAGCACCAAAGAATTGATGCTTTTGAACTGTGGTGTTGGAGAAGACTCCTGAGAGTCCCTTGGACTGCAAGGAGATCCAACCAGTCCATTCTGAAGGAGATCAGCCCTGGGATTTCTTTGGAAGGAATGATGCTAAAGCTGAAACTCCAGTACTTTGGCCACCTCATGTGAAGAGTTGACTCACTGGAAAAGACTCTGATGCTGGGAGCGATTGAGGGCAGGAGGAAAAGGGGACGACAGAGGATGAGATGGCTGGATGGCATCACCGACTCGATGGACATGAATTTGAGTGAACTCTGGGAGTTGGTGATGGACAGGGAGGCCTGGTGTGTTGCGACTCTTGGGGTCTCAAAGAGCCAGAGATGACTGAGCGACTGAACTGAACTGACATCCCATTGTTGACCATCTTTGTTTCTTGTTCTCTTCTTTTCAGAGGAAAGTTATACTAAATAAGATACTAAATAAAATAAAAATTATAAATCTAATTTGCCATTCTTCTCATAATAATAAACAAATGCATGCATGCATGCTAACTCGCTTCAGTTGTGTCTGACTCTGTGTGACCCCACAGACAGCAGCCCACCAAGCTCCTCCGTCCAAGGGATTCTCCAGGCAAGAATACTGGAGTGGGTTGCCATTTCCTTGTCCAATATCCACTGTATGTATCCACTTTATTTGAGGTATTACATAAAGTCCATAATCTTACACACTCAGTTCAGTGAAAATTCTCATATACATGCAGGCACATATATTTTCTTTCCACCTATATTTTCAGGATGCCAGAGGGCTGCCTCATGTTCTTCCTCTGTCATTATGGTATTTAATACAATATGTTAAAAGATTATTGATAGTTCTCCTTTGAAAAGGTGGAGTCTATTCCTCTCTTGAGTGCTGGCTGTACTTAGTGACTTACTTCTGAAAAACAGAATGTGTATAAGTCTTTCACCTCCTTAACTAAAATTACCCTAGGTATGTAATTCTCTTAAGTGCTATTATAAATGGAATTGTAAATGGAATCGAATTTCCATTTTAGACTGTTCACTGCTGGTGTACGGAAACACGAATGCATTCTGCATGTTGATCTTGTACACTGCAATTTTGCTGAATCCACTTATTATCTTTCTGATAGTAGCTTTCCTATAGATTTTCAATTTAAGTCTGAATTTGGCAATAAGGAGTTCGTGATCTGAGCCACAGTCAGCTCCTGGTCTTCCTTTTGGTGACTGTATAGAGCTTCTCCATCTTCTGCTGCAAAGAATATAATCAATCTGATTTCAGTATTGACCATCTGGTGATGTCCATGTGTAGAGTCGTCTCTTATGTTGTTGGAAGACGGCACTTGCTATCATCAGTGCATTCTACTCACAAAACTGTTAGCCTTTGCCCTGCTTCATTTTGTACTCCAAGGCAAAACTTGCCTGTTACTCTAGGCATCTCTTGACTTCCTACTTTTGCATTCCAGTCCCCTATGATGAAAAGGACATCTTTTTTGAGTGTTAGTTCTAGAAAGTCTTCTAGGTCCTTCATAGAACCATTCAACCTCAGTTTCTTTGGCATTAGTGGTTGGGGCATAGACTTGGATTACTGTGATATGGAATGGCTTGCCTTGGAAATGAACAGAGATCATTCTATCACTTTGAGACTGCAACCAAGTACAGCTTTTCGGACTCTTTGTTGACTATGAGTGAAAATGAAAGTGAAAGTCGCTCAGTGTCCGATTCTTTACAACCCCATGGACTATACAGTCCATGGAATTGTCCAGGATACTGCAGTGGGTAGCCTCTCCCTTCTCAGGGGATCTTCCCAACCCAGAGATTGAACCCAGGTCTCTCACATTGCAGGTGGATTCTTTACCAGCTGAGCCACAGTGAAGCCCTGTTGACTGTGAGGACTACTCCATTTCTTCTAAGAGATTCTTGCCCAGGGTAGTAGATATAATGGTCATCCAAATTAAATTCACCCATTCCAGTCCATTTTTGTTTACTGACTCTTAAAATGCCAATGTTCACTGTTGCCATCTCTTGTTTTCAGTTCAGTTCAGTCACTCAGTCGTGTCCGACTCTTTGCGACCCCATGAATTGCAGCATGCCAGGCCTCCTTGCCCATCACCAACTCCCGGAGTTCACTCAGACTCACGTCCATCGAGTCAGTGATGCCATCCAGCCATCTCATCCTGGGTCGTCCCCTTCTCCTCCTGCCCCCAATCCCTCCCAGCATCAGAGTCTTTTCCAATGAGTCAACTCTTCACATAAGGTGGCCAAAGTACTGGAGTTTCAGCTTTAGCATCATTCCTTCCAAAGAAATCCCAGGGCTGATCTCCTTCAGAATGGACTGGTTGGATCTCCTTGCAGTCCAAGGGACTCTCAAGAGTCTTCTCCAACACCACAGTTCAAAAGCATCAATTCTTCAGTGCTCAGCCTTCTTCACGGTCCAACTCTCACATCCATACATGACTACTGGGAAAACCACAGCCCTGACTAGATGGACCTTAGACGGCAAAGTAATGTCTCTGCTTTTGAATATGCTATCTAGGTTGGTCAAAACTTTTCTTCCAAGGAGTAAAGTCTTTTAATTTCATGGCTGCCGTCACCATCTGCAGTGATTTTGGAGCCCCCAAAAATAAAGTCTGACACTGTTTCCACTGTCTCCCCACCTATTTCCCATAAAGTGATGGGACCAGATGCCATGATCTTCATTTTCTGAATGTTGAGCTTTAAGCCAACTTTTTCACTCTCCTCTTTCACTTTCATCAAGAGGCTTTTTAGCTCCTCTTCACTTTCTGCCATAAGGGTGGTGTCATCTGCATATCTGAGGTTATTGATATTTCTCTCAGCAATCTTGATTCCAGCGTGTGTTTCTTCCAGCCCAGCGTTTCTCATGATGTACTCTGCATATAAGTTAAATAGGCAGGGTGACAATATGCAACCTTGACGTACTCTTTTTCCTATTTGGAACCAGTCTGTTGTTCCATGTCTAGTTCTAACTGTTGCTTCCTGAAAACCACTTCCAATTTACCTTGATTCATGGACCCAACATTCCAGATTCCTATGCAATATTGTTCTTTACAGCAACTTTACTTCCATCACCAGTCATATCCATAACAGGGTCTTGTTTTCACTTTGGCTTAGCCCCTTCATTCTTTCTGGAGCTATTACTCCACTCTTGTCTAGTAGCATACTCAGCACCTACTGACCTGGGAAGTTCACCTCTCAGTGTCATACCTTTTTGCTTTTTCATACTGTTCATTGGGTTCATTGGGTTCTCAAGTCAAGAATAATGAAGTGTTTGCCATTCCCCTCTCCAGTAAATATGTACAAGCCATTTTCAAATTAATAGCTATGCACATGTATTAATTACTAAGTTTTTACTTTATATGAATATCTAAGGAAGGAAAATA
Organism: Ovis canadensis; assembly: GCF_042477335.2. Lineage (NCBI taxonomy): Eukaryota > Metazoa > Chordata > Mammalia > Artiodactyla > Bovidae > Ovis > Ovis canadensis. Next base: position 26,388,930 of record NC_091259.1, on the reverse strand, counting down.
TGAAAGGAGGGCTGCTTAAGGATACTTGAACTAAACAGAAATCTAACTAGCACCTCACATTTCCCCAGTATTTCAGACAACAAATTTTACTGATTTTTAAAATGCTATGAAGATGATCACTCAAACAAAAAAAACTCATATTCACTAAGACAAATAGTTGACCAATACACAAATGAGTTTAATATAAAATGGATCATAAGACCCCAATTTGATTGCTCCACCAGTGGCTGGCTGTTTTGTCCTTAGGAAACTGATTAACTCAGGGAACTGCTATTTCCTCATCTATATAATCCAAACACTGACATCTACCACTCAAGATTATTGTATTAAATGAGAAAAGCATTTGAAGATGTATACAAAAATGCCTATGATCATTAACAATATTGTGCACGCTGGGGCAAGACATTCTGACAATTTGGCGGTCTTACCCTTCTTAAGTATTCTGCTTTCTCCAAACCCAATTCTAACATAGGCAAAAATGTGAAATAGATTTAAATCTCCTTAGGAAACAGTGTATTCATTAGGAAAACAGAAAAGATTACACACAAAGGAATATACTTGAAACTACAAAAATCACTGAGGTTATAAACATATCAAGGTTAGAACCACAGTATCTAAGGCAGGTAGTTCAAATTTAAAAGTGATGGCTGATTCATGTTGATGTATGGCAGAAATGAACTCAATATTGTAAAGAAAATATCTTTCAATTAAAAATAAATAAATTTTTAAAAAGACTACTTTGTAAAGCAAGTAGTAAATAGTTTGGTAAATGGAATATTATTCAACAATGTAAAGGACTGAATATGTAACAACATGGATAAGTCTCGAATGTGACTTGCTAAGCAAAAGAGGACAGGCCCAAAGGCTACATACTGAATGATTCAACTTATGTGAAATTCTGGAAAAGTAAAAACCAATAGGGATAGAAAACACATCAGTGACTGCCAGAAGCTAAGGCCCAGGGGAGGCAATAGGAATGAGTCTCTTTTTTGAGATGCTGGAACTAATTGGTATATTCAATTGTGGTGGATGCACAGCTATGTACTTGTCAAAAATCCATAGAAGTAAATACTGCAAATAGTGAATTTTACTGTAAGTTAAGAAATAAAGGACCCTCCAAAGATTGTTTTAGGGACATTTAAAAGTGCTCACAATGAATTAAAAAGTATAAAGACCATGCTGATAAAAATAATTATATTGATGAAGCTTTGGGTGGTGGAACTGAATTACAAGGTTTTCCTCCTTTCTACCAATAAAAGTAAAGGCATCTTACAATAAGCAATACTTTTTTTTATTAATCAAGGAGATAGAATATTGTTTTTAAAAGATTCTAGAAGAACTCTGAATGAACACACTAAAAACAGATTAAGGGTGGTCATTGGATTAGAAGTTCTTAACCTGCAGTTCCTAGAAGCCACAAAACCACTGAAATAGTATGAAAAATATGTTCTGTATGTGCATATATGCATTTGGAGAAGTGGAAAACCATAATTTTCCACAGTCCTTGAGCCACCAGCCACTAGAAAACTTGCCTGGAACAACTGCACTTCTTGGGGCTAAACTGATAATAAGAACTTATTATAATAGGATAATCAGTTCTAAGCTTTGAGATGGTTGTTAAAAAAAAGCCTTCATGATTTAGGTTTCAACTACCCAGTAATACCTGCCAGTCCTCTCTCTTAAGAAATGCTCTAGGCTGTTGAGAAAGACAAAAATATAAAACAAAAGTCATAAATTCAACATTTTAAGGGCAAAAATTCATAATATTATAATAACTCAATAAACAGCTACAGAAGATGGAATCATACACCCTTCTGCCACAGGGCTATATTTTCCACCTCTGGCCAAAACTGTCACAAACAAGAAAGAAGGAAAAAATAAAAAACAACCTATGCTGGAGTTAATGGAGCAAAAAAACACTGACATGATGGGGTTTCAGTATGTATGTTGATTTTACTACACTCTTCATGGTTTGTTCCATCAATTCATTATCACTTCTCCAAGAGGAAATTCAAGTCCAGTCTGAGCTTCTCAGTGACCTACTGGGAAACTACTCTCTGCAAGGACTAAAACTGGCCCACATTTGGTGGAAAATGAAAGCAATTTCAAACCAGAAATGAATGGAATGAATTAAGGTTCTGACAAATGCATACTAATAAATCCACAAGAATATGAAAATCCATTAACCAAGTACATACAAAAAGGCAAAAATGCTAAATAGTGGGAAAAACATCCCTACAAGTGTGAAACTGGAAATCATGATGGCATATCTTCCAAGGAAATATGTTACTTTGATATCAACAAATGAGATGTCACTGATTGAATATTTCCAACCTAAACCATTTTTTCCTTTTAGCAGTTTGTAGAGAAGGGTCTCAGCCACTTCTGTCTTGCTCTAATAATCAGTATCCTAAAAAGAGCAGGATCACTTGCAATGGGCTAGGTTAAAAAAAAAAAAACTGTTAAAAAAATACAAAAAAAAAAAAAGTAAAACGTACAACCCCCCCCCCCCCAAAAAATACAACAATAAAAAATTTTTTTTCTCTCTCCCATTATACCTCCCAATATTATAGCAGCAATGACTCAATGGGATAAGAGACATAAAAAAAGGATCTTAAAATTAAGAAGTACTTAAACAGATGATTCTATAAAAAGTTAATTCTTGTTACCAAACAACCCAGCAATTCCAACTCTAGGTATATAGTGAAGAGACTGAATTTTATGTTCATACAAGCACTTTCCTATCAATGTTTATAGCAGTATTATTCATAATATCCCAAAAGTTCAAACTCTAATGTCCTACAAATGATAAATGGGGAAATAAAACATCAGGTATCCAGACAATAGAACATTACTTGTCGGTGAAAGAAATGAAGTACTGATAAATGTTAAATATGGATGAAGCTTGAAACATTATGATAAATAAAAGAAGCCAATTACAAAGGACTACATCATGCATGATACCAATTACATGAAATGGCCAGAACAGGCAGATATGAATTCAGTGGGAGAGAAGGTAGATTAGTGGTTGCCAAGAATAAGGGGAAGAGGGAATGGACAATAACTGATAGTGAGCACTGCATTTCGTTAGGCAGTGACCAAAATGTTCTGAAATGGTGGTGGTTCATCAATACATTAAAAATCAGTGAATCATATACTTTAAAAAGGTAAATTTTATATCTGAATTATGTCTCAATTTTAGAAAATAAACTTATGGTTCAGTGCAGTTCAGTTCAGTCACTCAGTCGTGTCCGACTCTTTGCGATCCCATGAATCTCAGCGCGCCAGGCCCCCCTGTCCACCAGTTCCCAGAGTTCACCCAAATTCATGTGCATCGAGTTGGTGGTACCATCCAGCCACCTCCAGGCAGTAAGAAGGAGAGGGATAAACTAGAAGACTGGGATTGACACACACATACTTCTATACATAAAACAGATAACTAAAAAGGACAAATAGATAACTAATGGCACAAGGAACTCTACTCAGTAATATTCTGTAATGGCTAATATAGGAAAAGAATCTAAAAAAAGAGTGGATATATGTATAAGAGATTCACTTAGCTGTACACCTGAAAGTAATACAACATTATTAATCAACTATACCCCAATAAAAACTTTACCTGAAATGTAAAAAAAAAATCATATTAATAAAAATTTTAAATAAAAATAAAAGATTAAAATTATTTATTTTAATTTTTAATACAAAATTAAAAAGTTTTACATTCTACTTTTAACAATTATACAGGATTGTTCAAAATCAGAGCAGAAAGGAAAAGGAAGAGAGAGCATCATGACATCAGCTAAAACACTCAAGCACAGACCCAAAACATTTATCAACATTTCCTTTGTTTCTAAAATTTAATAATCACTGGAGAGGATTACAGAGCTCACATCTACTTAAAAGTTATAAAATGAATTTTTAACTTTCATTTTTGATCTTAAAATTTGATCAAATTTTGTTTGTTTTGATCTTAACACTTCATCTTAAAATAAGTGTTACATTGCAGAAAGTATTAATATTCCATTGGTATTATTTAGTAGCTGTGGTGTCTGACCCTTTTGTAACCCCAAGGACTACGGACTACCAGGCTCCTCTGTCCATGAGATTTCCCAGGCAAGAAGACTAGAGTGGGCTGTCATCTGCTTCTCCAGGGATCTTCACAGCCCAGGGATTGAACCCATATCTCCCGGACTGGCAGGCGGATTCTTTACTGCTGAGCTACCAGGGAAGCCCTAATATTATACCCTTTTTTTTTTTTTAAGTCACTCTGACTTTTTGGGACTCCACCAGTCTCTGTCCATGGAATTCTCCAGGTATCTTCCCAATCCAGGGATTGAACCCAGGTCTCCTGTATTGTAGGCAGATTCTTACTGTCTGAACCACCAGATTCAATTTTGAAAACTGATGATTAAAAGGGCTAAGTAACTTTCTCAGTGACATATAGTTTAGATGATAGAATTAGAAAAAAAAAAAATCCAGTTACATCTGACTTCAATGTTTATCCTCTTTCCATCATACCATAAAGACCAAACTTAATCTCTTCTGAGAGAACTATAAGCACACACACATTCATCTTTGTTACCTGTCCTGGAAATCTGCTCATGAGGTTTTTCTAAAACCAACTGTTACTGTAGCTCAAATACAGCTAGTGAGCTCACAGTTTTGTGGCCTTGTTTGTTCTAACAGTGCCAAAGTCACTGGCAAAAAGCACTGCACACCCTGAAATTCTGATTTATGTTGCTATTGAGAAACATAAACATAACATTCTGCAGTGTTAAAGAAACACTGTCATGGGTTACAGTCCTCTGGGTCATTCATGCTCCAGTATATTTGTTAAGAGAACAGACTACTGACACTTGACAGTCTCATTAAAATTGGTCACATGGGTTTCCCTGGTGGCTCAGTGGTAAAGAATCCTCCTGCTAATGCAGGAGACACAAATTAGATCCCTGACCTGGGAAGATTCCACACATTGTGGGGCAACTAAGGCCATGTGCCACGCTACTGAGCCTGTGCTCTAGAGCCTGGGAAACACAACTACCGAGCCCACGTCACACCTAGTGAAGCTGTGCTCCGCGAGAAGAGAAGCTACCACAATGAGAAGTCCATACACTGCAACTGGAGTGCAGCCCCCACTCACTGCAACGAGAGAAAAGCCCACATAGCAGTGAAGACCCAGCACAGCCAAAAATAAACAAATAATTAATTTAAAAAACTGTTTATGTGAGGAACAAAAAGAATGCATGAGCAGGATTAGGACAGATAAATCAACATGAAGAAAATCTAATGGCATG